>NW_026889809.1:2962500-3572500 GCF_033153115.1 Saccostrea echinata
GAAAGACTTCCAAAGAATCTGAAAGGAATTATATCTCAATTTAAAAAGGACAAACATCAACAATTGCCATTTATAAATAAAAGATAGAATGCTACTTATATGTAGCTTAAAGCTGTCCTGGTAGAATGATTTGTAATCAGTAAAACAAACCACGAATCGTAAAATTAAATGTCAATTTTTCACATCAAAATAAGAATTTAGTTTAAAAACAATCTAAAGCACGATTGTGTCTTTATAATCGTTCTTTCATTACACTTCCCATTTCTGGGTAATTTTATAAAAAATATTTCGTTCTTGTATATCAACCTTGTGCTGAAACAGCAATGTGTAAAATTGTAAAATAAGTTACTATAAATAACATGCTCTGAGAGCAGTGTTGATGATATGATGTCCAAGTTCTTCATGTATGTATTAAGGCCTACAACATTTAAGTTGATTGGTAGCCTACGTAGGCAAGGTCATGTGATTATAGCCCTTCATACTGAGGCAAGCTTGACTGGTTCCCAGGACGTGATTATAGCCCCTCATACTGAGGCTGAGGAAAGCTTGACTGGTTCCCAGGACTGGTGGACAGTGAAGAAGAGGAACTATTTTTCTTTACTTTTTTGCCATCATTTTTTTCTGCAGCCCTATCACTGAGGAAAAAAAGAAAGTCCATTAGCAGGCATAAGTGTATATATACATGTACCAAACTTTTGTAAAACAAGGTTTTAGGTAAACAAGAGACCCATGGGCCACAATGCTCACCCGAGTAACTTTAGCCTCGCTGTTCTCCAAAAATTTTTTAAGAGATTTATATATTACCATGAAAAACCCCATGTTATGGTCCCATCCTAGTTCTAAAGGGTCTCTGATTCCACATAACAACACAGTCTTGCAATAATGGAAAATTCTTTTGCTTTACACATGCATTATATGTAAAATTTTATCCAGATGAGAAAATTTTAAAATTGTTTTCTTATATATATTTAGTCCTATGTAAAATTTCCCCTTTTGTGGCTCCACCAAATCCCCCGGGCCATGATTTGAACAATTTACATTATAATAATATAATTATTAGATAGCTATACTTAAGTTTCAACTTTTCAGATTTATAAAAACTTTTTCCTATTTATTCCAATGTAAAACCTTGACACCTTATTGTGGTCCCACCCTACCACTGAGGACTAATATTGAAACAGTTTAGAATCTACATTATGTCACAAAGCTTCCACATAAGTTTCATCTTTTCTGGTCCAGTGGTTCAAAAGCAGAAGATTTTTTACAGATTTTTTTCCCATATATATTTCAATATAAAACTTTGATCCACTACTGTGGCCATACCCTACTACATGGGCCATGATTTGAAGAATTTAGAATCCACCCTACCTCATGATGCTTTCACAAACATGCAAGTTTCATCTTTTCTGGTCCAGTGGTTCATGAGAACAAGATTTTTCCTTTGGACTCGTAAGTGAACATTAGATCTCCTATTGTGGCATTGTAGAATCTACACAACCTCACAATATTTTTTACCTAAGTTCCATTGTTTCTGGTTCAGTGGTTAAAGTGAAGATGATTTTTAAAGATTTATCCTATATATTTCAATGTTAAACTTTAATTCCAAATTAGGACGGTAGGTAGGTGGGAAAAAAATTTTCCCAGAAAATTCTAACATCAATGCTGAATTTTCATAAAATCTGTTTTGTTGAATGCATAAAAAATAATTGTTTCCTGGAGGTTAAAAAAAAAAATCTGAGTCGGGCCATTTTAGCTATTTTAGTAGAATCTACACAACCTCACAATATTTTTTACATAAGTTCCATTGTTTCTGGTTCAGTGGTTAAAGTGAAGATGATTTTTTAAGATTTATCTTATATAGATCTCCTATTGTGGCATTGTAGAATCTACACAACCTCACAATATTTTTTACCCAAGTTCCATTGTTTCTGGTTCAGTGGTTAAAGTGAAGATGATTTTTAAAGATTTATCCTATATATTTCAATGTTAAACTTTAATTCCAAATTAGGACGGTAGGTAGGTGGGAAAAAAATTTTCCCAGAAAATTCTAACATCAATGCTGAATTTTCATAAAATCTGTTTTGTTGAATGCATAAAAAAATAATTGTTTCCTGGAGGTTAAAAAAAGTTCTGAGTCGGGCCATTTTAGCCAGTTGGTCAGGAGAGGGCAACCAAACAAATTTTTACAGATTGCCCAGTGGTAAGATTTAAAGATTTTACTTTATATTTCAATGCAAAATTTGATCCTCTATTGTGGCCCTCCCCTACCCCTGGCCATGATTTGAAAACAATTTAGAATCTACACTACCTCAGGAAGCTTACACTTAAGTTTTAAATTGTTTAGCCCAGTCATTCTTGAAAAGATTTTTTAATGACCCATCCCATTGTTGCCCTTTCTTGATTATGTTGCCCTGGAAGACAGCTTTGCTTTTCATTTAAACAATTTAGAATCCCCTTCACCCAAAGATGCTTTGTGCCAACTTTGGTTAAAATTGACCCAGTGGTTCTTGAGAAGAAGTTAAAATATGAAAAGTTTACAGACGGATGGATGGATGGACAGAGTTGGAAGCTTGACAGTAAGTGATCAGAAAAGCTCACTTCAATTTTCAGTTCAGGTGAGCTACCCCCCCCCCCCCCCCAAAAAAAAACCCCAAGATGTGTTTGTGAAACACTGATGTCTCCTATGGCAGCTCAAGGTCAAGTTTTAAGTTTTTCAGATGTAGTTCAAACTCCAAGGTCAAGAGTTCAAAATGTTGGTAACCAAAGAAAGGTCTTGACACAAGGAAATGAAAACCCTAGCACCAACCATTTAGAAAATATGGACAAGATTAAAATTTTTCAAAAATAGGTCATACTCCAAGATCAAGATAATGAAGTCAAAAATACTGGTACCAAGGAAAGGTCTTGTCACAAGGAATACATAAGTGAAATATGAAAGCCCTAGCACCAACTGTTCAAAAGTTAAAGGCAAGGTTAAAGTTTCCCCCCAATGTAGGTCAAACTCAAAGGTCAAGGTCAAGAGGTCAAAAATGTTGGTACCCCCAGGAAGTTCTTGTCACAAGAAATACATGTGTGATATAAGAAAGCCCTAGCAACAACCATTCAAAAGTTATGGCCAAGGTTTAAGTTTTTCAAAAGTAGTCTAAATCCAAGTTCAAAAATGCTGGTTCCCAAAAAAAAGGCTTTTTACATGGAATACACATGTGAAATATAAAAGCCCTCACACTGAATGTTCCAAATTTATGACCAAGGTTAAAGTTTGGTAAAATTTGCAAAAGTATGTCAAACTCCAAGGTCAAGAGGTCAAATATGTTAGTACTAAAAGAAAGGTCTTGTCACAAGAAATATACATGTGAAATATGAAAGCCCTAGCAACAATCATGCAAAAGTAAAGGGCAAGGTTAACAATTTTGCAGACAAACAGTTTAACAGATAGATAGACAAACAGACCAAAAACTATGTGCCCTTTGAATCTTCGATTACAGGGGAACAAAAAACAGCATGATTACAGAACATTAGTTCTAAAATTTGATAAATCTGCAGCAAGGTGATTAAATGCTTCTTACCTAAAAAATGGCAGCTTTTGTATGAAGACCTCCTTGTTTACGCTGGTAGCTTTGGTCTTATCATTGTCAAAAACTAAATTAATGACAAGACGTAAATATGTTTGAAACACTTTTCGACGATTTTCTACAACCTTGGCATCCTGAAAAAAAATTGTAGACAGCACTGTAAGAAAATATTTAGTTACCCACATCTAGTATTAGAAGAATCCTTTTCTGTAAAAAAATCAAAAACTAAATTAATGACAAGACATAAATATGTTTGAAACACTTTTCAACAGTTTTCTACAACCTTGGCAACCTGAAAAAAAATTTTTTGTAGACAGCACTGTTAGAAAAAAATTAGTTACCTACATCTAGTATTAGAAGAATCCTTGTTTTAGAAAAATTTACCTTTTTTCCTATGGTCTTTTTAGGAGGAAATTCAAATTTTCCAGTCTTTGGATAAATCTTTTTTATTTGATTGTGAAATTGATGAAATTGGCTGAATCTTTTATAAACATTCCATTCTTCATCTTTAATTCTAACATATATCTGAAATATGAAAAATTACAGATCAGTCTTTAAGGAATTAGCACACGGGTGGGTGCATTACTAATACTCCACATATAAACTTTTCATTAAACACATCTACATGCATAATGAAGAATTGGTTGATTTATGTGATACACATGCTGGAGTATTGTTTACTTTACCTGACATACCTGAAGGAGCATTGGTTAATGTACCTGATGATACACATGATGGATATTGTTTTATGTACCTGATATACATGATGGGCATCTGATGCTGCTCCCTGGAGGAAGGCAGCAGGAATCCAGATGTTAACAAGTGACCTGATCCGAACTGAGGCTTGCTGATCCAGGTCAGCATTGGTTTCCTCCCCAGCGGAGAGTAAATCCTGTGGGAGCTTAAAATAGAACAAAGTATTTTGATGGAGATTAGTACTTAAGTATTTATTCTGCTTTAAGATTACACTTCAAAATATGTAAGTCATAAAAAAGCAACATAAATTATCTCTACTAATCAGTTATCCTCCTGCTAAACACAAATAATTACAAATTATGACCCAACACACACACAATGAATAGAGAATTTACTTACAAGTCCTCTAAGGTCTACAAGCCTCTACACTTTATAGAGAATTTACTTCAAGTCCTCTAAGGTCTACAAGCCCCCCTACACTTCATAGAGAATTAACGTCCAGTCCTCTAAGGTCTACCAGCCCCCCTACACTTCATAGAGAATTAATGTCAAGTCCTCTAAGGTCTACGCCCCCTACACATCATAGAGAATTAACGTCTAGTCCTCTAAGGTCAACCAGCCCCCTACACCTTATAGAGAATTAACGTCCAGTCCTCTAAGGTCTACCAGCCCCCCTACACTTCATAGAGAATTAATGTCAAGTCCTCTAAGGTCTACAAGCCCCCTACACCTTATAGATAATTTACTTCAAGTCCTCTAAGGTCTACAAGCCCCCCTACACTTCATAGAGAATTAACATCTAGTCCTCTAAGGTCTACCAGCCCCCTACACCTTATAGAGAATTAACGTCCAGTCCTCTAAGGTCTACAAGCCCCCCATACTTTATAGAGAATTTACTTCAAGTCCTCTAAGGTCTACCAGCCCCCCTACACTTCATAGAGAATTAACGTCAAGTCCTCTAAGGTCTACCAGCCCCCCTACACTTTATAGAGAATTAACGTCCAGTCCTCTAAGGTGTACAAGCCCCTACACTTCATAGAGAATTAACGTCCAGTCCTCTAAGGTCTACAAGCCCCTACACATTATAGAGAATTTACTTCAAGTCCTCTAAGGTCTACAAGCCCCCCTACACTTCATAGAGAATTAACGTCTAGTCCTCTAAGGTCTACCAGCCCCCTACACGTTATAGAGAATTAACGTCCAGTCCTCTAAGGTCTACCAGCCCCCTAACCTTATAGAGAATTTACTTACTGGTCTTCTAAGGACTCCCCCCCCCCCCTACACTTTATAGAGAAATTACTTACCAATCCTCTAGGAAGAAGAAGAATTTACTTACTGGGCCCCTGAGGTCTACCAGTTCCCCCTGCAGTCTTCTGATGAAACCCTCTTTAGCATTAAGCTGTCTGTGAAGCATCTCATTAAACTCCATCAGTTCCCCATGCATCTCTGCCACCTGTCACATTAAATTTAACATACAGTGATTAATCTTACTATAACAGAGCTTTAAGACCTGTTATAAAAGTATAAGATAAATCAATAGAAATCAAGTTTAATGACTAACTTGAACTGAACATGAACTGCAGTAAGTAATCATTTAAAAACTGAAATCTAGTGGGTTTTTTTAGTTTCTTGTTTTTTAATGGATGGATAAGTGACTGACCTGGATAAGTTTCTTTTCATACTCGGATGCCTCATGACTGTAGTCCACTGTAGACTTGGCGGGGGGGATGGAGGGCTGGGGCTCCTCAAGGTGAATTCCTAAACTATCTGTATAACGATAATAAAAACTGACTGATGATTTTTAAAAAATCAAATACAGTTGAACTTTGATATCTGGAACATCTATATCTCAAATATAATGGATATTTGGTATAATGGGTCATTTGAAAGTCCCAAACACTTTTTCTTGATGCATTTTACTCTTGAAATTTCAAACCTTAAGCTATCTCCACCTTTTTTCTAGGTCCCATTTGAGTTTGAGATAATGAGGTTTGACTGTATGTATACTTAACGGTTTTAACCATAAGATATATGTGAATCAGTAAGTTGTACATTCAGATAATACTGTAAAGTATAGCCAAGGACTCCTTACCATCAACTTGTGACCCTTCTGCCCTCAACATCTGAACAGCATTGACATATCTTCTGAGCTGGTGTTTCAAAAGCTCATTTTCCCTGATAAAAGAATCATTAGTATGCAGTGTCTTTCTTATTCTTCATATCACAGAATGCAAGCTAGTGTAATGTGCATTCTTTGGGAACTTATTTTTGTACTGTAGTGTATCTAATGACATCTGCACTTCTTCAGTATGTGCTACTTAAAGATAGGACTGGGACAATTCAGGGTTCAATCGACTCGGTTCAGTTTCAGTTCAAAACGATATGGTTCGTTTTTTTCAATAAAAATAATAATCTTTGCTTTATAAACTCATTTACTTAATAAGGATAACAAATATAAAATTCAACCAAAAAATAAAATATTGTAAAAGGAAAAGGTGTTTGTGGAATAAAAAAAAAACTAAATCACTGACTTCAAATTGGTACAATCAGTATAAAAGTATTAAAGTCATGAAAATAAATACTTCCGATCTCCTATTATTGGCTGCCATTTTTGTTTATACGTGTAATGTAAATTTTAGGGATGTCAAAATATCTATTTTCTTTAGTCGAATATTCGATTGTCTTATTCAAACGATAGTAGAATATATTCAAAACTTATTCAGAAACTAAAATTTAATTTCAAACTACACTGGTACATGACTTATTTAACCCCAAATCCCATTTTCTTAAATTTACATGTATTAAAAAGTAACATCAAATGTTACACACAGATGTTCACATGGACCTAAAATGTGGATAGGGTGTTTACTTTATATTTACTAAATATAGACCGCTGTATTCTCCAAAATGTATGATTTCCCCGTCAATCATGTTCATAAATCGGTCTGTAAAGTCGGATTTTTAGGAAGCATAAAAAATGAAAGTACAGATATATTTTTTTAAAGCTTATTAAATTGAGAGGGGGGGGGGGGGGGGGGGGGAACACACTGTCTGTGATAATGTTAAATATTTGAATATGTACAAGAATATTAATTTTATAATAATTATCGTAGTGTCCAAACATGTCACTGCTATATAGCCTAATGGGTACATGGTATGAGATCAAGTCCAATTAATAATTTTACAAAGAAAGTGCAGTATAGCGACATAATTTTATTACAAAAACAACACATTAATTGACAAATAATTCTCGCAGAAGTGAAGCATTTCTAATTACTGTACTTTCTACATGAACAGTCAGCAGTTTTTAATGAGGAAAATTATCTCATTGACTGTGTCTGTGGAAAGACGGTTTCTCAATTTTAGGATAAGAATTCCACTCTTTTACATAATTTATTTATTTGAATGTCGTTTCGTTATTCGATCATCGGTCCATTCGACTGATAGTCGAATAGTCGACTATTCATTGACATCCCTAGTAAATTTTGAACCAAACCAAACCAAATTCTGGATCCGTGCATCAAATCAAACAATATGGACTGCGATGCACCGGCACTGCACAACCCTACTTAAAGATATCCCTACTTTCAGGATTTGTAGTACATGTTTTTGAAATTTTAACAGAATGTGATTTTTAGCAACTCCCTGCTATCTCCACACTTTTCTTAGTTTTGGAGGGTTTGTTATTTAGTTTACACTAACATTTACAGTGCGACTTTAACAGTCCCTGCTTATTGAGACTTATACTGCATTCTTACTTTTGGAGGGTCTGGTATTTAGCCTTACTTTTGGAGGGTCTGGTATTTAGCCTTACTTTTGTAGGGTCTGGTATTTAGCCTTGCTTTTGGAGGGTCTGGTATTTAGCCTTACTTTTGGAAGGTCTGGTATTTAGCCTTACTTTTGGAGGGTCTGGTATTTAGCCTTACTTTTGGAGGGTCTGGTATTTAGCCTTACTTTTGGAGGGTCTGGTATTTAGCCTTACTTTTGGAAGGTCTGGTATTTAGCCTTACTTTTGGAGGGTCTGGTATTTAGCCTTACTTTTGCAGGGTCTGGTATTTAGCCTTACTTTTGGAGGGTCTGGTATTTAGCCTTACTTTTGGAGGGTCTGGTATTTAGCCTTACTTTTGGAGGGTCTGGTATTTAGCCTTACTTTTGGAGGGTCTGGTATTTAGCCTTACTTTTGGAAGGTCTGGTATTTAGCCTTACTTTAGGAGGGTCTGGTATTTAGCCTTACTTTTGGAGGGTCTGGTATTTAGCCTTACTTTAGGAGGGTCTGGTATTTAGCCTTACTTTTGGAGGGTCTGGTATTTAGCCTTACTTTTGGAGGGTCTGGTATTTAGCCTTCCTTTTGGAGGGTCTGGTATTTAGCCTTGCTTTAGGAGGGTCTGGTATTTAGCCTTACTTTTGGAGGGTCTGGTATTTAGCCTTGCTTTTGGAGGGTCTGGTATATAGCCTTACTTTAGGAGAGTCTGGTATTTAGCCTTACTTTTGGAGGGTCTGGTATTTAGCCTTACTTTTGGAGGGTCTGGTATTTAGCCTTGCTTTTGGAGGGTCTGGTATTTAGCCTTACTTTTGGAGGGTCTGATATTTAGCCTTACTTTTGGAGGGTCTGGTATTTAGCCTTACTTTTGTAGGGTCTGGTATTTAGCCTTACTTTTGGAGGGTCTGGTATTTAGCCTTACCTTAGGAGGGTCTGGTATTTAGCCTTACTTTTGCAGGGTCTGGTATTTAGCCTTACTTTTGGAGGGTCTGGTATTTAGCCTTACTATAGGAGAGTCTGGTATTTAGCCTTACATTTGGAGGGTCTGGTATTTAGCCTTACTTTAAGAGGATCTGGTATTTAGCCTTACTTTTGTAGGGTCTGGTATTTAGCCTTACTTTTGGAGGGTCTGGTATTTAGCCTTACTTTTGGAGGGTCTGGTATTTAGCCTTGCTTTTGGAGGGTCTGGTATTTAGCCTTACTTTTGGAGGATCTGGTATTTAGCCTTACTTTTGGAGGGTCTGGTATTTAGCCTTACTTTTGGAAGGTCTGGTATTTAGCCTTACTTTTGGAGGGTCTGGTATTTAGCCTTACTTTTGGAGGGTCTGGTATTTAGCCTTACTTTAGGAGGGTCTGGTATTTACCCTTACTTTTGCAGGGTCTGATATTTAGCCTTACTTTTGGAGGGTCTGGTATTTAGCCTTACTTTAGGAGGGTCTGGTATTTAGCCTTGCTTTTGGAGGGTCTGGTATTTAGCCTTACTTTTGGAGAGTCTGGTATTTAGCCTGCTCTTTCTCCTGTTTAACAGCAGCCATCTGCTTCATCTCCTCAATTTCTGCCCTCAACATGGAGGATGTCTCCATCTCCTGTTGTAGCATCGCCTGGATACTCCTACAAAACAATGCCATCTCTGAGAGTACTAAAACAGCTGCTTCATCAACATACTGAAATCTTATTGATAGCTTAACATCCCAAGACACCATCAGATCTGTACATCAGAAGACACCATCTGATCTGTACATCACCAGACACCATCAGATCTGTACATCACCAGACACTGTCTGATCTGTACATCAAAAGACACAGTCTGGTCTGTACATCACCAGACACTGTCTGACCTGTACATCACCAAACACTGTCTGACCTGTACATCACCAGACACTGTCTGATCTGTACATCACCAGACACTGTCTGACCAGTACATCACCAGACACTGTCTGACCTGTACATCACCAGACACTGTCTGATCTGTACATCACCAGACACTGTCTGATCTGTACATCACCAGATGCTGATCTGTACATCACCAGACACAGTCTATCTGCATATCACCAGACAATGTCTGATCTATACATCACCAGACAATATCTGATCTGTACATCACCAGACACTGATCTGTACATCACCAGACACTGTCTGATCTGTACATCACCAGTTACTGATCTGTACATCACCAGACATTGTCTAACCTGTACATTATCAGACATATATACATCACCAGACTTTGTCTGATTTGTACATCATTAGACATTTGTATATCACCAGACATCTGTACATCATCAGACATCTTTACATCATCACACATCAGTACACCAGACATCTGTACGTCATCAGACATCTGTTCATCATCACACATCTGTACACCAGACATCTGTACATCACCAGACATCTGTACACCAGACATCTGTACACCAGAAATCTGTACATCATCAGATATCTGTACATCATCAGACATCTGTACATCATCAGACATATGTACATCACCAGACATCTGTATATCACCAGACATCTGTACATCACCAGACATCTGTACATCATCAGACATCTGTACATCACCAGACACCTGTACATCATCAGACATCTGTACATCATCAGACATCTGTACATCACACATCTGTACATCATCAGACAACTGTACATCATCAGACATCTGTACATCAGACATACATAAATCATCAGACATCTGTACATCATCAGACATCTGTACATCAGACATCTGTACATCATCAGACATCTGTACATCATCAGACATCTGTACATCACCAGACATCTGTACATCAGACATCTGTACATCATCAGACATCTGTACATCAGACATCTGTACATCATCAGACATCTGTACATCATCTGTACATCATCAGACATCTGTACATCATCAGACATCTGTACATCATCTGTACATCATCAGACATCTGTACATCAGACATCTGTTCATCATCAGACAACTGTACATCATCAGACATCTGTACATCATCAGACATCTGTACATCAGACATCTGTACATCATCAGACATCTGTACATCAGACATCTGTACATCATCAGACATCTGTACATCATCTGTACATCATCAGACATCTGTACATCATCTGTACATCACCAGACATCTGTACATCAGACATCTGTACATCACCAGACATCTGTACATCCCTTTACTGATATGTAGTTATTTTTACTCACTTGTTCTGTTCCTCCACCTCATCCTTACGAACCATCATGGCTACCACAGCTTTTTTTAACTCTTCTGTAAAACATAAAATTCTCTCCACTTACATTTCCCATGTACACCAGTGCCATGCTTGAAATATCAATCAACTCAATGATTTTTTTGTTATGTATTTTTGAAACTGCCTTTTATCAATGGATATTTCATTTACCAGTCGACATGGTTTCCCTTTGTATCACCTCCTCAACATTGACACCATCCCCTGCTGTTCTACTGAAGCTAAAATTGATCCCCAGACATAACTATAATAGTCTTATTAATAAACACAAATTTGAGGAAAGTGAATCTAATATTACACAACAAGATTTATGAAGGTTTAATTTTAAAGATTTTTTTTTCACTTTTAATAAGTGTTCAGCATTGTAAGATAATTCTGAAAGCTTTTGAAATTCAAAGCTAAAACTTTGAACTTTTTTTATTAATAATGTTAATGTACATTAATGTACATGGCTTAATACACATTCATGAAAAAATTACCTAGAGTTAGTTCCCTTTTGTGCCATATCTAGAGCTAATGCTGCAGACTCTATATCATATCCACTGAATTTTGGCAAACTTCCTGTGGAATCAACTTAGCAAAACAAAAAAAAAAGAAACAAAATTTAAAATCTAAAACATTTCCTAAATGAAGTCTATTGTTATTTACCAATTTTAACAGAAGTACTTAAACTATAAAATTGGATAATTGTTCTGGAGATATAATAAAGGAAGAGAGGTTAACATACCTGAGGTACTCAGGGAATCAGAGATCCGTGGCACACCCCTTACATCCCTGGATGTGATTGGCTGACCCTCCTTAGATAATGGAACCAATCCCTGAATAGAATCACTATCAAAGAATAGTTAACAGTTGGATTATAATACAAAAGCCTTTGTAATCAACCAATAAGACAAACGCCATTCCAAGCTTTTAATTGTATGTACATAGAAAACATCCTTTAATACACTATCTCATTGGCAAATTTATTACAAGATATGGTCGACAAAACATATTCCATCTCAAGCAGCCACAGCTATCATGAGATACCATGGAAACCAAAATTGGATCTTACCTAATTTCGAAGTCGGCAGAGCTGAGGGACTGAACACTCGGTGGTCTGTCATAAGAAGTCTCCGAGTTAATACTGGCCTCTCGCTGATACGACATTTCCACAGATAAATGTGTCCGTAAGTCACTAGAACTATTGTCATGTATTGACAGTGAGGGAATCTGTGAATCCAATTCACTGCTTTCATCAATTGTCTCCCCTTCTAATGACCTAGGGGTCAGGTCAGATGACCCTATTGTGTACTTTGAACTGTGTTCTGATTGGTCAGGATCAGCACTGAATGTTCCAGAATCATCCTCGTCAAAACTGACAATGTGAGCATTCTTCTTCCTTTTCTTCTTTTCTTTCTTTCTGACCTCTGTATGTTTTCCTGTAAATGATAAGATGTAAAAAAAAAAATAGCAAAAATTCTGATAATAACACTATGCAATGATGCAATCTATGAAAAAATTGTATCTAATTTGTATTTTGCATGTATTGAACTTTGTATCTGCATATTTAAAAGTAAATTTCATAGAGTGAGGAAAAATGTGAAATATTACCAGAAAAGAGGTTACCTAGTGGTTTTCCCTTTATTTCATTTGTTTTTAATCTACATAATTATTTCTTTACAACAAGGTCTAGTTAAGCCTGATGCACTGTTATGTTTACTCTAGCTGATGCACTGCATGAGGACATTTTATCTAAGGATGGTGCACTGCTTTAGGAAATTTTACAATAGCCTAAAGGTGGTGCACCATTAAAGGAAATTTTACCTTGGGGTGGTGCACTGCCCTCCTCACCAGCTATCACTGGGCGGGGCTCGTTAGCAATCTTGTCCAGGACAGGTTTTGAGGTCACTGGAATGTTGATATTGCTCGAGGCTACCCTCTTGACAGCATTCAGGTCTGGGTTGTCGATATTAATGGCAAACAAAATCGATCCTAAACCTACAACACCACATATCATTTAGGAAAATGTCCCAAATTTAGTGAACCTAATATGTCAAATATTAAAATGCACACATTGTAGTGTTACACTAGACAAATTAAAATTACAAAATATTCAAATTGCACAAATAACCTGTTATATGACAGGGCTTAAATTTTCATAAAGAAGAAAAATTTCTTCAACCGTAATTATTACACGACTATTTCTATGTACAAGTTATCTAAGACTCTCACCAGCAGCCATCATAGGCATCATACTGCTTCTCTCCTGGTCACGCATGAATGCCCAAGATTCATAATACTGCCTGTTCAGAACAAAAACGTTACATAAATTTTAACTACATAAGACAAAAGTCAAGGTGTAACAGACATCAAGCTCATCTCAAAAAAACCCAAACAAACTCATATTCTTGACCATCTTGTATATAAAAGACAGTAACAAGTATGACTTATGAAGCAGAACTAATTTCTGTCTAATTATAATCACCTAAGGAGTTCCTCACTCTCCAGGATCATGTGCATGTTCCGCTCCAGTGAGTGTTCATTGAGTGTCGATCTGAGCCACGCTCGACCCCGTCCTGTGTCTGTGCTGATGTTCTTCAGGGAATAAAATCGGTCTTGCTCATGTTTTGTTAGGCTCTCTTTAACATACTGCCAGAACACTGTACAAATTACAAGTCAATGGGTAAAACTTAGGATGCTTCTTAATTCTGCAGGAATAACTGAATATTTAGGCAGACATCTGACTTTGTAAGAAACAATTTATTGAATGTCTTCAATATTTAAGGGCAATGTCACCTGGCATATTGAACATCAGGAATGGACTGACCTTAGCAAAGATGCTATTTTGAGCAAAGATTAAGTCCTTGAGAATAAAGACTCAAAATATAATTGGTATGAAGTAAATTTAAAGCATGTAGGATTCCTAGAAATGTATAAGATATGTTCAGTTACACAATGTCACACAAGATTGGAAGTCTGGCTTGAGTTGAAATCACATCCTTGGGTCAAAAGCATAGACTGTGGCAAGTTTGATTCAAATAAAAGATAACACTACTGGACGAAAAAAGTGCTGAGAATCCCAAATTTTACTGATAATGTTTGATAATTACTGATACGGTGCTGTTCTTGCTGATAAATACTGATATTTACTGTTATTCTTACTGTTGTTGCTGATAATTTTAGTTGTTTCTGATAAATACTGATAATTACTGTTGATGTGCTGTCGATGCTGAGATTTACTGATAATTACTGTGGTCTTTGTTCTTAAGCTGGGAAGGGCTAAAGAAGAACTGAGGGCTGTAAAAACCTTCAATTATTTCTTTCTTTTAATTATAAGTTATCATTACGACATTTTCATATTTCTTTAAATGTTCTGTACCCTTATCTCATTTACTACAATAAGGTTGTGAAAATGTTGACAATAAATAAATGAAACCTTCCGCGTATATTAAGCAAAAGTGTTCTACCAATCTATGGAAATAGTATAATTTATTTGTAAGCAAGATAAATGGAATTTTAATAATGTACTGTAAATAAAAAGAAAATAAGGCTATCTTTTAAAAAGATTCATCGCCGCCCTCTCCCGACTCCAATATATTTGGGTAGGCAGGTCGGTGGTTTTTTTTTTCAATAATAAGAAATAGTTCTTAATGGGTGGAAAAAATTCGGGATAAAAAATATTTCCAGCAGGTTAGAAAAGTTTGATTCGCACGGTTCACTCCGTCAACTGGTCAAGAGAGGACGACATTTTCTTTTTAAAGATGACCTTTCATATAGCTATTTTTGTTTTTTTTTTCTTTATCAAAGATATTTATTTTTTTCATTTTTAAATGTTCGGTTTTCTGGTCTCTGTCAAGATATTTGAAAATTTGCTCGAAAATTAGAAATTTTATGCATTTTTAAATTTTATAAAGAGATGAAAACAGAGGTGAATATGTTCAATCTGGAGGCACAGATTATTTATTTATTTATTTATTTATTTATTCATTCATTCATTCATTTATTTGAACGTAATATAGGCATTTTAGATTCTTCCAGAATATCTTTTCTACATCTACATGCACACGATACATACATGTGCAACCGGCAGATTGGGGGCTGATTAAAAATTAATGCATGGTCAGAATCCCCAGTGTCAGAGCGAAGGTACACATGTGTTTATGTTATTTTGATGTTGGTCTCTTAAAATTTCATGACAAGAAACATTTTTATTCAATAAGTTTTAAAATCTCATTAATTTAATTTTATGAAATGTGAAATAAGAAATGAGACCTAATATAATATGTTTACTTAGTAAAGTAGGCTACATGTATATGATCAAATTGATCGATTTCAATCTTGTGTGGTCAAAAATTGCTTGGAATAAATTGATCTTCATTGATCAAAAATCGAAGATCAGTCTCTGATTTGGCTGTATTGTGTACAAGTCTTCCGCCCCGGGGTAGAACGGGGTACAACTTGTATATTCCATGTAAATTTTAGTGGTCAGCGTAACAATGGGCACTAATTACCTATTGTTCCTCGTCTGCAGCCACCGATGTACATAATAAACAAACTACCTACACTGTACATGTGCTTTCTTCTTTTAGCAGGAAAATCTTTACGGTCGCACGGAAAAAAATTATCCTGTAATATTCAATTTGTTGACGAATAAAATTGAAAATTGAAAAAAAAAAAACTATTTAGCAAAATAGGACATTGCAGTACTAAGATAAAAAAAAAAAGAAATGAAGTTATATACATATACATTGTACAGACTTAATATTCAATAATTATTTTAATTCACATAAATCTATCTTTGCTCAGTGTTTAATTTTATTTGTTATTTTTATGCACATTACTTGACACGCTTGAGATGTTAAAAGAAAATCCCGGGGAGGGGGCTACATGTATTTTCAATTCTGAATCTCGGTTAACGATGGTTTGGGGCCCGTGAAACGGAGACGAGAAATTGATGCGGAACATTTGACTTCATTTTACAATTAAAACATTATGCAAAATGTACATATAAATTTAAAAAAAAAATAGATGGTTTAGTGAAAGCAATTATTGAAATTATATTAGCATTAACTGTTCACAATTCAGAAACAGGGAATTAAACTCCACATCGCTCAGAATCCGTGAAAAAAATCTTTTATGAATTTTGAATGACAGTAAGATGACGTTGTTTATCGCACTCATGAATAAAATTAATGTTATAGTTCTGAATTTGGTATCGTTCATTGATTCTCTAAAATAATTTATTCATGTATATAAAAAAATGTAATAAGTAATTATAACATGTATGACTTATTAAACATAAAACTAAAGAATCAACCTTGCGCGTATCAGTTTTAAGTTAACAGTATTTCACCCCCCCCCCCCTCCTTTTTGTGCTACAATAAAGCATAATCAAGTCGGTAAGCGCCCAGCCTGTACTGTTCGTTTATACAAAGATCTCCGACAAGGAGAAAATGGAATAAAAAAAACATTATAATCTCTGTACAACACTATTTCTAATTTTACAAAATTCACGTCGCACGATACACAGAATGTACTAATAATTGACCCGATTCTCAAAACGAAAGTAGAACTTTTACACGTGGTTGACATATGTGTTCCAGAACAGCAATTTAGCTAGACGGCATTAATGGACGAAAGTAACTTCAAGTTTTGTTTTATTTTATTTTGTTTTTTTGTTTTTTTTAACTGACTGACAGCGTATAACATGTATAAGCAGTTATTTATTGATCTCCCTGATACTGACTTATGTCCATAGACCTAACGCAGATTTATGTACTATTAACAAAGAATTAAAGAAAGACGTGTATTTCATTGACTGAAAATCACACTGCATAAGATTTATAGTGTACTGAAGGCTTAACATTTAAAATAAAAAAAAAAACGAAAGATAGAAAGCGTCGATACTACACAATGATATCAAATTCGCATCGAGGACATAATCAGAGAACTAGAGCGCACTGGCTATATGTATATAAAAGAGATTATTCTACAAATTAAAGATGTTTTATTTTTATTATTTAAACCTGTCACATTCTTCAATAAAAGGACATAGTGTACACAACATAAAATCAGAATAGATTTTTTTGTGAGATATATTTAATACTGGCTAAAGTGTCTTCTTAAAATGAGAGTTTTATGTAAATAGAGGAGGGGGGGGGGTCTCAACTTATAGAGCTCATAAATGTTCAGTTCTCCACACGAAAAAATAAATTGACAATAACAACCACTGACTATATTAAAGATGCCCTCTAAAAGCTTTAAAAATAAAAACTTGTTTTAAACATAGGTAATCAGAGATTACAGAGCTCACCTCAACGAATGTTGTCTTTAAGTAAGGCAAAGTCCCACACTAAACTAATAATCTAGGAGTGTGCATCCCTAGATGCAACATTTATGCAATTTTAGTCTGATAGGGCTTGCAGTTACTTGGGAGTGGACTTATCTGAAAACTTAAAACTAGTCACTCATTCAGAAAATGTAAGTCAAATCCAGCATCCGAAGTTTTGAGATTGTTCGTCCCTTGATGCATCATCCATGCAAGTTTGGTTCAGATAGGCCTTATAGTTACTTGGAAATGAGATCTGCTCCAAAAACTTTAATCTGGTCACTCATCCGGAAAATATTGGTCAGATCCAGCATCTGAAGCAAGTCCAGTTGTGTGAATCCTAAGATGTATCATCCATGCAAGTTTGGTCAATATAGGGTTTATAGTTACTTGGAAATGACATCTGCTCCAAAAACTTTAACCTGGTCACTCATCCGGAAAATATAGGTCAGATTCAGCATCTGAAGCAAGTTCAGTAGTATGCATCCTTAAATGTATCATCCATGCAAGTTTGGTCAATATAGGGCTTTTAGTTACTTGGAAATGGGATCTGCTCCAAAAACTTTAACCTGGTCATTCATCCGGAAAATATAGGTCAGATCCAGCATCCGAAGCAAGTCCAGTAGTGTGCATCCTTAAATGTATCATCCATGCAAGTTTGGTCAATATAGGGCTTTTAGTTACTTGGAAATGAGATATGCTCCAAAAACTTTAACCTGGTCACTCATCCGGAAGATATAGGTCAGATCCAGCATCCGAAGCAAGTCAAGTAGTGTGCATCCTTAAATGTATCATCCATGCAAGTTTGGTCAATATAGGGCTTATAGTTACTTGGAAATGAGATCTACTCCAAAAACCTTAACCTAGTCACTCATCCGGAAAATGTAGGTCAGATCCAGCATCCGAAGCAAGTTCAGTAGTGTGCATCCTTAGATGTATCATCCATGCAAGTTTGGTCAATTTAGGGCGTATAGTTACTTGGAAATGAGACCTGCTCCAAAAACTTTAACCTGCTCCAAAAACATTAACCTGGTCATTCTTTAGCTGAAATTGCAGCATCTGAAACCTTGACTGGTACAATGAAACACACTAGAAGCATCCTCCATGCATCTCTGACTAATATAGGCCATAGAAGTACTTGAAAAGAAAACTGCTCCAAAAACCTTAACCTGGGACGCCGACGCCAACACCGACGCCGAGGGTATTACATAAGCTCCCCCAACTTCGTTGAGGTGAGCTAAAAAGTACTTGGAGAAAAACCACTGCAAACACAATTATTATTTTCCGCAGATTTGAAAACTTTGTGAAAGGAGAAATATAAAGGTAAAGAAAAACACAAACATTTGTGATCTAATTTTATAACATTATGATGTAAAATGATTATAATAAAATTAATACATGAAATATGAAAACAAATAAAATGCGACTTTTTTTTCTAAAATAATTTTTTTTGTTAGAATACTGTAATGAATTTGTTGATAAAATACTTTCTTTAAAACAAATAATCATTTCTTAGGCTATTTTAGTCCCCTCCCAGATTAAAAACAATGACCACAGTAATTATCAGTAAATCTCAGCATCGACAGCACATCAACAGCATTTATCAGACTCCACAGTAAAGACGACAGTAATTATCAGTATTTATCAGAAACAACTAAAATTATCAGCAACGACAGTAAGAATAACAGTAAATATCAGTATTTATCAGCAAGAACAGCACCGTATCAGTAATTATCAAACATTATCAGTAAAATTTGGGATTCTCAGCACTTTTTTCGTCCAGTAGTGTAAAGAATATAATCATGAATTCCTTGACCTAACAAGCATTACTTTTTTCAGATTTTTTTTTGTATTTGACTTTTTCTGTCATGAAGATCAAAGCATGTCCACTTTATCTCTTTGAAAGAAACCAATGTTTAAGGAACATGTGCTACCATAATATTATCAAAAATTATGAAAGGCATATTATAATTCTGCCAAAGGGATTTTTTCTTTTAAAACATTATCTTTTATTTTCTCTTTACAACACATCAGAAATAATATATTTTGTGTGTTTTGCTCAATTATAAGGATATTAAAGACCTCGTGATCAGAACACTGTTATTAACAGGGTTGTCCAAGAAAACAGCGAACTTTTCAAATATCTCAAAAACTACCTGACCAAAATTATTCACTTTTTGCACAATGTTGGGAAATGATATTTTCTTCATTTTGACAAAATACTATAAGGTTTTTATGTCATATGCATTTAGAAATAGCATTTAAAGGGTGTTAAATATCGGTGGTTGGTGCACTACAATTGTTTGGCCTTCAAAAATAGCATTGCCAGCAATGCTTATTCCAAATGCTTGCGTTTTTCTGGGACAACCCTCATATATTCAGATCCATCACAACACAATTAATAATTGCATACATTTTTTACTGTGATGTACCATTTCTTGAACGTGAATTGAATAAAGAGAGGTATAGGCTTTTCTTGTAAAGCTCTTCCCAGACAGACATCAGACAAAGTGATCCCTATGTGTTATTACGCAGGTAAGACAGAAATGACAGGGAGAGTTTCACCTGGTTCTGTCTCCTTGCTGGTGATGTCCGTGATTATGTCCGTCACTTTATTGAGCCTAGTGAGGTTTGTTACTTGCCTGTAATACAAAGAGTTCTCTCAATTTGACAAAAAATACTTATTTTCATATTAAATTTTAAAATGTGCTTTGCTGTACATGTATTTATATGGGTATGAAGTAAATTTTTCATGTCTATAAAATATTTTAAAAATTATCATTGTTTTCTTTTGACAGCCAGAGTTGGGTAATGAGTTCTTCTTGTTTTGGATAGGTTTGACTTACTTCAAAGCTGTTAATGACTTACTTTAAATCTGTTAGTTATTGCTAGGTTGGCATTAAGGCTGACAGTGTTATTTATAGGTAGGGTTGACTTACTTTAAGGCTGTTATTTATACCTAGGATTTAGCACTGACTTACTTTAAGGCTGTTATTTATACCTAGGATTTAGCACTGACTTACTTTAAGGCTGTTATTTATACCTAGGATTTAGCACTGACTTACTTTAAGGTTGTTAATTACTATTTAATAAGGCTGACTTACTTTCAGGTTGTTCATTACTATCTAATAAGGCTAGCTTACTTTAAGGCTGTCAGGGCTTTGTTCTGTTTCATTCCATGCTGAAGAGCTACTTCCCATGCAGCACACAGACAGGAAACTCTAAAACATGAACAAATGTTCAGTCAATATATGAGGTAAAAACAGAAAACACAGATTAAAAATACTCATTATACACTGTTACAAGTAAAAATGACAATAATCTAGTGTTAACTAGCATAATGAATAGACATTTGTTTGGATTTTTTTTTTGAATCCTGATAATCTCATCTATATAAAATTTCACTAATTTTATAATACATTGTTTTATTTCCTTTGTATATTAATTTCATATTGCAGAAAACAAAGTATTAGTTAATTGATGTGACTACTCTAGCCAGAGATAAATAGTATCAGTTAATTGATGTGACTTAAATAGTATCAGTTAATTGACGTGACTACTCTAGCCAGAGATAAATAGTATCAGTTAATTGACGTGACTACTCTAGCCAGAGATAAATAGTATCAGTTAATTGACGTGACTACTCTAGCCAGAGATAAATAGTATCAGTTAATTGACGTGACTACTCTAGCCAGAGATAAATAGTATCAGTTAATTGATGTGACTACTCTAGCCAGAGATAAATAGTATCAGTTAATTGACGTGACTACTCTAGCCAGAGATAAATAGTATCAGTTAATTGACGTGACTACTCTAGCCAGAGATAAATAGTATCAGTTAATTGACGTGACTACTCTAGCCAGAGATAAATAGTATCAGTTAATTGACGTGACTACTCTAGCCAGAGATAAATAGTATCAGTTAATTGATGTGACTACTCTAGCCAGAGATAAATAGTATCAGTTAATTGACGTGACTACTCTAGCCAGAGATAAATAGTATCAGTTAATTGACGTGACTACTCTAGCCAGAGATAAATAGTATCAGTTAATTGACGTGACTACTCTAGCCAGAGATAAATAGTATCAGTTAATTGACGTGACTACTCTAGCCTGAGATAAATAGTATCAGTAAATTGACGTGACTACTCTAGCCAGAGATAAATAGTATCAGTTAATTGACGTGACTACTCTAGCCAGAGATAAATAGTATCAGTTAATTGACGTGACTACTCTAGCCACAGATATTTAGGTTCATCACCTGCTGTCTGCATCAGCTGCTAATTCTGTTCTGCCACCAAACCGAACTTGACACTGAAATCAACACAAAATAATGTAACTAAAGTATTCCCCTTGTTCAAATTAAATTCAACTTGACACTGCATGAGAAAAAGCCATAAATTTCAAATGTATTTCCAATGTTCGAATCAGAGATGGTTTTCTCCAATCCGGCAATATCCATACTTTTAACATCGCCATGTAGCTCAAGGAATATGAAAGAATTATTGTTGCCAAACACAAGTGATTGGCAGTTTTGGTATCATTAAATACTATTTCTGATATTGCTGATGGAGCAAGCAGTGATGTCGATGATAAGGAAACATGATGACTTTGACAATTTACAGACACCTGCAGCAGGTAACGATAGATCAGAGGCTACTATATTGTACCTGTTTGACAGCGTCCAGAAGCCGTGTAAGGATAGATTGTTTTTCAGCTGAATGTCCATCATCACCTTTGAAACAAATGAAATCATTTGACAACAATTTAAAGCTTGATAAAAATTTGCTATAAATCCTGAAACACAATTTACATTAAATATTCGCTGCTAATAACATGAACAATGGGGACAATGGATGAATACTACTCTTCTATAACAAAAATTAACCAGAATATAATTGCATTAAAGATAGGATTTTCTTTATTTGGGAAATTTCTATTTCACGTGCATTTTTAGGCAAAAACAAACAAGTGGGTAAATTTAGATCAAGTCACTGCACAGTCAGCTGATTGTGGAAGAATAT
The DNA here is from genome assembly GCF_033153115.1 of Saccostrea echinata. NCBI lineage: Eukaryota > Metazoa > Mollusca > Bivalvia > Ostreida > Ostreidae > Saccostrea > Saccostrea echinata. Next base: position 2,985,084 of record NW_026889809.1, read on the forward strand.
GTAAACAAACATTTGTGGTCGAAAAATAAGAAAATTGTCCCAGTATATATTATCAATGCAATTACATTTAGCCAAACTCGTGCTTTTCTGGAGAACATTACCATTCATTTTCCTTATTAATCATTTTAATTAACCTTCTTCTGTTTAATCATCGTTAACCTCGTTTGTTGTGGGATGTTCTGCAACTAGAATACTCTCCCTTTTGTAGATCACATGATCAAAATAGAACTTCCTGTAATTCTCTTTCCGGTAGGTTAGTACACATGATGGACGTGAAAATGACGTCCCTTTCATATCGATAAAATCTAAAATAATCACAATGACTATCAAGTTGAAATTCATGTAAATAAAATGATATGTCCGTATCGTAACTAAATAAGTGATTATTGTCATGTTTTGTGTTCATTTCAGTTCAAAATGGGGCGCCGACCAGCTCGGTGGTAAGTAGTTCTAAGTTGCACATAAATACGAAAATCAAGTATATCGGTAAACATTATTCACGCACAGTATTTAACATTGCTACTGTTGTCATTTCAGTTACCGGTATTGTAAGAACAAACCATACCCAAAGTCCAGATTTTGTCGAGGTGTCCCAGGTAAAAAAATTGAAACTATGGAAATGGGGGGGGGGGGGGTGTTGTAGTAAAGTTTTGTTTTGAAAAGGTTTTTCCTATGTGTGTGACATTATAAGAAAGAATATTGCATTTTGATACAATTTGAAAAGTATCATTGTTGGATTAATTTATGAAATAATGTGATTATTTGGTGATTTTTTGAACATACTGTTCTGTCAGATCTTGATATGTAGAAAACAGGTTGAAGATTTGGAACATGTTGCTTTTATTAGACATCATGTCAGTTTTTTTCCTTGTGAGTAGTAATGCATAATTGCCAATTTTAGATCCAAAGATCCGTATCTTTGATCTTGGAAGGAAGAAGGCCAGGGTTGACGACTTCCCCCTGTGTGTGCATCTTGTATCAGATGAATATGAACAGCTCTCTTCTGAGGCATTAGAAGCAGGGCGCATCTGTGCCAACAAATACTTGGTCAAAAACTGTGGTAAAGATGCTTTCCACATGCGGATGCGAGTGCACCCCTTCCACGTCATCAGAATCAACAAGATGTTGTCGTGTGCTGGAGCTGATAGGTAAAATTGTCATCATGACCTTATTGTACATGTGCATGGTTTTGCCAAACCCTTGAATTGTAAATTCCTGTATTATAACTAAGCGTCCTTAAAATACTGTAAAAGTGGTTATTTACACTGGTTGTTAAGTACGCATTTGTGACTGTCAAACATTATGCGTGGGTGTAATATACGTTACCAAGAAAAATTACGCGGCCATCGTTAATAACATCGAGTTGTTCCCTTTTGAAAAGGTCAAGGTCAAAAGGTCAAGTAGTGTACACGCATGAATTGGAAAAATTAATTAGAAATAATTACAAACAAACAAAACAAAACCAAAAAGAATTTATACTGGTCATCCATATGTGCATGTTCCTTGGATTGCTAAATATAATGGCGATCTGCACAGTCAAAAGCAGTGAAGTGTGAACAACTTGTGTACACTTTATTGTAATTATTTACGCAAGCTCAAACTTCAAAATGGGATCTCCTTATCCTTATGGTGATTGTTGACAATTCAATAGGTATGTTTGTAGTGACTGAGTTTGTGTAACATTTTGGACTAATTATTTGAAATTTAGTGGGATGTACACCATGTACATGTACATACAAAGGAAATGAAAATGAGTATTGATGTTTTGAAGCTCTAATTGTGTGACGTTGCTTTAAAATATTTAATATGACGATGCATTTTTCATTGCACAATTTAGAAAAAAAAAATTACACTTTCATCACCGTTTGTGATGTAATTATCTACTCCCATGCGTTCAATACCACGATTAATATACGACTAGTTTGGCCGGTTTAACAGTATTAGAAATGGTCTAGAATGATTCCAGAACTTTGAAATTTTGTGACAATATGCGCGGGGGTATTTTATGCGGTTCTAAGCTTACTGCGTAAGTAGTGTAAATTTCCCTCACACGTAAATAACCACTTTTACAGTAAACGATGCCAGCGTTTGCCAAGGATTTTGAAATTTCGCTGCTTTTTTGGTTTGATATGTCTGCATGTGTATAATTTACTAGGCTAAACATGGTGGTACCAGACCAAAGAAATTATTATTTTGTTTTGGAATACGAGTTACTATCAGATCTGCTATTGAGATCAAGCCAGTCTTGTGTATCCTTCCTTTCGTATAAAACTGGCATGATTTCCGCTTAGCTTCATATCCATTGCATTTTTCATGGTGACTTAGCGGTGTTTAGGCATAAGAAAAAGAAATTGATTACTATTACATGCTATTAGAAAATGGAGTCGGTAGGTAGGATTATGTTTTATATTTAAACTTTTTTTTACATAAAGGCATAACTTTGAAATACAATTTTTGAAGAGTTTAAAGTGCTCCTATTAACCATTATGTTTGAAGGGAAAAGTACAGACGTAATTTTTGGATTGTACAACTTAAGAAAAAAAATTGTGTCGGCACATAAAATAACGGTTGGTCAGGTAAAAATAAACATAATTTTTTCTTGGACCTTATCTGGTACAACCTCCCCCATTGTATTTAAAACCCATCATGGATACCATTGAACACAATATATATAAAAAAGAAAATGTAATCCATGATACATACCACCAGATCAAGGGGATTTTCGCCCCATTTTTCTTTGCAGTCTGATGAATGTTGGCAAATGCTGGGCACTTGTTTATGATTATAGGTATTCAGATACTAGACTGATTCTGAATTTATTATAGGGATGCTAGAACATACTATAGAATCAGAATAGGCCTGAACATGTGTTCGTTGTTTTATATGTACTGTATTTGAATTTCCCACAGTATGTGCTGAATGTGCAGATATTTGTAAACTTGTTATTTGTGAAATGTTGAGATGCAGGGAAGTATGCTTGATATGTACTAGATAATTGAATGTCTGTGTTACTGTACATGTATAAGACAGTACCCTTCCCAGTCTTGTCTTGTGTGTCTTGCTTGGGTCTCAGATACTGTCAGATCGTTATGCTGTGTCGCTTTTTTCAAGGCATGCTTTTATGTGTATATTGAAACGGTTCATCACAGCTACATATAAACTTATTCATCCAGGGAAACTATTATTACCCAATATAATTGCATGTAGATGTGAAAAGAAAATCAAAAACATGAAAATGATACTTGATCAGTTGGTAAAACTACAACTGGTTTTGTATATTTTTCTAGGCTTCAGACTGGGATGAGAGGAGCTTTTGGTAAACCACAAGGAACTGTAGCCCGAGTACACATTGGACAGCCAATCATGTCTGTGCGTGCCCGTGAAGCTCATCAGGCTGCAGTTGTAGAAGCTCTCAGGAGAGCCAAATTTAAGTTCCCAGGACGTCAGAAGGTATTGCAAACATTTCTGAAATAAACACTAGGGCTGAAATGATTTGGGTACCTCAGGATTCAATTTTCAATTCTTAGGCCACGTTTTTATTATTATTTAATTGTTTTTGATTCTATTCAAGAGATATCAAAAGCTCTGATAATACAATTAAGAATACAACTTTCTTTTATTTTCATTTTATTGAAACTTTTAATTGTGTTGATCCCATGTTAAGATGTACTATGTTTTTGTTTTGAATGATTCGCCAGGTCTTTGATATTTCCTGACTTGTAATTTATCTGTGAAATGACTTCTGGTGTCTGCCATTTTTGCTGTTAACAGTTGTAAAGAAAAAAAATGCATTGATTTTTATAAATTCTAGAAAAAAACATAAATTATTGGAATCGAATTGTAATTTGAAGAAGTTGAATTGAAAATTGAATCAAATACTAGGCATCATTGTTAGGGTACACTGCAATTAATTGTTACAGCCCTAATGAACAAAAAGATTTGTGGTTATACACTACCAGGGCTACCATCAAGATCATATTGGCTATGTAGGTCTGCATACAGCTAGGATCTTGAGCTCTTGAGCAGTCAACTGGCCTAAATACAACACAGCAACAAGCGTTAGTTCACACAGTACATTTAAATGTCAGTAGACCTATAGATCTAATCTATCAGTTAGGCTAGCTGCTACTTTCCACTCTTTATACAAGAAGAGACTTTTGTTTTTTTCTTTGGAGGATTCCATTTATATTATCCCTCTTTAGGACAACCATAGCATTCTAGCTTATCCATAATTCAACGTGGTAGGAGTGACTTTTTGTAACACAGCCCAAAAGGCATAGTCAATGTCAAAATGTAGGAGGAAATTGCATATAAAGTAAAATGCTGGTTCTTCAATTTTCCCATTTGAAATGTGTCTTGAAAAATTGCTCATTTCTGTTTTATCATCTATACAGTACCAGCTCCATCAGGCAAGCATTGTAGGCCTGGTGGCGTTCTATTACTGTTAAAGAATTTTCTGCCATATTTCTAGTCTTGATGCTACATTTGTGTGGATATTGAGCAGTGGATAAGGCAACATGTAACTATAAGCCTCCCTAGTTATTTCATTAAAATTGGAATATACTTTACTGCCAAAACAATTTAAAAAGTTTTGTTCCACAACACCACCATCACTAAAACAAACATGAAAATGCATTTTTTTTTCCCCCTCTTGCCAGTGTTTGAAGAAAGCTTTCCCTCATGATTCAGAAGTAATTATTTTCAGGTTTATAAAGAAATGCCTTTATGTATCATTCTTAAGCCATTTAATTATATATCTCGGAGCTCTCGCACCACTTTTTGGGACGGGGACCGGGGCCGTAAAAATTGGGGAAAATTAGCGACCTTTTGGGGAATTTTGGGAAAATCAAAACTAGACAGTTTACATTATATTCATGATATATTGAGTTTCTGGTGGTGGTTATCAACTAAATTTCTGTTCTGTAATATAGAGAAATATGAATTACAGATTTAGTAACTACATATCTTACTAAATGTTCTTTACTATTTGGAGAAGTGACAGATTGGGAAAATTAACACTTTCATTTGGGAAAAAAGGTACCTTTTCTGAATTGGGAATGGGGCCTTTGAACGGCCCCCAATATAGAGAATCGAGAGCCCCGCATCTAGGTAAAATAAAGAAGGTTATCATAATAATTGCTATACTCTATAAGTGCTCATTTTGACAAAGTGATGATTGTTAAAAAGTATGGAAGTAAATTATAACTGTCTTGTGATTCATGAAAAATCTTGTTCCATTTCCTCATATACATTGAGTATCATGCATTTATACTTCATCATGTTGGTATATCATTTATTTATTTATGGAAGGGCCTTGAATGACCTTATTGGACACTGCTGTATTATGAACCCTCAATTATATCAGAATTCATCAACTTGTATTCTTTATTCCCTTTGCAAACAGTTCTAGCTCCTCTGGATGTTGCTATAGTCTAGGTGGCGTTCCCTAAACTGTAAGAGAAATCTGTAAGACTCGCTATGTCATGTCCTGTAACAATCGGGACATGATACACAGTTCTTACTACATTTTATGTTGGTCTAGAGCTGTTCTGAAGTATGACCACAACCATTTCCTGACTCAACATGAAAAATCTAATGGAAATGACGATAGTAGCAGCCAGGCAAGATATCTGTATATTAGATGGACTGAATAATTCATGTTTGCTATTCCACTGTAGCAGAAACGCTAGCATATCGTTTAGATCTCAGCTTTTTGTAGAGCTACATAGCTGCTAAGATCTTGAATGCAGCCCTGCTTTGTGTTAACTGGCAATAACCCTCGATAACTTTGATTAACATTGTTGCCATTGAAACCGAAAATTAACAATTTCTTTCAAATTCTTTCAAAAAACTTCATACAGTTTTCAGTTTTGTTTCCCAAGAATCTAAAAAAGGAATAACCTGTGAAAATTTCCTACAGTTATGGTTTTATTTCAATGGATACAAGTCTAGGAAAGAAAAATATGATTTTGTAAATGTAAAACTAAGAAAAAGATTTTAATATCTAGCTGCTACTTTTCACAGTAAGTACAAAGACCAGTCCGATTATAGGTTCTTGGATCTTCTGTTAGCTTTATAGAGAATTTGAATCTGAGGCATAATTGTTGACATGAGGAATGTCAGTCAGTTTGTGTTAAAGGACTCTGAAAAAAAAAGGATGTCATGATAAGATTTGTGAAGACATATATTTTTTTATAGTCACATAAAACAGTTCTAGCTCCTCTAGATGTTGCTATAGTCTAGATGGCGTTCCCTAAACTGTGAGAGAAATCTGTAAGACTCGCTATGTTATGTCCTGTAACAATCGGGACATGATACACAGTTCTTACTACACGTGACTATCAAAGATGTATTTCCAGTGTGAATCAAATATACTTTTGCCATGTTCTGGTGATTCAGCTGATTACAGACATAAAACATGGTGTAAAGAAGTTAAACCTGTGATATAGTTTAAATTTGTGGGTTGTATAAGATAGAAATTTTTCATTGTTTCATCAATTTTCAACATAAACAAGAGCTTAAATGTTGATAATATTTTTCCCCACTACAGTATCCTTTTTCAGCTGTCAGTAATAAAGTAAGCATTAACTATTAATAAATCTACAAATATGAGTTAAGGATTGCTAAGATTGATTCTCTAATTTGCAGATCCACGTATCCAAGAAGTGGGGCTTCACTAAGTGGGACAGGCCACAGTACGAGGAGATGAGAGCTGATGGACGCCTCATTCCTGATGGTGTCAACGTACAATATAAACCTAACAAAGGGCCGCTTAAAGCCTGGATGGACAGACAAAGAGTCTAACCTATTTATTGTGATCTGGACAGAAAAAATAAACAGATGTGGGCCTTCCTCAGTGTTCATTGTCATTTTCATTTTTAGAGGGAAAAATTTAGCTTTGCTGAAAGTAGCTGCAGATCTGTAGCTGGCTGGTCTGAAAAAAAATTGGGATGGACGACAAGAGAGCTACAGTGCCACCCATCGAAAAAAGTATATTTATTGGGCACAGAAAAGCGCTCTGTTTCTCGATTTATTTAAGGAATAACTGTCTAATTTTTTGGATTCATGATGTGATCAATCGAGTGGCTTGCGTGATAATTTGCATAAACGCCGAAGGCGTTTATGCATAAAATTATCACGCAAGCCAATCGATTGATCATCTTCATGAATCCAAAAAATCTGACAGTTATTCCTTATATTTACATGCTCCTGATTCTGCAAATTCCCGTGCTAATAGTCCCGCTTCTGTCTCTATTTGTCACGCCCCGCACGTGATTTTTTTTAACCGCGCCTATCGATGAACCAGTAGATTTATGTAGAAATAGAGTATTTTTACAATTTGTAATTTTATCTCGGACAAAGACATTGGAAATGTAAATATTTCTCAGTAAATTTTAAAAACTGCAATCTCAAATATTACTAAGCGTGTGTTCCTAAGAAATTCTTTCACTAACATTACCTATAACCATTGTTAAAAGCCCTCCGGGGCCTGAAATTAAGACCGTCCAAAATTTCGTCTGTTTATACTGCCATTTTAGGTGGCAAGACAATTCAGCCCAATGCACTTGGTGCAGATGTCAACTACAGGAGTACCGGTAGTTGATAAAGGTTTAAGGAATTTTTTTTTAAATCAAGCTTTTGTGCACTTGAGGTAAGAATTTGGTTTATAAATAAATCCAGAACCAAGTGCAACTTTTTATGTGCAATAAATATACAGTTTTTTCTGTGGTTTAGACCAGGTTAGTACTGTAGCTCTGTGGATGGCACTGTAGCTCTCCAGTCTAGCTGTCAATATTTTTTTTTTTGGAGAGCTACAGTACTGCAGCTATTCTGAAAGATGGTTTTCAGTAAGTGAATTTAGCAAGAGTAATTGCCATTGGCCACAATATTGGAAGTCTACAAGTTCAGACTGCTGCATTATTTAATCTTTTCAAGCTTGTACTGGTCATTGAGGTATAGGAAAGCTTGTGTTTTTTCCGAGGAATTTACATAAATTTATCAAAGCCTTTATTTACAATTTCAAGCTGTAATCCCCCCCCCCCCCCCAAATAGAGTCTTGACCAACATGGTGTCAAAGGGGTATTACTTGGATGGAAAATACATCATTCGAAAACTGCATGTACCTAACCTGAATACTAATTGCTGTATGCAGTGATAAAATTAAATTTTCCTGTGGAAACGCAGGCTCTGTTGTCATACAGTTGAGCATTATCCAGACCTTTGTGTTCCAGAGCAAATGGCATGGATAAATAAGTTCTTTTTATAATTTTAGATAATATATCCTGTTCCTCACAAATATCCAAGTTATCAAGGTTCCTCTGTACATCACAGTTACGTATTACACAACTACCCACTGAGAGACTGTATTGGCTATGGATTTTATCCCCCCCCCCCCCATTTGAAAGGGGGGATATTAGTTTGCACCTGTTGGTGGATTGATTTTTTTAATGTCAACGGTCGAACTACACTGGACATGGGAAGATGTACACTTATTATCTTTACAACCCTTTGTTTATCAGATATCAAACTTGATACATTGGTACCCTTAAGAAGTAGATGACCATATTAGTTCTGAGGTCACTTCAATGGTCAAGTGTCAAATTGTTGGTCAGTCGACCAAGTATTGTACACTCAATATTTTGAGAACCCTTGTGCTTGACAAGCATCAAACTTGATATACTTGTACCTCCTAAGGAGCAGATGACCCCTATATATTTCAAGGTCATATAGTCGTAGGTCAAGGGCAGAACTTCTTGAGAACATTTGCTTGACAGATGTCAAACCCTCTAAGAAGTAGGAAACCCCTGCTGATCTAGAGGTCACAGGGTCAGAGGTCAAAAACTGCTTTGGACATAAATTATTATTTAGAGATTATTGTTCTCTCAATATCTTGTTATCCCTCTGCATGACAAGACATCAAACTTGGTACACTGGCACCCCCTAAGGAGTACCGACTGGTTTTCAAGTCACTATACAGACATTCTAAATGTAAAGTTTATCCTTTTCACAAGGCCATTCAACAATTGACACAACTTAACGGTGCTCCTCTCCAGCTGTTCCACACACATGTATACTATGTACTGTGGGGCCTAGGGTATCTGGACGCTTGTGTTCCCAAGCAAACTGTGAAGATTAAGCATCAGGATTACTGACATAATCGAAGATTTGGGGGCATATAGTTTTTGCTCTGTCTGTCCATCTGTCTGTCCATCAGCAAAAACTTTAACCTTGCCCATAACTTTTGAATGGTTGGTGCTATGGTTTCATATTAATTGACGAGACCATTCTTTGGGTATCAACATTGAACGTCTTTAGCTTGAAGTTTAACCCACATTTGCACAATATTACCAAGCTCTAACCTTTGACATAACTTTTGAACAGTTGGTGCTTGGGCTTTTATATTTCGTGGTTATTCCGTGTGACCAGAACTTTCTTTGGGTACCAACATTTTTTACCTTGACCTTTGAGTTTGACCAACTTTTGAAAAACTTTAACAGGTTGAGACCACTAAAGAACTATATGCGGAATATGCATATTTTTGCCCCCCCCCCCCCCCAAAAAAAAGTCATACTTTGAAAATGTCTTGAAATGTGCTAAATTGTATATACATTGTATTGTATGGGAAAAATAAATTAACAAAATATATTATAGTTTCAAAGTGGGTTATTGGCAATTTTTGTTTCTATGACGTCACAAACTATTCGGATTTTGTGTTATTTTTCAGAAAAAGGAAAAAAATGGACAAAATTTGTTCAATTTTTACCATAAAATTTATAGAGCGCAGGCCTGCTCCAGAACAATATTTGTATATTTCATTGATACCGGTATCATCATTCTACACATAATATCAAAATTTTCAGTTGGAGCAGACCTGCGCTCGGTGACTTTTATTCAAAATATCGACGTAATATACACCTTTTTCTGTATAAATCATAGAAAATTTTGAATTTACGTCATTTTCCAGACGTCATATTTAACATATGGCATCATGGTTTATGAAAATATTTAGTGCTTTGAAGTCTGCAGATATCCCCCTGTTTTAGAACATAATTATATATTTCTCCCTTAAAGTTTGATTTGGGGGGCAGATTTTGGTCATTACCGAATATAATCCTTTTATGATGATAGCATTTTGCATGTTAAATTAGCTACCTGTTTACTTTCAATTACTAATCAGATGAATGAGTTACAATGCATTATGGGCTACCACAAGTTTTTAGAACAAACACAGTGTATTAAAAATGAACAGCAATTTTTATTGTCCCTTGAAAACTCATTTTCCATTCTATTTCAATATTTATGAAATAAGTATTGAAAATGGTGTATTGTCTTTCATTTCAATGCTCACATTTACAAAATTTGGTTTGTCAAGCCTAATATGAGCTTGTTTAAATACCGACGTAAACCATCTTCAAAGAGAGGTACATTTGTAAGTGCTAATGTGTATAATTAGCAGTGAGTGTGTTTTTCACGTTGTTTATAGAGAGCAAAGAAGACATCAATTGACAGAATGAGCCTTTATGTATCTTTACAGTTATTTTCAAAATGCTTAGAATACATGTATAAAGCCTTTTTCTTGGTAATAATAATACACATATTCCAATACCCTTTCCAAATTGGTATTCATTTGGGACTAAATATGCTTCCTTTTTGATTTTTGAAGAGAACAAGGCGTGAAGGAATGGAAAAATCTGACATGTTTTTTGTTTACAGACAAGAAGAAAATCGTATTTTTCTGTCTTTGAGTGCATTTGTGCATCAACATATATCTATTGCATGTATGTCGAAAATAATAGCTTGTATTTAAGATATTTTTCTTTGATTTTAACATCAGTAAACCAGTGTGCAATATTTGTTTTACTCATTTACTCATTTGTTTTACTCATCATTATCTTCAAAATGTATTTAATGTATGCAGACGTCAAAGACTTTAGACTGCATTTGACGCAACTATTAATCATCTAAAACAACTCCAATTTTAATGTGAGCATGGAACATTGTCTTTGGTATATTATAAATCTTTTAATTTCATCCATATAAAATGAAAAAGAAGCTATACAGTTTTTCTGGTGACCAAATAAATATTATGCACTATTTAAAACAACGAAAACAACAATTTGCTATTAAATCGTAAACGTAGTAGACCGTCATGCTTTGCGACTCATTCAATTGATTGGAGAATGGGTTTGACGAAAACATCGCCACGTGATGAAAAATGCCTTCCATATAAGGTAGAGTTCCCGACCGGTTTTACCTTGGCCATAACTTTTGAATGGTTGGTGCAAAGGCTTTCATATATCACGTGTATTCCTTGTGACAAGACCTACAGTGTATTTGACCTCTTGACCTTGGAGTGTAACCTACATTTAAAAAAATCTAACCTTGCCATAACTTGTAAACAGTTGGTGATAGGACTTTCATATTACATTTGTGTATTTCTTGTGACGAGACCTTTTCTTAACTTTCAACATTTTTGATCTTGGACAAAGATTTTTGACCTTGGATATGACCTACTTTGAAAAAAACTTTAACTTAAAATGGTTGATGCTAGGGCTTTCATATTTTTGTGTATTCCTTGTGACAAGACCTTTCTTTCATGTTCCAACATTTTTGAACTCTTGACCTTGGAGTTTGACCTACATTTGAAAAACTTTAACCTTAGCCTTGAGCTGCCATAAGGGGGCATCAGTGTTTTACAAACACACCTTTTTTAACAATATAAATTCTGTTCCCTATAAATTTCTTCTGGAAGGCATTTGGATAATTATACCCCCGCTCTGAAGGAGTGGGGGGGTATACTGTTTTACCCTTGTGTGTGTGTCTGTCCTCAACAAATTTTCATCGCTGTTTTCTCAGCAACTACTTATCGCAGATGCTTGAAATTTTAGCACACTCTTTGTCCAGGCATGCCATATGGTGGGATTCATTTTTGTACAAATCTGATGTCAATTTCCTGTTTATCCATGTGTCTGTCTATTTTGGTAGCAGTTTTCTCAGCAACTACTCATTGCTGATGCTTGAAGTTTTAGCACACTCATTATTTAGGCATGCCATATAGTGGGATTCATGAGATCGTATATTCACATCAGAGTGGGGGTATTACTAGTGAGCATTGGCTCACAGATTTGGATCCAGGCTTATTACACTGTATGAACTTTGAAAAGATAAGACTGACACATTGTTCTGCCTGAACAAAAATTTTGCAAACAAGGAATACATAGCCACTGATTTTCAAGTATTAAAATTCAGCGGTATCAACATATATTCAATCAATAAAAAGAAAAGATCATGGTATGATTTAAAATCCATTTTTAATTTTTATCAATTCGTGAATGTCTAAATATACACAAAATGTGATAAAACAAACAAAAAAAAAACATTACAAAAGAGAACTGTCTGTACACAATGAATCTGTCGCAGGATTTCTTATAAAAACACCATTCAAAAGGTGACCTAACTACCTGAGCTAGTGAAGACAAAAATAATTCATATCACTACACCATCTTTCACGCATTATAATCAGGCATCACATGCATGTCATGTTGTCGGAATAAGGAAATAATGAATTAACTGACTTATAGATTAGTCTGCTATAAGGGTATTGCATGAAAAGAATTCAACTGCTAAAGGATTTTTATATTATTTACGCCAGTAGTCATTCCGAGATTAATTGGTAAAATTTCTGTGAAACATATCTCTTCAATGTTTAGAAGGTCTGTTTCCTGTTTTAAAAATAAATAAAAAGAAAAGATTATGTAAAAAAAAATAAGTACAAATCTGGTAAAAAGCATTAAATTTGTTAAATTGATGGGCAAAAAATGTAATGTAGTATTTAAGATCATATTTATTACTAAAAGATATGATATGTACATAAATGTATATAAAGAATTGACATGTATGAGTCAGTGAATGGCCAGTTTTTCGAAACGGAGCATTGCTAAAAAAAATTACATCTACAAGTCAATCAGGTCAATGTAATAGAACAAATATTAGTCTTGTGTACTAGGGAGATTACATTATAAGTGGATCAGGTCAATGTAAGAGAGTGCAATTAATTGAACAAATTTATATTATAAAGATCACTTATACAAGTCAAACTTTCAATGTAATAGAGGTTAGATGTACAAGTCAACAGGCCAATGTAATAAAGATTACAAGTCAATCAGGCCAATGTAATAGAGATTACATATACAAGTCAATCAGGTCAGTGTAATAGAGATTACATATACAAGTCAATCAGGCCAATGTAATAGAGATTACATATACAAGTCAATCAGGTCAGTGAAATAGAGATTACATGTACAAGTCAATCAGGTCAATGTAATAGAGATTACATATACAAGTCAATCAGGTCAATGTAATAGAGATTTGATGTACAAGTCAATCAGGTCAATGTAATAGAGATTACATATACAAGTCAATTAGGTCAGTGTAATAAGGATTACATGTACAAGTCAATCAGGTCAATGTAATAGAGATTACATATACAATTAGGTCAACATAATTGAGCTTACATGTACAAGTCAATCAGGTCAACATAATTGAGATTACATGTACAAGTCAATCAGGTCAGTGTAATAGAGATTACATATACAAGTCAATCAGGTAAGTCTAATAGAGATTACATATACAAGTCAATCAGGTCAGTGTAATAGAGATTACATATACAAGTCAATCAGGTCAATGTAATAGAGATTACATATACAAGTCAATTAGGTCAACGTAATTGAGATTACATGTAAAAGTCAATCAGGTAAATGTAATAGAGATTTGATGTACAAGTCAGTTCAGTCAGGTCAATATAATAGAGATAACATTTACAAGTCAAGTAAGTCAGAAATTATAAGTGCAAGTCAAACAAGTCTATGTGATACAATAGATTACATAAACAAGTCTTAAAGTTCAGTATTGTTAAACAAAAAAAGGGATCACATCGGTATAAAAATCATTTTCTTCAATATGGCAACAACCACCTTCGTTGAAAAAATATCACATCAAGTTATTATAGAACTCTATTACAAAATCACCAATATTGCACTTAACCCAAGTCATTTATAAATAAATATTAATCTAAAATTCTGATTGATATTTGTAAAAGTTGAGATTATTCATAATGTGAAAATTTAAGTTTAAAATTTTAAGTACAGCTGTACTTAAGACATAAATTAATTTCATTATATAAATATTTCATGGTGAAAAGAATTTACATATGATGAAGTTTTTTCACTTCATCGTCAAGACCAAATCATAGTGCAATGGAACCATTGCCATGCATGGTATATAATCATGACATAAAAAAATTTAAAATATTTTCTAGAAAACCTGAAGTTTAGTTGGAAATGAAAATAAGATTAAATTCACAGACAGACCTGAAGGTGGTACAAGGTATGAGATCTATGAGAAAGCTTTAATCACAATGATATTGTTCATAACATCACAAATATATGGAGGTCATGAATACATTAAAACAAATGATATGTGGAAACATTTGAAGTAAAACTGTCACTCACACATAAAAGATCACTCCTGACATTTACATCAATGTTGCATTGGTCACAGATGGATATACATTAAAAGGATTTGGCTTTTTTCTGTTGCTTTTGAATTAGTTCTTCACAAGTTAAAAAAATGTTAACAATGAAGCTCTAGTCATGTATGTCATACCACAAAATATTTACACCACATGAAACTTTTATACTCCCTAAACTCGTCATCTGCAATCCATAATACCAGTTCATAAAACATATGTAATTTCTAAATGATTTCATTGAACACCCAGATTCTTTCATTAAGATTATATAAAACACTTTCATTAATTTTTTACAACTTTCATTCTATTCATTTATAATGACCTGAATTTATAAAATGTTCAAGATATACAAAGGGAGAAAACTCTCATCTGCTCTGTTAGACAGGCAAGCCATGCAGGAAACGGGACAAACATAAAAATAAAACAAGTACGTGAATTCCATCCATCAAAATCATCACAAGTCTTTAGAACGTGCTGCCCTCTACTGGAGAACAAAACTTCTGAGGGGTACCCCTCATTAATGTGTCAACACCCAGATCCTGATTCTAGTGACCTTTTACCCTTCACCTATGACCGTCAGGACTCACTTGTCTGCTGTACTAAGTTTGGAGTCCGCCTTCTGACACAAGAGTCATCAGATGTTATCACAGGAACATTGAGACACGCCCCCGAGTTGGCTGTAACAGGAGTTAAGTCCCCTGAGTTGTCTAACATGGGTTCCTCTGAATCATAGGGACATTCGGCCCCTGAGAGGTCTGTATCACTACTCTGGCTCTCCTTACTGTCACTATTCAAACTGATTCTACGAGATTTCTTGTCAGGAGAAGGGGGGTTAACTAACACACAGGGGTCTAGGGAAGGCACTGAGATCTGGGCTTGGGAGGGGGAGTTAGGAATAGATGATGCACTTTCACACGGCACACAACACTCATAACTTTTTCTCTGGGTTCTAGAATGTTGATCATCACAGACCAGAGTGTCTTGAGAGTTACTGGAATTTCCTATACTGAGGTGATCCCCACTCTGATTACTGAGGTGGTCGTTAACTAAGGGATAACTGGAGGTCACCTCTTCACACTCTAAGTCCTCGATGTCGTCGTGGTCCGTACTGTCACCCGTGATTAGACGGACCTCCTCGTCACAGGCCGCCTCCTCGGCTGCCCAGTCGGGGCCAGAGAGTTCACAGGAATCAGACTCATAGGTGCTACTCCGCTTGACCAGACTTTGTTTAGAACTGGAATTTCTGTGAGGAAGAGTGGGGTTTGGGGAGGGCACTTGAGTCCCCTCTCGTTTACGATGCTGACCTTGTTTTTTCCTACATATCACAGGAGAATTCTGTGTCACTTGAACATTTGGCAAGGTTAGAGAGTTCTGTTCTTGTGAGTAATTCGATAAAGCATTCACTAGAGCATGAAGAGTGGTAGGTCTCATTTGAACTCGAGCACCTGCCACGTGTTTCTCCCTCAGCCTAACTTTCTCTGAACCACTACTCTGACTCCGATGTAAACACTTCAGTTTGATGATGGGATTGTGTGACTTGTTCACTTTTGAGCCTTCCTCACCATGCTCATATAAATTCTTGTTAAGCATGGGCTGTGACATTGACACTGGATTATCACAGCTTGCTGCCTCACAGCGAGCTATATTAGGAGTCCGTATCGGCTCCACATGTGCTGTGGCAGGGGGACTTTCGTATTCACAACTTTTCTGTCGTACTAACTTTCTGTCCCTTAATCGTTGTTTTTGCTGTGGACTGGTGGATTTTCTATGAGATTCCTCTGTCATTCGTGGAATGCCTAATGTATTCTCATCCACTGTGGGTTCGGCATAACTGGAATTATCAGAGTAACTGGAGGAGTATGGGGAGGGAGGGATGTCCAGACTGGATCCAGACATATCAAGACTGACCTCCATAGAACTTCCATAATTAGAGATTGTGATGTCCACTGGAACTAACTGACCTGTAACAAGGACATAGTGCTTAAAAAGTGGGAATTTGAAATAGGCTATTTCTGACAATACCAGTGTTACTACAAAGAACCTATGCCTTTACTCCATCAATTTTACTTCAATATGCCAACCAAAATTACAACATACTGTTGATCCATTTTGCATATTTCCTTTAAAAGCAAAAGTTGCTGTAAAGAATTTAATAGGAACATCCATTACATTGTGATGTTTTAATCATCTAATAAGTAACTGTGGAATGGTAGCCAATCATTATAAATTGTATTACTTACCAAACTTGAAGCAAAGTAATGAAATGACCAAGGAATAGTAGACTTATTATTATTTATTCATTGGGTGTCCTTAATAATAAAACTCTGAGAACAGTCAGTACCTTTGTCATCTTCATATGGAGGTTCATTACTCGGAGGTCGGAAAGTAAAGCTGGGAGGTAAAGAAATCTGTTTACAGACCGGGGTACGTAGTCTACGAGGGAATGCAGGCCTTGGGGTCCCAATTATAGCAGGCACCTAGAACAAATACAACATAGAAATTCTTAGTTTAATTTATATCTTCTACCGGGTATATTGAATTAATTCGTGAGATTCAGATGTCAATGTTTATATTTAAGTAACAAGAGGCCCATGGGGCATATTGCTACTTTGGCTTGAGAAAATAAGAAATCAGTTCAGTATTGAATAGTTTAAATATATCAGTACTCCTGCTTCCTCCCCCCCCCCCCCCCCCCTCCCAAATCTACACTAATTGAGGATGCAAGATTTTCTCCTATTTATATATATCTCATGATTCGATCAACTAAAATCTGACCTAATTGAGGATGCATCAATATAAAATATGCATAATCGAGGCTATACTGTCCTTGAAAGAAGATTTTAAAAGATTTTTCCTATATATTCCTATGTTAGAATATTTGAAAAGTAGGTCAGGGTCACACCTACATGGGCAAAAATCATAGTACATTCAGGTAAAGGTTATGCACATTCTAATACACCCTATCTTCTCTCTGATATTCAAAAGTTATCAGCAATGGTACAATTTTTGAAAAGTAAGTCAAACTTCAAAGTCAAGGTAACAGAGTCAAAATCATAGCATATTAGGTCTTGTTACAGGTAATGCACATGTGAAATATGAAAGCCATATCTTTTCTCAATCAAAATGACTCAGGTTAAAGTTTTTGTGACAGATGGTCAGACTGACAGATGAGTAAGATTCATTGTCCCCTTTTGCGAAAGCGGAGGACAAGAACGAATCTGAATTTCTAACCTCCTCCTCTTTGATAGCGGCATTGCCATCCACATCTTCCCCATCTTCTTCCTCACCGTCCTCGTCACCAGTCTTATCCTGATCGTCAGCATTTCCTCCGTCATCATCCAGTAATCTGTGCGACTCCTGGTCAAAAAGCAACATCCAAAAATTAAATAGCAACATCCAATATAACAAACAAAATTTTCCTCACAAGGTCAAATTCCAAGGTCAGATTTTGTCCACTGAGAGATAATTTCAAATACTGTGTGATAAAATTATTATATTTAACATGTATGGCTGCTTGAACTTAACACATAATTTATGATAATTACATATACAAAAACAATTTTTTTTCTCAAAAAATAAAAACAATAGAAATGTTCTCCTTTTTTCACAAATGAAATAGGTTTCCTCACAAATAACAGCAACTGAAAAGAACTGAATGGCTGACTATAGACTACGACCTGTGTAATAAGCTGTTCTCTGTCGGTAATTAATGGACAACTACAGATTACAAGATAACATAATTACTACACATGATCATTAAAACAAGGATTCAGAGTCTGCTGTCTATGAAATATAATTCTACAGCATTCATTCTGAATGCCTAGTTTACTCAATTTCCAAGACTGAAAAAAGCATTGAATTTGTTGTTAGACAGCAAATACTGATCACTGATGAAAACTGAAAGTGAACGATTCATTTGTCAAAATCTGGTTTTCACTCTATCTGCAAAAAAAGATAGAATCCTAGATATAATATATCACAAAATAAAAATTAAAATACAAGCTAGTACAAGACAATCAGAATGTACTAACAACATTTAAAACAGGGAAGGGAGCATGCAATATTCGTCAAGCTAGACACGCCCCCCTCACCTTCACGGTTAACCGTAGCATCTCGTTATTGACGCTACACTCCATCTTGAACGCTGCCTCGAGTTCATCATCGATCTCCTTATGTTTGTATGTTTCCTGAATTGATCACGATTAGTAGAGAAAAATATCCACATGCAAAATTGTTAGTCAGATATTTAAATTTGAACTTGATTCGCCACATCGACAAGAAATAAGATGCACAACTTTGAAATGTAGAGTAGACTACTAATGTTAATTTTCAGATCTTAAATTATAATTTAGTACTAATTTCTTGAAGAAAATTAGCAATAAAAGTCATAATCTAAGATTATGGGATCTTTAAGTACGGCGACCTTGAGTAATTAATGTTTACGGCTGACATGTTTTAATGTCATAAATTAAAAATTCCTGGGATCATTCAAATGTTTAAAGAATATAAATAAAAATCAAATAAAAAATGCATAAGTGTAATATCAAAAGTGCTTAAAGATATAAACTGGCAACTGGTGCAAAATAGTTTTTTTTTTTTTTTTTTTTTTTAAATTGATATTAGTTTTAAAATGGGTCTTGTGTATGAAGGCAAAGAAGAAATATAACATCTGTGATTTCAGTTTGAATCAACTTGTAGATAATGTCAATTCATCGTGAATATGTCTAAAAAACTTCCTTTCTATCAAGCATTAAATATTCTGAATTTTTAGACAGAGAATTGACCTCATCTCTAGATATGGTGATTAAGGTTGTAAAAAGAGGAAATATTAAAATCCCACGGCAAAAATCTGTAAGACGATTGATAAAATTTGTCATACCTCTAAATGTTTCATGAGGACGGCCACCACCACGTTTACAAGAACAAACTGAGCCATCAGGACAAACACCACAAAGAAGACGGGGGCAATAAACGTACTGACGCAGCAGTTTGTCAGACATTTCTCCGAGGAGTCGCAATCATCACGAAGGGTGTCCTACAGACAAAAATAAAACATTAGGTCCTCAAGGTTAAAACAAAGACATCCAAGTTAAAATTATTGACTTTTCTTTTTTGAAAAATAACTTAATATGACATTTTCTTGAATGCGTCTGAAATATAACCCTGTAATACATTTGGTCAATTGTGTATTGTAAATGTTATATGTTCCACATAAAGGCAAATTTCCGACATACTTTAAAGTATGTCAGTCCCAGGAAATGTAATTAATTAATTAATTAATTAATGCACAATACTGAGTTCTTTATGTTTTATGTAGCCAACAATCAGAGAGCAAATAAGGGAAGGAAACTGTGTATTCAACTGTCACCGGGTTCACAGGTGCGTGAAAGTCAGTCAATATATCGGGTCTCAGTAGCTCAGTGGTTAGAGCACTGGCACGGAACGCCAGAGGCCCTGGGTTCGAGTCCCAGTTGAGACTTGATTTTTCACCACCTCTGACATTTGCCCAACGTGCCCAACGTGGGGCGCCAAATGTCACAGGTGGTGAAAAATCAAGTCTCAACTGGGACTCGAACCCAGGGCCTCTGGCGTTCCGTGCCAGCGCTCTAACCACTGAGCTACTGAGACCCGATATATTGACTGACTTTCACGCACCTGTGAACCCGGTGACACAACTACAGGGAGATCACACTGCATGTTTACATTGTATGTACAATAACTTTGTGCAAAATTACCCGTGCCTGTGATACCAAAGCTAACCATAGGGCCAATCCTAGTGATAATTTTCTCTACAATCTCTTTATGAGGACATACATTTTACCTTGGCATAGTAAAATTCACATATTTTATGTTTCACTTTTTACCCAGTGAGAAGTTTAAAAGAAAACTGACCTTCATAATTCCATTCCAGTTGTCGCCAGTGGCTACTCTAAACAAGGTCAGAAATGCCATCCCAAAGTCCTTAAAGTGGGCGTGTTCTCCCAACCCCTCACATGGGTGGGCCTCAGAGCATTCTGAAAAAAATATAATTGAACACATACAAATATTACAGATCACACACCATGATCTAATAAAACAATTGAATCTGTCTCCAGCAATCTGCTGTTAACTTCTATTTACTCTGAATCTCTCAACAGAAATTTAATAGTCAGAAATTTAATAGTTAAAACAGACATGCACATCTCTCGCAAGAGGTCAATATGAGCTTATTGAAGCATGTCATAATAGCAGCATTTTTACCTAATCTTCCAAACAGTTCGACTCCGAGGGCCGCAAAGATGAAGAAGAGAAGGAAGAAAAGTAGGGCGAGATTGCCGACCTGCGGCAAAGCCTGAATTACTGTATCCAGCAGTGCACGGATTCCCTTCGCCATCTTCAACAGCTTTAACACTGAGAGAGAAAGTTTATTGTTATTATACTAATTATTTATCAGTATAATCTTACAAATGTGTAGTGATGCATGACCTTTAATATGCTTTAAAATATATAATCATTACAAGGTATACGGTAGTTATATAATGTAACTCTGTGATTGTACCAATATCCACACCTTTTCACCTTGCTAACTTACCTCTTGCAATTCTAAGCACTCTCATGACCCTGATAATGGTAGGGTTGATTGGGATTACGTTTGTTTTCATCTCCTCCAGAATGATCCCAACAATAGACAGAATTACTATAAACATGTCAAGCTGGTTCCACCTACAATATGAATACAACCAATCAGAATGCAGGAATAACTTGTCCTATCAAGGGAAGTAATAAGACATGTTGGGTCAAGCCAATGGAAGAAAATAATTCTATATGTATTTCGAAAATTAAAAATTTTATATTATTTACTTGAAAAATTATAATTTTGCTTTGTTTTTTATTTTTTCTAAAAAAAGTTTGGAAACAGAGAAGAAAAAAATAGTGAACAAGATATAGGCAAATTGAAAATTGATTGTGTATCATTAAAACACACACCTATTGTGAGAATGTAAACTTTTTAAATACTCCAGTAGAAAATTGATGAGTCATAAAAAAGAAGAATATATAAGTATTTGCTAGTTAAACAACATATCAGACTAAGGATTTATTACATGCAGTGAAGGAGACCAGTTGTACGTGCAACTCATTTCTTATTAATATTGATTTATTACATGTCATGAGGGAATACTTGTATTTCTAGTATGTGCCAAGTTTGACTTGCTCTTTTTTTTAAAACTTCACATTCCACTCAAAATGGAGACAACATATTATCTTTTTATGTCAGCAATAGACTGATTACTAAAAATGAAATTGAAACAAAAAACACTGATTTTTTTTTTTAAAACCTTGTTTTTTAAAAAAATTTAAATAGTGTGTTCTTAAAGACTCCATACAGTAAAGTAACATGAGTGCAGAGGAAAAATTAGTATGTTAAAAAAATCTGAAATTTGATTTAAAAAAAAGAGAGAATAATCAAAATGTTCATCAGTGAGGTAAGCCAAAATAATTCAGTCGTGAAAATCTCCTGTTACCTGCTACAGAAGCATATTGAAAAAAAAAAAGTAACATACAGATGAGATTCTGTCAAATATTCTGTATCCCTAGAGATTACTTTTTCATAATAACAGCAATATTTAAAAGGTACAAAACAGTCTTATCCTCTATTAAAGCTAAAATAATGAAATTACCACCATGTCTTATTTTCGATTATTTTACAAATTAAGGAGTGAATTAACAATAAATATTCAACAATTCTACTGTATTTTGACATTTAGCATTTCAGACCTTAAAATCTCAAAGAGCTGCTCTGTTGCAGTGTCATTATGTGGAACGGTATTCTTATAACCATGATTTATCTCCCCCTTACCTGTCTTTGATGTATCGTACCAGGCCCAGAGCTAAAATCTTCAGTGAGGCCTCAATAATAAACACACTTGTAAAAAAATAGTTGAAGATCTTCAGGGCAAACTCTAGTTCCTGTGATAGAAATAATAGTAACAGTTAAGAGAAAAACTATTAAAAAGAATAAAAACCAAACTCTAGTTTCTGTAATAGAAATTATAGTAATCGTTGAGAGAAAACTATTAAAAAGAAAAAACAAATACGAAAAAAAATCTGTGTAAACAAAGTATTACCGCTGGCATCATGTAGTATTCCATTGCCATGGTGATGACATTTAACCCTATAACCATAGCAATAGCAAGGTCAAAGTATTTGCTGTTAACAACCTGGTGTATAATTAGTCGACTTGCGGAGTAATCTGCCCAGTATGGGGGTCGATTTAGCTCTGAAAACAAAAAGAAATAATAAAATGAGTATTACAAGGTTGGGTGCTTATCTGATCATTAATTCTGCTAATAATACAGTCCAGTTTTCTACCTTTCCACAATTCCATGACTTTCATATAAAGCTTCATTCAGTTTACCATAAAAAATGCCACAGCATTCATCTCTAACAAGGAATTAAGCAAATTCCAAGCTATATTATGTGCACAGTGTAATACATAATGTAATGTAATTTAATATAACAGGAAACCCAGTGCTATCTGAGGCACTCTTAATCAAAAACTTAGCTGATGTCTCGGATTAGCTTTAATTGTCATAAACTGACTGTCAACTTTTGATGTTGCCAACAAATGTTACACTTAAGATTTTCATCTTGGCTAAAAGTGCTGTTTAAAGATTAAAGGTTAAAAAAGAGAAAAAAACCATAAAGAACTGATTGAGACAACACAGATGATTTAGTTTACATAATGATATCGAGTCTGGCTTCTGTGTGCAAACTAAAAACCACAAGCAAAATATTCCACGTCTAGTCTACAGAAGTCAACCATCGCAGACAGATTATCCTCTACTCATGCATAAACTACTAAAAATAGACACTGTTTGATAAAAATGCATCTACTGAAGTCTACTTGATAATGAACTTTATATCCATGAAAAAAAAATCAAACAGAGGTTATACTTACGTAATTAATTAAAAGTTTAGCAATAGTTCTTTTCAAACTCCTGAAGCAAAACTACTAAGTCCATATTTAAACATGCAAAGCTATTTAACTGAACACTTACCATAAGTTTATTATTGTGCATTTCAAATTTGTGTGAATAGATAATTATTTGTCTAAAAATTTATATTTTATTTCAGTACTGAAAAGTACGTGGTTCTTGGATTCATATGCTTTTTCTTTCTCCTGTTTTAAAATATAGATTTATCTACAAATCAATATAGGTGTTTATTTATCAATGAAACATTTAACATGATGCTGGATCCATAGAATACACGCCATTACTTCACTACAAAACTTAGATCTTAATGCTAAAATGTGCTCAATTTTAAATTGATATCCACCCCTGTATTCTGTGGATCCACCTCTCCAAAGCAAAAAGACAACAGTGCGTATGCCAGACTCTGATACCTGTCTCCGTTTTACTCTCACTCTTTTTTTTCTGCTCCATTTTATGTTTCCGTTTTGCAGTACGACGTTCTCGTTCTTCTATTTCCTGATCCTGTCGACACTTGTGAAAGTTTTCTACCACAACGCCCACAAACATGTTGAGAACAAAGAATCCGACCAAAAGCAGGAAGGAGATGAAGTAAAGCAGTCGCCATTCACTGTAGTTTTCTATCGGCTATAAAAAAAAATTAAATTAAAACCCCACAACCTCAGTTCATAGAATATTAATTAAAAATAAAAAAATTAACCAACCAATTTTTAACCAACAAATGCTTTAAAATGATATTTTCAAAACCCAGTATAAATTCTGTGTTGATTAATAATTTTGATGTTACAACACAAACCTGCTGGTCTACGCCGACTGCATCCAGACCTGTGTACATGATACTGACCCAACCATCCTTAGATGCCAGAACAAACAGGGCCATCAAAGCCTGAAATACAACAATAATACAGTGTACAAAACACTAATCACTGGACAAGATCCAAAATGCTTAAAGGGAGATAAATCATATACCCCTCCCCTTTTCCATGATCAAGGCTTACTGTACACCAACTTTTATTGGCGACAACTTTTATTTGCCATATGTAAGTTTTAAATCTATCTGCATCAAATAATTTTCGCAAATGAGGATTATTCTACAGAAAAATGCAATGAAATAAATAGTTCACAGCGACAAATCTTCCCAAGTAAAAGAAAGTCACAAAACTTGTGCATATTTCTCGCACATGAATAAAAGTTGGTTTACAGTAATTAATAAATGCTCCAATTAAGTAAGATTTACCTGTCCAAGATCATCAAAATTGTACTTCTGGTTGATCCAGACATTTTTCTTGTCTTCAGTCAAACACTGTGTCTTGTTCTTGATGTTTTGGACATTAGGGCCTTTACAATAATAAAATGTCCCCTTAAACAGCTAAAAAGGAAAGGTATACAATAAATTAACGACAGCACAGTCCTACATTAGATCCTTTACTATAACAGTAATAAAGTGTCCCATTAAAACAGCTGATAAAAGAAAAATTTAATTAAAGACAGTTCAATCTTAAAAATGTACCATTTAAAACAATTCATTGTAAAAGAAAGTAATATTTTAAAACTTGATAGCAGTTGTCTTCTTCTTATTTTTTTTTATATGCACTACAGAATTACCTGAACTCCTAGAATGCCAAATATAATGAAAAATGTGCAGCAAATAAGAACAATGTTTCCAATTGGTCGAAGGGAAGATAATAAAGTTTGTACAACAAGCTTCAGGCCCGGGGCTCGGCTAATAACTCTGAAACAAATACGTAGATATAATGAGTACTCTGTTGTTTGTAGCATCAGTACAGATACCGTAATCTTAACACAAGATGCCTCCATTTTGTATGAAGTTAAATGACAGTTATATACTTAACTACCTGAGTGGTCGCAGAGTTCGAAGAAGTCTAAAAACTCTTAAAATTCCAAAAATTCTTGGGCTGCTATCAGCGGAGATGGAGATAAGTATGTCCACAAGGGAGATAACTACGAGAAAACCGTCCATGACGTTCCAGCCACTCTTCAGGTACGCGTGCTGTCCTATCACCAGGCCTTTAGCTAACACCTGTAAGAATTCATCACAGGTTCTCTTAAAGTTTGGGTTTAAATTTAAAATAATTTTGCATGTTCATTGTTGATTAAATTTCTTAAGCTTTTCAGTGCCATCACTTTAATTTTAGTTCAAGATTTATGATTTTACTCTTTGAACTTGTATGGGTACTCTGTAGAGTTTCTTTGTAAGCCACAAATCCTTGTGTAAATTAATACGCCAAAGCTTTTATACATTTTGTATTCTCTGTTCTGCTTAATAAACAACACTTTAATATTAATAATGTACTGAGCTGTTTAAACCTACCTTTATCATCATTTCCACAGTGAACACACAAGTAAACACGTAATTGGAATAATTCAAGAATTCTCTTTCCTGTAAAAAACAAAAATTGAATTACAGATAACAATGTAACTTATGTGTTTATTGTTTTATGAATTGATTGACCTGTAGCTATGGACACTATATATTTGGCTGTATGTAGTGAAATGACTTAATCAATAAGTACATGTATTTTGCGACACTTACAACACTGTCCGGGGGTATGTTGGGTCGCTCCATGGCTAAGGTTATACAGTTAAGAGCAATAAAGAAGAGCACGGTATTGTCGAACCACTGCTGGGCCATCAAATGATGACACACCCTCCTCAGCGCATTGTTAGGAGCCAGCAAATACAGGGCGTGTTCGTGTCGGGTCTTAAAGCAGCCATGTGGCTCAGGACACCAAGAGTAGCTGCAGTTCTGTAAAATTAAGTGGCGAAATAGATTCTAAGCTTATAAGAGAGATCAAATATTTGATATGGTAACAATTAATTTGCTCATAACGACAGCAAACAGAGAACTATTATAATACTGCTGATTACTAAATAATTATAAGGCACTGAATTTTAATTTATTATTGTGCAATTTTGTGAGGAGCACTTCTTAGATAATAAGATTTTTAGCTTTTATTTTAACATTGCTGAAATCAATTTAAAAACTCTTGATCTATGTACTCCACTCAGGAATTGCTGGGCTGCATTTTAGCAGCTAGCCTAGCTGCTAGGCTAGATATCTAGGTCATATTGAACGTAACGTATGAATTAACTTTGTAATGGCTAGGTTAGCATATCATTCAAGATCACAGTGGCTACACAGAGCTACATAGCTGCTATGATCTTGAAAATAGCCCTGTTCTCTCAATATGATGTGTATGAGTCATTACATGATATCAAGTACTCATGTAAAAGAAGCAATCAACAGTACACTTTAGGTTTGAAGTTTTAAAAAAAATTTCATTGGCTTTTTTTCAATATGACTTTTTTACAACAAATTTTGAGTCACTGACCGTCTCGTCTATAGCATCAGGGTCCTCTTCTCCCTCTACTCCAGTCAGACTGACCTCCACCTGGGTGGGAGAGGTGGTGCCCTCTGTCAGGTTATTCTGTTTGACCTCCTCCTTGAGTACTGCACTCATTGAGGACAGCGAGTTGAGCGTACGTCTGCTGTTGAAGGAGTTTTGTCGACTGAGGAGGATGGAGTTACAGTTGCTCTGTGTGCTGCTACAGGAATTGTTGCGGGTCTTGAAGGAGTTCCTCGGGGATGGGACTGGCCGTTTGATAGAATTCTGGGGGCTTAGAGTCCTCTGATTGTTCAGGGGGAGGTGGCCATTACATTCATTTCTGTAAATAAAGAAATGTAGTTTTCAGACAATATCGAAAAGGAAATGCAATTTTAGATATTAATCTGTAAGGAGACAAACATCAGGATTCTAAGCAAAGTGAAGGAGTTTAACTCCTCCTTCAAAACATGACATACCATATATTCCTCGCCTGTAAGTTGGTTTTTTGGGAGTTAAACTTTGGTCCAAAACTCTTTATCTGACTTATACGCGAGTTATATGGTTGGTATTTTAGTGGGTCAATCCCTCTAATTGAAGCTTCAAAAATACAACCGACTTATAGGTGAGTATATACGGTATGTCCATAAGAAAGTAAAAATTTGTTTTTCATAAGGGATAACTTTTCTTCGAAATATCCCTACTTTCTCTAGACTGCATGCTATAAGATATAAATATTGAAGGACATTTAAATTGTTTTAGGATTTGGATTTTGCACACTTTAGCAGACAGTTTGCTACTCCATTCCGACTACCATATTACCAAAGAAAAGGATTTTTTTTTTTTTTTTACAGATATTAGTTTTGCATTCCTATAAATCTGCACTCATTGGATCATCAGCTGATATGTATTTTTGTGATATATTGTAACAGACTGTGCTGGTCCAGTCATTATTTGCTTCTATCCTCAATAACTCTTTATTTGGTTTGTTTTATATCAGCTGCCAGGATATAATGATGGAAGAAATAATTAAGTCCAACTTCAAACCCTGTTACATACAGAGATTGTTATGCAATATCTTCAGCAAATCATGCAGCCGCGTTTTGAAGTGGGACATTACGAGCTAGAGACGTATGATAGAATCAATGACAAATGCACTTAGAAAATCGTACACAGTAACTCCTTCATCATCTACACGGCACTGATTCATCAATTATACGGCCACCAAACTCAGTATCACTAGTCAAATCCATAGTGATCACAGATACAAAAAAAAAACTTAAAACATTTTTTCCTGCTGAAGCAATGTGATAGCTGTCATTACAATACATTTATCTTTCTTTGATAATGGAAAAAAGCCCTCTTAACATGACTCATTTGTGCATATTAGATGTGCCTGCAAAAACAGGTTCTTCAAAATTTATGGGTTCTAGAAGAAATTATATGTATATTTAGCAGGAACCATGAGTCCATCCTGATTAAAACAATAGTTCTCAACACAATAATATTCAAACAATCTGACATAATTATTCTATCAGTGACAATTTTAGACTGACCTATTTACAGTGTATCAGTGACAATTTTAGACTGACCTATTTACAGTGTATCAGTGACAATTTTAGACTGACCTATTTACAGTCGGTGACGGACAAGTCAGTTGAAAGACTTCGTCATCGTCAGTATCCATGCTGTCAATCTTACACTCGGGAACAAGGCACTTCCTGTCCCCATCCTGTGAACGACCTCTCCTCCAGCTGTTGCTACGGCTACCAGAACTTAAAGATCTACGAAGGCATGGAGAAAGGCAAGGTGATGGTCTTGGAGAAATTCGTGGGGAGAGGCGAGGTGAAAGACGTGGGGATGCTCGTAAGCTGGAATTTGTCTGTAAAGAAAAAAATTATGATGAAGTGATTGAAATTTAAACTATCTTCTATATGATAATCAACTAATTTTGCCTACTTTAAGACGGTTGGGTGGTTGTGGCCATTTTCAGACTATATTGATCTCCTTTAGAAGAAGAGCTCCATATAAAGATATACAAAAATGATCAAATTTTAAAACTAAAATGTATGAAATTTTTGTTTGCCAAATGATAGTTGACAGCTTAAGATATCATATCTAAAAAATTAAGTTATATCTGATGGTTAATTTGTTGACCCCCCAGCCTCCTTAAGAGTTTACTTGTATCAAATTTTTAAGCATTTCATGTATACATTCTGGTAACTGATGTTATGTGTGGTGTACATTCTGGTAACTGATGTTGTGTGTGGTGTACATTGTCGTAACTGATGTTATGTGTGGTGTACTGTGGTGTACATTGTCGTAACTGATGTTATGTGTGGTGTACATTGTCGTAACTGATGTTGTGTGTGGTGTACATTCTTGAAAATTTGTTGACCCCCCACCCCTACATTCTTGTAACTGATGTTGTGTGTGGTGTACAGAATGTGATGTGTAGTGTACATTCTGGTAACTGGTGTTGTGTGTGGTGTACATTCTGGTAACTGATGTGATGGGTAACTGATGTTGTGTGTGGTGTACATTCTCATAACTGATGTTGTGTGTGGTGTACATTCTTGTAACTGATGTGGCGTGTGGTGTACATTCTGGTAACTGATGTTGTGTGTGGTGTACATTCTTATAACTGATGTGGTGTGTGGTGTACATTCTTGTAACTGATATTGTGTGTGGTGTACATTCTGGTAACTGATATTGTGTGTGGTGTACATTCTGGTAACTGATGTTGTGTGTGGTGTACATTCTGGTAACTGATGTTGTGTGTGGTATACATTCTTGTAACTGATGTGGTGTGTGGTGTACATTCTTGTAACTGATGTTGTGTGTGGTGTACATTCTGGTAACTGATGTTGTGTGTGGCGTACATTCTCTACATGGAGAAACTTACAGAAGATGACCTCACAGACAGCGTACTCATTTCTACCGGGGGATGGACACACAGGGTGACTTTATTGCACTCCTTTGGGCCATGTTCATTGGGGGATCCTTGGGGTGTTGGCATGGGTGTGGCAGCTGTGTGTGTGATGATTGGGGGGTTCAGGTCAGGCTGGGTGGTGGTTGGGGGGCTGGTCTTGGCATTGTCATCTTTAACAGTGGGATTTTGGCAGGCTACACCCAGCATTTTGGCTGAAACAACAAATTACTTTTATTATGGTTATTTAATGGAAAGATTGTTCTGTTATATAATATCAATTGTAATGAAGTGACATTTACATCTATATCATTTTATCCAACATGACAGCTTGAGAACTACTATCTTGTTTTCTAGTTATTTTGGCTCTAAACTTCAATGTTAGTCATTTTCTTTGCGAGTAATTTTTATTTATCAGCAGACAGTTAGAGTAACCTCCCCTTACCTCGCTCTGTGTTGTTAATTTTGCCTTGAACGATATCCAGACTCTTTAGTTTGATGCTCTCATTTTTCTCCTCATTATTGTTGGTTTCTGACAAAATGCTCTGAAGCTCTTTTTCTTTGTTTTCTAACTTCATTTTTTTCTTTTCTTCTTCCTAAACAACACAATTAAACACTGGTATTATATAACTCTACTATATCATATCCAGGCTCCACCATTCTTTTGGATTCTTCACTTTTTTTTAATATTTTATAGAAATGATGTTTGAACTTTTAATTATCTGAGCCTCCTTGTTTTTGCTCTATTTTTACCTCTGTTGAAAATCCTTCCACCAATATGGCGACTAAGAGGTTAAACAGTACATAGTTTCCCAAGGTCATCAGGGCTATGAAGTACAGAGAGGCCCACGCAGAAGTTGTCTGCATGCCATTGTAAAGAACCGTGTTCCAGTCCTCCTGTGTTAGCACCTACCAATCAAATTTATAGTTGTATCATATTTCATAGGAAGTGACCTATCAGAATTAGCACTTTAAGTCACATGTTAAAGGAAATGACCAATCAGATCAACAGATTTACATCCAAATGTCACAGAGTTTAAGGTTAATAACATTCTAATCTCAAAATGATGATCAAAAAGTTTCATTTTTTAAATTATTTTTTTACTGGTAATAAAATTTAAGATATATCTGTTACTAAATATAATTAATCATTATTCTAACTTCTGGATAACATAAATCATATGGTGAAATCAACTACTTGAAGCTTTCTACAGTTAATTACCAGAGATGTTCCCATGGTTATATATGTTAATAGTTTAAGGCCAAACTAATATACCACTATTAGACATTTTCTTCTTTTAACATGTCTTTCTTTTCCAGCTTGTTTAATTATCTTGTCAACAAAAATCTATTTAGAAAAAAAAAATGTTTCAAAAAGTCAAATGCAAGGATTGAAGTCTTATAATTATTAATGTCAATTAGTGAACATATAAGTCTGGCCTTAAGGTTGTCATTTATGTCCTAATTCTGAACACAATATTTTCTGTTAGTGACAGGGCAGGATAAAAGAGGTATAGAACTCAAGGGAGGCAATCTCAGCTAAATGTCAACCTCCAAAAACTTAAAAGATAAACAGCATCTCATAATTCTTTGTAAAACATTTCTAAATTCAGTGTGATTTAAAGCCGTTTTTGACAGTTGACTTTTAGTGAGCTTTGGACCTATAGTTTGTGGTTTGATACTGGCAGGGTGAGGGTTAGTTGGAGTCGATGTTAGGAACAAATCAATGTTTAAAGCTCCTCATGTTGCTATTGGATAATTATGAAACTCCCTAAGTACTGCTATTTACAACAGAAACTTCCAAAACACTGGAGAACTTATGCATCAATAAGTTTTTTCCCCAGACCCAGGATTCTTGTCAGCCATGGCAGTACAGAGATCTGTTTTAATTCTGTTTTAATTGCATTGTTGGTCCCTCAGTTATATTTTCTGATCTCTTGTATTAAAAATGATTAATTTCTGTTATTTGAGTAATGAAGATCAATACTTTCAATGATTTTCATTGGATCATGATGTTTATGTGCTGTTATGCATGGTTTTGAAAAGTATGGTTGAATATAGGACAGACTCTTTTTTTGAAAAAGGTAAAAATGTTTTAAGTAATAAAAAGAAGTGTGTAAACTCTTCAATGGTAACATAAGGTTGTGCAGAACTTGGTCACACCTGCGTGGCATCAATGCTAATGCACTGACCAAGTAAAGGAAATAATACATTACCTGGAAAACTGTTACCACTGACCATAACAGAGTGTTAAAATTGGCCCTCTCACACTGGCAGTCCATTGTAGGGTCAAGGGCATCCAAACATGTGCAGAGCGTACCATTGCCACGCCAACAAAATTTGCCACCAAACAGATTCATGCCCAGTACACTGTCACATGCACAAAACACAAAAAGCCACAGATAGCAACATGATGGTTGACCTTTGTAAATCTGTTACCATGGACAACCCTCAAGGTGTTGTCATGACAACATGATTTACAAAAGGACTCTTGTCACATAAACTCTAATAATTGTGGTCAATGTACAACGGCTATATAACTGTTTGGGGGCATATATATTTAGCAACAGCTGAGAACTTCAATGCCATGTTGTTATGGTGATGTTTTAATGAACTTTTCTACTAAAACAACCCTGGTTGTATGTCATTTTTTTTTGAGATAGAGCCAAATATAGTATACAGAGGCACTGATAGTAATTCTCTGCCAGAATGATTGCGTCATGACAGGGTTAAAACAAAAGCTGAGTGCATGTCTGGGTCTTTCCTGTGTTTGTGTTCCATCTCTATCCAATAGCTCAGGCAACTCAAATCAAAATTAAATAATATGGGTAGGTCACATGAGGGTCCCATTTGTATTACCTCACAGTGGTTACTATGGTGATTGTAACAACACAATATTAAACAAAATGGTGCTCAAAATGTTAGGTTAAAGTACTTGGTGCAAGGGTTGCTTTTAACTGAACAAAATCAACAAAACAAAATTCAAACAAAAGCAGAGGAGTTGAAATGGTGGCGCATCGAGTAGAATATTTTAAGATACATTATCTCATGTTTTGAAGTAGATTTGAACAGCATGCAATTATTCCACATTAATAATGATGATAATAATGATGAATTAACTGAGTTGCATTCAAACTGTTACTGAGAACCAAAACATCAATATTGATTATGTCATTTACAACAAACTTCATTCAACTAATCTAATTAAATGCAGCAAGTTTTTTTTTTCAATGTCAATAACATAACTAGTGAAGATCCATACAAAAGAATTCGGTTACAACTATTAAAGGTAACTGAATATTTTGAATGACAGATGAAGACAATCATACATTCTACCACTGGCCGACCAGATCGTGCGTGTTAGTTACTGGATGATTGTTATGACGTACAACGACTGTCTGTTTTACATGTAAGGCCAAACCACACCAACCAATGACATTGCTACTACTCTGACTAGCTGTTGCTTATACCTGGAACACCGTTATAATTGCCCAGAGAAGGGAATCAAAATTCTTGCGGTTACAATATCGGGACCCATCTGGCTTTGTTTTACAGAACTTACAGCCAAATAAGTTCATTCCCAGAATGCTACAGAAAAATAGCAATTAATCATTTAACCTTTGCACAATATCCTTGTTTCAGATGTT
Source organism: Saccostrea echinata (assembly GCF_033153115.1). Classification (NCBI taxonomy): domain Eukaryota; kingdom Metazoa; phylum Mollusca; class Bivalvia; order Ostreida; family Ostreidae; genus Saccostrea; species Saccostrea echinata. The sequence goes on from NW_026889809.1 coordinate 3,018,506, forward strand.
CTGCTTTTCCTTGTAAAAATATTGTCATATGCAGGTTGTTCATTGCCAAATGAACCAATTACAAACTTTACATTCATCCATTAAAAATATGATGTTAATTAAAAAAATATAATACAGAAATATTCATTAACTTCACTGTTTCTGACCTGTATCTATAGTTAACAATAGGAAATCTGAAAATTACTGATGATACTAATTATAGACCAATCAATTAACTTTAAAAATTAAATAAACAAATTAAGAAAGACTCACCTAAATATAAAAATAAATAAAACTAATAAGGCAAAGAAGGTGGCAACGTTATCCATTGTCCTAAGCATGACCACAAGCTGTCTGCGGAGTGCTGGCAGGAAACGGACAAGCTTCAGTATCCGTAGCAACCTGAAAGTTCTTAAAACGGATAGACCACTAGCTCCTCCTTGCTGTGTTAATTCAACCATACTGGAAAAAAAATTCATCATCACCCATTCAAAATTAATCAAAGATCTGAAAGTACTTAAATCAATTCATTCAAATTCTTTCATTTGTCAGACATAATTTTTTCAATCTTTGCTAGAAAGAGAAAATATTTTGGATGACTAGCAAAGTTTACAATACCCAAATCTGTTGTATTTTTATCAAACTAGTTTACCAGAATTAATTGATCTAAAAAAAGAAATAATGTAAATAAATAGTTTTCTATCACTGTACCTTAGAATTACAATAAATCCATCAAAGACATTGAATCCATCTTGAATATAGCCAACAAATCCATAAGCACAAAGTTTGAAAAACATTTCCACGGCAAAAAGAATAGAGAAAACCAAATTACTGTACTCAAGGGCTTCTGTTAGTTCTTCAGGCTGAAACAACAATAATATCATCTTTATTTTATCTTCATGTATTTTTTTTATACCTTGTAGTATTTTATGCCCATACAGAGAGTGTTATATTGAACTGCTTGTAATTACCTTGTAGTATTCTATGCCCATACAGAGGGTGTTATATAGAACAGCTTGTAATTACCTTGTAGTATTCTATGCCCATACAGAGAGTGTTATATAGATGCCCATTCTAAGGGTGTTAAATAGAACCCCTGTTACTTTCCTATGCTGACACAGAGGGTGTCAAATAGAAAAGCTGCATTTTACTAGGTTTGTGACCCAGTATTCAATGCCCATTCTGAGGGTGTTAAATAGAACAGCTATTACTGACCTTCTAGTATTCTATGCCCATACAGATTTGTTAAACTGTCCTGGTTGTGGTATTCTTTGCCCATACTAAGGGTGTTAAATACAATAGCTTTCATTTACCTAGTTGTGATATTCTATGCCCATACTAAGGGTGTTAAATACAATAGCTTTCATTTACCTAGTTGTGATATTCTATGCCCATACTAAGGGTGTTAAATACAATAGCTTTCCTTTACCTGGTTGTGATATTCTATGCCCATACTAAGGGTGTTGATCAGAATAGCTGTCAGAATCCCTTGACGGAAAAATCTGTGTTCCACAAAGGTCTTCATTCCCTGCTGGAAGTTCTTTTTACAAGCTGCAAGCATGCCACAAACTACAGCACATTACTGGGAGTATAGAAATCAACAAAAAGACCTGTAGTCCATTTTACAAAATATTTTACAACCAGGACCAAATGTTACTCTTCCTTACATTAATTTGAAAATGATAATCGAAAAACAAAATTGAAAGATTTTTTTTGTATTAAGCTTTAACAGAAAAATAAATTCTTTAAGATTTTAGAATCTGGTACATCTCGATTTTGGTCTTAGTTAATTTGTAAATTGGGGCCCAGGCTATTTGAGTTACATATAAAGTAGACTAGAAACATTTTGATGAAATAGAAAATACTCAGTTAAACTAATAGTGACAGGTCAATACAGATTCATTTCATGATAATAATAATTTAAAACAAAAGAATGAAATGTCATCTCTTCAAAATGGTGGATGTCTATTTATTTTAATAAACTTTTATTTTCCTCTTATCCAATACACGTAGGTCTAATTGTATTTACAGAAGAGGTAAAGTTTCTTCTGGTGGCTAATTAAAATACAGTCTTAGGAGAGCTCTGAAATATTCATATTTTGAGAAAAAATTCTTGCTATAAAGCATTCAAGTTCAATCCCCTTGAACTCAATACACACCTTCTTAAAATAGCTTCATACATACTTCATTACTACTTTAGATTATTTTAGCAAGCTTTATTACCCTAAATTAGATAGATATCCACTAAATACTAAATATAGACCCTAAGGCTTTTAAGCAGTAGAAATTGGTGTTGATATGGATGTAGCCACCAACACAAGTCGACTATATAATCAGTTAACTAAGCAAAGTAATTGATTTATAGCTGGCGTCAATTTTTACCAATATTCTATTACGGCTAATATTCCATACATATTTAATGTAGCAAGCCAGCACACAGTTATACAGGAGACACAAATCTACAAAATACCAATGCCCCCAAGACTCGGAGAGACCACACATCCGTGCTCCATTACTCAGTTTCTGGGGGACGCTATAAAAGCTCTGACATTTCCTAGCTGAACTCTTCATCGATGAATAAATCTGCCTCCACCATCTTTCAAAAATTTCTTAATTTTTCACTCATTTTTTAGACTGCACCTTTGTTCCATTTCCATGACAACATGAAGGATACATTCCTAGACCATTTATTTTTTAATTATAATTAGCTTTAAACTTAAATCCTTCTTTATTTTGTTTAGTAATTGTTTATGAGCTTACTTGTTTTTGGTTCGTTGTGCGAGTCTTTGGACTCAGAGTCCTCAGACTCGGGAACATCGTGTGTCACATGATGACATCGAGGACCACCCCCTTGTTTCTCTATGCTATTCACCAGATTCTGAATCTGTTTGTCATTAATGGCTTCTAATAGATCCTCAGGAATCTCTATCAAAAGCAACATTTTATTCATGTTTAATATCACATTGCTGTTTTCAACTTTGAGAAAAATATATTAGAATCAAAATATACAATACAATGAATGAAACAAAAAATTCAAGGAAAAAAAAAGGTCTAACATTTGTATGAAATTTATCTAGAAATATGTAATACAACAAATAGTTTTAGAAATCTGAAAAGAACCTTTAAAAGGGATGGGGGTTTAGTCAGGTAAACTGCATCAGGTACTTACAACCTTTGACTAACTGTCCGAGGAGAGAGAGAGGGGCAGGGAGGGGGCATCATGGGAAAAAAGAACATACAAAGAATGGACCATAGGAAGCTTAGGAAAATGTATGACAGACTGATACAGCTTATACATGTTACATAAAAGCATGCAAACAAAAAGAGAAAACCCAAACAATTCTTATACACAGTACAAACAAGCATGTAACCCAAAAAGAAAAAAACCCAAACAATTCTTACACAGTACAGACAAGCATGCTATCAAAAAGCAAGCAATTCTCTGGCAGAGCAACTTGGAACCAAATTGGATGAAACAAAGAGTTCATAATCATTATAAAAATTCAAAGTATTGAAATCGATTTTCCATACATGTGTATTGTAATTGATTATTAATAAATCTTGCGGTATAATGAGTCATTACTGGACTTTTTCTGTATAAACGACTAAGTAAAAACCCGGCAGTTTGTCCCATTCTCAAACCTTATCATCCCGAGATCTCAACCTATTTATAAATTCCTGGATTTCATTGGACAGAGGCATACAAATTGATTTTAAAATGTCAATGAAATCTCCACATTACATAACAATGTCAGGAAACTTGTTTGCTTAGGTAGCTGAGTGGTTCCATTTCTGGAGTTCTGTCAACAATGATGTTGTAATTTATCCAGCAGCAGACACACATTCATTATCTTGTGCACTGGGTCCAAACCAGGACTGGGCCTATGTACTGATATTCCAACAAAGGCTATCGTTGTTCAGTACTATCAAAACATATGCTTATCAGTTTTATCTGGTTCTAGAATATATGTAATCTTTTCACAATATGTTCACAAGGGTCTACCTAAAAAATATTGAGCCAATATTTAACAAACTTAATAATTTACAATATAAATAGAAAACAGCAAACACACATTATCACATGCAGACAAAAATTTCTACCAACAAGCAATCTACAGTACAAAGACATAATTATAGCAACAACAGTAACTAAGCAAGCTCTAGAATGAGGCTAAACACAGAGGAAAAAAGCAGCATGCGTCACTACACTGGGTTACTCACCAGACCTAGTGCTAGCATGACGAATCCTAACACGACTACCACTATCCACATGGAGCAGCGAGTTGGTCGCTAGCTTATGACACGAACCATGGGTGGGGCAGCCCACCTGATGGGCGGGGCAGCCCACTTGATGCATAGATAGAGACTCTGGCAGGGAGGGCAGATGTCGGCGACTAGAACTATTGAAGGAAGAAGCCCTACTAATGCTTGCATGCGGTGATGGAGCAGCCAGGTGATTAGAAGAGCCACGATATTTTGGCAGTGAGGAGGAGAGATTATCAGAAGTGCTGCTTATAGAAAGAGAGTGCAGGGAGTCAAAAGAGGCAGGGTGGAGAGAATTAGGCACAGTCAGAAAGTTAGAGCGCCGGGGAGAAGAAACAGACTCCAGGTCTGACATTTCGGGGCTAGCTCGGGGGGCCAAGGGGCTACTGTTTCTACGAAGATTCCTGACACTGTTGTGGCGCGACTCATCTGGAGGGTTGTAGAGATTTTCATTGGCACTGATGAGCTGGTAGTAGTAGTTGTACCTACAGGAGGGGCAGGAGGAACGACTCTGGGGTCGTTTGTGGGAACAGGAAGAGGAAGTACCTTTGTGTCGTTTGCGTCGCAGTGACAGTTCAGGTTTAACCTTCCTATTCTTGTGGGTTTTGCCTCTAGCATTGTAATAGGCTCTGAGCACTTTTCGTTTGGCACGACGCCAACAGTGAGCTAAATATTTGAGGATTTCTGCGTAACACCCTCCCGGCTCCGAGTTACTGGCCAGGGTACTAGAGGATTGAAATCGCTTTCTCTCCTGCATCATTCTTTCTGTCTCTCTCTTCTTTGTCTCTGAGAATTGTGTTGCTATGACTACCAGACACAGGTTTATCATGAAAAATGATCCAATCTAAAAAAAAAAAACAGAATAAGAACATTCAAATTTAAAATAATTCACCTGATCTTCCTTGAAATCATTTGACAAGTTCCTATAAGATTTCTTTCTTTTATTTATTTAACTGCATTTACATGTAGTTCTCTTCCATGATCTTTCATGTCAATTCTACAAAATCTTTATCAGCGATCTGGATAAATTTATTTCTGAATTTTAAATCAAAGCAGCTAAGATATGAAAAAAATCCAAAGCAAATAAATACCTCAACAGGTTAAAGTAAAGCATTCAGATGAAAATGACTTATTTAATTCTCATCTTTCTTTAGTTTCAAGGAAATTGAATTCATAATTAAAACATAAATTCCAAATAAGCCCTGAATAAGCAATTTTATACAGTGAAATTTCATGAGCCTTTACTATGTAAATATCCTAGATATCCCAGCCTGATTTTCAGTGTTAGAACCGTTCCTGTTAATTGATTACATTTTTGTCTGCATGCTGTCCACTCTTACGTATGTTTTTTGCTACAGTGTAAATAGTACGATACTTTTAAGAGACCCACAATTAACGAACAGGAAGTGATGTTGTTGAGGTTGACATTAGCTTCTGTCAACAGTCCATTAGATAACAAAGTGTGACTGGTCTCTTATCCCATGTATCTTCATGTATTAACGACATAATCAATATCGCTAATTACAGATCTACCAACCCTACAATTACGCGCTGATAATTGTATAAAAAAAAATCAATGATAAACATCATCTTTATCAAAATCCCTAAGTACATGATAACGGGTAATGGTGACAATGGGTGAACTCTTTTCTGTGTATAATAACGGGTAATAGTGACACTTGGTGAACTCTTTTCTGTGTATTCTCTGTCAGAATTAATAATAAGGCTAGTAAGAATGAATCAAGGATCTTTTTCTTGAAAACAAAACCCACCAACTGAAACTTTTACATAATTTCAGTGTTTTTTGAACAATTTTTCAATCTTCAGTAAAAAGCCAAGGACATTCCCTGATCATTGACGTAAGAGACTGTGCTTGTGATAGCATTAAATTGGAACCAGTGAATGAATTTGAAGCGTTTCCAGGTAGCGAATGACGTAGTTGTCATCTGACAACCACCACGGGATCAATCAAAGCGCATCTTATTTCTAATGCTTTCTCCAATATTTCATACTAAATACTTAAACTCTGTTTTTCCCACTCCAAGTTCAAACACATAATTATGATATTGCAATACATTTTTTTATCTTATTTTTTGAAATTTAGAATATGATTTGTGAGGATCAGCATTTTGAGAAGAGTTTCAGATATCTTTGGCACTGATGTAAGAGTCTTGCCTCGACAGTCATATGAACACTGACCACAATACACTGTCCTCTTGTAAATGTATGTAGATAGTACAGAATAGCAGACAATGCAGTACTGAATACTGACCACAATACACTGTCCTATTGTAAATGTATGTAGATAGTACTGACAAACAGACAATGCAGTACTAAATACTGACCACAATAAACTGTCCTCTTGTGAATGTATGTAGATAGTACAGACAAACAGACAGGGTAGTAGCCAATACTCACCACAATTAAAGCAACAAAGTAGATCCAGTCCCAAAAAGAATGAGCATCCTGCACGTAGTACATAATGTTAACCCAACTCTCCAGACTAATTACCTGTAATTAAGAGAATTAATTAATTATCGGAAACAGATAATAGTCATAACAGATATTGATAATAAAAACAGGTTATACTCATAGCAGATTAGCAGATACAGGTAATAAACACATGTAATAGTCATATAAGAGGCAGATTATATAAACATGTAATAGTTAAATCAGATACAAGCAATAAACACAGGTAATATTCATATGAGATGCTAGTAATAGACACACAATATAGTCATATTCAGACCCAGGCAATAAACACAGATATTTTAGTCATGCCAGACCCATGTCATAAACACAGGTAAATAGTCATATCAGATACAGGTCATAAACACAGGTATTATAGTCATATCAGATACAGGTCATAAATACAGGTATTATAGTCATATCAGATACAGGTCATAAACACAGGTATTATAGTCATATCAGAGTCAGGTCATAAACACAGGTATTATAGTCGTATCAGATACAGGTCATAAACACAAGTATTATAGTCATATCAGAGTCAGGTCATAAACACAGGTATTATAGTCATATCAGATACAGGTCATAAACACAAGTATTATAGTCATATCAGAACCAGGTATTAAACACAGGTATTATAGTCATATCAGAGCCAGGTAATTAACACAGGTATTATAGTCATATCAGATACAGGTCATAAACACAAGTATTATAGTCATATCAGAGTCAGGTCATAAACACAGGTATTATAGTCATATCAGAGCCAGGTAATTAACACAGGTATTATAGTCATATCAGATACAGGTCATAAACACAGGTATTACAGTCATATCAGGTATAGGTCATAAACACAGGTATTATAGTCATATCAGAGTCAGATCATAAACACTGGTATTATAGTCATATCAGAGTCAGGTCATAAACACAGGTATTATAGTCATATTAATTAGAGCTTTCAGAATACATAACTTCTTGATTAGACAAGTTTTACTGTATATTTTGTGCCTAGTTTTCAAGTATTTATTACACAATAAAGTTTAAATGAATGATTCTTTGGAAAGTGCTACAAGATCTAGTTTATTGAATTACATATATGTCATACTTGCAAAATTTCAGAATCACATTTCCAAAAGGAAATAGGAACTTTTTGATCTCAATCAACACGTTAATCTTGTCCCCACCTGTGCACATGTTTCTAATTAATCTATGTATCTATTTCTGTTCAAGGAAAAAAAACTATTATTTTAAACCAAATTTAATTTAATGATTTTCTTGTCATATCAGGATATTGTCATCCTGAACATTTGTTTGAATTCCTACTTCTGGCAATATTTAGAGGTCAAGGTTAAGAACTGTGACCTAATTTCAATGAGCTTGCCATCCTGTTGAGTCATCAGTGTTCAGTTTATTGATCAAACATGACCCAAAGAGTTCCAGCGAAATGGACCAATGATTACAAACCAGCCAGCAGATACCCTTCATAGATTCCCTGCTTTATTACAAACACCGCTGAGAAATGTTTAATATGCATGCAGCTATTGTTTCTTTAGGTTTATGTTTACTTTAAGCTGTAAACCTGTCAGTTTAAGTATTGATGGAATCAATTCTTCAACCTCTTATGCTCTTTGTTAACTTGATCAAACCTTCATGTGATACCAGTCAATCTGTCATAACCATTCAAAGATTGACAAACTGTAATGTACAGGAGATCACTGCCCTACATTCCCGTTTTTTTTTTTTTTTTTAATTTAGCTTCCTTGCATATCCATGGTTTTTATCAATCCAAAATTGGCAATCTCCATCTTTTATCCATCAGATTCATTTCGTACTTGTACTCAATGTAGCCAGTATAATCAGTTTTTGTCTTTTTCCTCCATTATTTTCAAGCATATTCCACAGAAGACAAATGGGACTTGATTTTGTATCATTTGCTTAGTCACAATTCCTATGACATTACTGTCCTAAGCTGTGACCTTCACCTATCCCTGTCTGATGTCTCCGGTAGAAGTCTGCAGTAGAAGCTATCAGGCAAATGCCATTTATACTGTCTAAATGATCTTTTATCCAGAATATCATCTTACTTCAATATAAAAATAAAATCATAGGCCAATACGTACCCTAGACAAATCATTTTAAAGCTGAAAGCCACAGATCATTTTAATGGAAATTTCAAAATGGTGGTCCTGTGATTTTAATTTTTTAAGTCTTATATCTGATGTTCTGAACATGCTTACTTCCAGATAGTTACTTGCATTATACTAGTAAAGGACCAGTGCAGAGTATACACAAGCGTAACAAAGGCTTATAAAAGGACCAGTAAGACTTTCTATGTAAAATCAGAGATTCTGAGAATCTGGGCTATTATCACTGTTACTGACAAATTATCAGAGAACAATTGATCAAATTCTCCTTGTGGGAATTTCTAGTCATGAAGTTCCCCCTACAGACCGTAAAACTTTGATTCACAAGTGGTATTCAGTCATGAAAATGGTGTCTTCTTGCCACTGTTCTTTGAGGAACTGTCATTTATCATTGAAATCTTAAGAGTTACTGTCAAGCTCTCCTATTAATCAACCGGCAAGATTCTCATGTAAATCACTTCCCTCAGCACGAGAATCCCATGTTCAAGATTTCTTTAAAGCTTTGTGTGGGATCACAAGCAGATAATTATTATGTAAGCTTTAGATTTTGAGGAATAAGAATACTTTAATTAACTGCTGTAATACATAGATAATACAAAATGTTCCAATGCAGCAAGAAGAAAAACCTATTCATTAACTCATTAATAGCATTTTCCATTCAAAATCTTTGTAAAACCTTTGATTATCAATTGTATTTAGGTATAAAGTCATTGATCAGGAAACCTACACTGCTGATAAACACTTGAACATTTGGCAGACAAGTTTTGTTTTACTCACACTTGTTTGTCTATACCGTATTTAATTTCTATATCAGTTCTTATTTCAATACATGAATACTAGAACTCAAAGAAATTAATGAACTGGGAAAATCATCTCACAAAGCTGAAAATGTTATTCTCAAGTTGTGAAAAAAATCCATATCTAGCTCATCAATCTGTAGTATCTGCAAAATTAGGAAGTATGAGATGTAAAAATGCAACTCCTATTTAAACCCCAAATCAAATTGGTACCTGAAATATGGCCACCCAAGCAAGTCCAATGTTGTCAAACGACACTCCGCCCTGGAACGGATTTTTATCGCCTGCCGTGCAGTTTGTGTAGTACTGGTTCCAGTTTACACACGAGTCGTTTGTGGGCGTGTTATTGCTGAACGGTCGAGCCGAGGCATTACATTTAATGCCTTCATACTCAAACCGAGGCAGTCCAGAGCAATATCTCATCCCCGACTCCCCTGTTTTACTACAAATGTAGTCTGCCTGGGGCATACTACCAATCTTCTTAGGGACATAGTATGGACTAAGATTTGCACTGCAAGAAACAAGAAAATCAATTTATTATCAAAGGCGTAGGAAATAAATTCAATGCCAATACTTTATCTTTTCTCTAGTTTTTATGACAAGTTATATATGTGCCTGATCTTTCTCCTCAGACAGATAAGCTAAAACTAATCTCTATATTTTGCTTTAATTCATTAGCTTAAGTCAAAGTAGCTAAACAGGAAATTTTGACAATGGAATCAAGCAAACGTCAGCTGACTGTCAAAGATGGCAGGAATCAATGTCCGTAAATGAGAGATCAGCAGACCTATATCATTCCTTCAAAAGACCATGCGTCTACTGTCCCTAAATATAAATCTACCCTAATACAACTTAATTTTAGGCTTCAGGTTTCTCCTACGACTTTGATGGCATAATCAATATATTCAAGGACTATTAATTTTATTCTTATTAATATAAATACATTGAGGTTCTAGGCATATCAACCCTTTGATATTTATTTTGCATCTCAATTTTCCTTTCATAAGAATGATCTGCTTACAGTTAAATGAGTAAATATTAAATAGTATATTATACTAAAAAATAAAAGATATATAACACATGAAATTGAACTGCAAGCTGCTCATGGCCTGTGTATATTGAAAAAAAATCTTTTCAGTTCATTCAAGAATATATTTACAGATATGATGATTACTAACTAACTGAGACTTACTATGCTTACTAGGAATATGTCATTGAGATATTTTTTTCTATAAATGGAATGAGATATACTTACTAAGAATATGAAATATTTTCACTAACGTCCAGGAAGCACCTGTTTCGTAGTACTCCTGCCCAGAGCTGAACTCCAATTATTCCAAAAATAAAGAAGACAAAGAAACACAACAGAAGGACATTCCATAACATAGGTAGGGTGTCCAGCAGCAGCATCACAAGGATCCGCATACCTGTGGGACAAAGTAAAGTAGGTCAAGGTGTAAAAATACAATATACCTGTAAATAAAACAAATCAGATGGTACCATCTGTACCTGAAACCAAAACAAACAAGATATCAACACTGAGAATATTTTAAATTTTTACAATATACAATAAAGGTGTTTATTTTTTTCCACAGAGTACTTTCAGGCCTTTGATTATGTACAACATGAAAACAATAGATTATATATTTTTAATAAATTTTAAAAAATTAGTATTATTTTTTTCGTATCCACAATTATGATGTTGAATGAAATGAAAATAACATCTTCTTCCTAAAATAATCTAATGGCATTTTTTCTGCTTCTCTGAAAGCAAAATTATAGGACATCAAATTAATTTCAAAAGGAAAGTCATGGGTATTTTTTCCTGGAAAATGCAATTGTTACATGTAGCAAATCAATAGACCATCTACTGTTTTCCTACAAGGTCGAAAAATCAATTAAAGCTATAGAAAAACAAGTTGAAATTGAATATTTGCCTTAATAACTTTTTTTTTTGGGGGGGGGGGGGGGAAATCCCATTATACTTTCAAATTTTCAGTATTCTAGTCATTCTATTAGTGAAATAGTTAAAGTGTTGAAATTCCACTGGCTAAAAAAATGCTGACAAATTACCCTTTTCTCAGTGCTATAGGTTACATTCCCAAACTGTTGGGGAAAATGCCCTGAAGACACTAAATTATTAATCAAAGTCCTGAAAGTACTTAATGCTATTGTTTACAGTAAATAGAAATAAGGACTAGAAGTATGTCAACATTTTGATGATGTTTTAAAATGACTTTTACATATTCAAGTATCACCAAAGAATTCATACAGTACAAAAGTTCAAATGATTTCCCAAATAAAGTCATAATTATTTCTTACTTGGAATTCTATTTATAGCACGTAATGGACGCAAAACTCGAATGGTTCTTATTGCTGAAAGACTGAGGTTCTCGCTGTCAACACCATACTCAATGGCTCTGTAAAAATTAAAAAAAAAGACCTGGTGATGTCAAGTCAGGCAGACATAAAACGTCTGTAAACCAAGATCACATGCTTAGAATTAAGGAAATTAAAATAAATTGTGAGTATATTTACTGTTCATTAATGAAAAGTAGCAAAGAGTAAAAAAAAAAGAAGAAGTGATCGAATAAAAACTTTTACTTTTTTACATTGAAACTATTAAGTACATGACTAAAGCTTTATAAAGGAAAAGGAAAATAAATGGCCATCACCAATAAAATGTTTAGATAAAAGATACATTGACAAAGATAACAGTACCAAATATAGAGACAATCCATGTCCACCACATCAACAATAAAATCTGAACAATGGAATACAGCTCAGAGAGAGAGAAGGAGAGAGAGAGAAGGGGAGATTCTATTGTTTTGCTACTCAGTTTAGTGCTTTGGTGAATTCACTCATTACTATCTAATTCTTTATTCTAGTATTAAAGGTCTACTTTAATTTGAATGCAGTGCACAAAGACTCAATTCAGATCATTACTGTTTAGATAAAACCCATGGATTCAAGAGCTTTAAGGCAAGTTTTAAGTGGATGCAATGTGCTACGTTATGTGCAGAATTTAGAACACTTGGAAACTATTGGGTTTTTTTTTATCCAAGACAGCTGGATCTAAGCAATTACATGTATTTCAATGAAGGGCTTTTTTTTTTTTTAATTTTTTACCTTCACCTACTCTTCAGTTTATTTAACTTTTCATCAATTTAAGATGCAGGAGAATTCTCTCAGGAGCCATAATTGTTATCTCAACACAGTGCTGTAAAATTTCACCATCACTCAACTTCTGTCTACTGTATAACCATTGTGCCAGAATCTTGCACTGGGACTTTCCTAGTTCACAACATTTTTTTACATACACAAATCAAAAGGAGACAATCCATATATCTAAGGGAGGTCAGGTGAGTTCAGAGCCTGGCTTCTCTCACTAATTGTTCAGCAGTGAAAATTGACAATGGTGTGTCATGGAAGTAACACTCGGTGTATATTTTTTAAACAGCAAAAATGTCTGTAGTTGTCTGTTATCAAATTACCGAGAGCTCTGATTATTGTGTTATTAGTCCCCCGAGTACCAATACTTTCAGCATGGCAATGAAACAGAATATTGAATTATCACACAATATTTCACAAAGCAATAAACAAATATCCCCTAAAGACAATTTGTTTAGTTCTTACTTCTCATTTATTCACGATCTTAGTGCAGATTCATCAACACTTATTCTTTACAAAATTACCAAGTTCCTCTGCACTCATCCTAATTTAAATGTCATATGTTTAATACATTAATAATTTGTTTTTGCTCTTTTTTAGTTATCTATTTTGTTTATCTTTTCATTTTGTGGGCATTGACCAGAAGATATTAGGACTGATGGAAGAATATTAAAGATGTTCTACAATTAAGTCACAAAACAGTAATTCCATCACAGTGCTTGACAGGGAGAGTAGGGTCTTGTTTAACATGGACAGTGAGGTCCTTGGTTGTTTAACATGGACAGTGAGGTCCTTGGTTGTTTGACAGGGACAGTGAGGTCTTTGGCTGTTTGACAGGGACAGTGAAGTCCTTAGCTGTTTAACAGGGACAGTGAGGTCCTTGGTTGTTTGACAGGGACAGTGAGGTCCTTGGTTGTTTGACAGGGACAGTGAGGTCCTTGGCTGTTTGACAGGGACAGTGAGGTCCTTGGCTGTTTAACAGGGACAGTGAGGTCCTTAGCTGTTTAACAGGAACAGTGAGGTCCTTGGATGTTTGACAGGGACAGTGGGGTCCTTGGTTGATTGACAGGGACAGTGAGGTCCTTGGATGTTATGTTTGACAGGGACAGTGAGGTCCTTGGCTGTTTGACAGGGACAGTGAGGTCCTTGGTTATTTGACAGGGACAGTGAGGTCCTTGGTTATTTGACAGGGACAGTGAGGTCCTTAGCTGTTTAACAGGGACAGTGAGGTCCTTGGCTGTTTGACAGGGACAGTGAGGTCCTTAGCTGTTTAACAGGGACAGTGAGGTCCTTAGCTGTTTAACAGGGACAGTGAGGTCCTTGGCTGTTTGACAGGGACAGTGAGGTCCTTAGCTGTTTAACAGGGACAGTGAGGTCCTTAGCTGTTTAACAGGGACAGTGAGGTCCTCCAGTGAGGATGTAAGGAGATCTATCTGTGGATGATCAAGTCTCCAATCAATGGTGTGTGAGACACTCTACTGGAGACTCTGGCCTCTAGCGATAACAGTTCTTCAGCGTCCAATCCTTGTGTTAATTCTATTAACAATGCCACACAACCAGATAAACATCCTAATCAATGTTCTCTACACAATTAAATCCAGGTAAAAATGACACAATTAAATACAGGTAAGTGCCACAGTCTCATTAGTGCTAACAACTTCCTCCCTTTTCTTCGTAGAATCTTAAAATAGAATTTTTGATGAACTATTTCAATTGGTTTCATAAACACTAAATAGAGATTTCCTGGTCTTTCCTATACTCTGTTCTTCTCTGAAATTTCTGATGGCTATTGTGATGTCAGGGCACAAACAAAGTGACGATTTGATCATATTTTACTACAATAAACTCAACCATAAAAGGAAAGTACAGACATACTACAAAGAAATGTGTAGGGAAGGTGGAAATAGTGAATAAACACTTTCCTAACAAATATTCATGCAGGGAATTAAAATCTTATCTTTCATAGATTGCAAATAAATGTGTTTTTTTTAAATTAATTAATTTATTTTTTAAAAAGCCCTTTGCCAGTTTCTGGCATTTTGTGTTTGGTATTGCAGTGAAATATAGCTTTTCACTAAATGTCCATTTATAAAATGATTACATATTGCAACCATATAAAAGATACTGTAAATCATGCATTGACTGAAAGTGCATGCTCTCAAAAACAGTCATGCAATACGTACATTGCAGTTACAAAACTTATAAGTCAAAACACATGCTTGTTTCCATGGTAACCAGAAGAGGAGAGATATAAATGGTGTGCGACAATCAAGCAGAAAGAAAAAGTGAAAATTTCTTACTTGTGAACAAGCACATAATCTGCAACGCTATTCATCGCATGAAAAACCAAAAAGTTCAAAGTTAAAATGGATAATCAGTGAATTTGCAAGATTATTTTTTTTTTGGCAAGTGAACAGTTGCTTTAATTTTTGTGAGACAATTAGTAATGCTTTTGATGAAATGTGGCCTGCTCAGTTATTTCTACACCCTCCTACACAACAAAAGAGGCTAAGTCCTAGAATACAATACATATATATAGTCTTTGATAAAGAGATACATATTTATATAGATATAATATATATAGATATACAAAAATATTGATTGTCTTTTCTACCTAAGCATATCATATAATCAAACATGTCAAATCATATATAGGTTCTAAATATTGCAAAATGCTACTACATATAAGGTTTTCTATAAAATAATGTAATATGGAGCATTGGGGATTTTATACTATATATAATAAAATATATGATACATTTTTAATAGGAAATTCAATCTTAATTTCCATCTTGAACTACAAATATACACATCAGTATCGGGTAATTGTGATAATGAGTGACTCTTTCTTTACATTGCGCTAAAACAAGAGACCTGTAACTCTCGATCATCTGAGCTTACAAACTGCTATCAATCTGTACATATAATAAATAGATACAAAGGAAGCCTTTATCCTAATACAGGTCAGAGTTTATTGCAAGAAATGTGACATGACATTGAATGTAAAGGTTCAAGGTAGTAGGATCCTTGGTAAATCCATTGTAACAACTGACTGCATGATGCCTGACATATTTAACAGTGTCACCAGCATCTCCAATACATGACTCAAAAATACAGGGGGGGGGGGGGGGGTGTATTTTATTCAGGGAAGTTAAACAATTATTAGTTAAATACAAGCCCAACCAAGTTTTGGTAATGCCATGTCATTGTATATTGTTAAGTAGTAGATAAGTTAAGCTGGTAGTAGCACACTGATAGCGGTAGCCATGCTTCTGATGCCAGGAACAAGAATTGATGCATACATTATAATAGCATATTCTCTGATGTCATGAACAGGGGATGATGCAATATACTAATACATATACTGTGTTCCTATATTTTAATCTGAAAATTCCAAAAGGGGACACTAATTTCTCCATAACTTTTCCATATCAGAACATTCTTTGCACTGTTTAATCATGCAATATTGTTCAGCTAGAATTGCTTTGAAACTAAATTAATAACCAATAAATCTAGTGTTCTTGGAAACTCAAATATGTGAGAACTATGTGAGAAAATATCAATATTTGATCCAAGGCAAGTGAAGCATCCATGCTAGAGATCTGACCTCTATTGTGAAACATTCATAAAAATATTCTATGGAGTGAATTTAGTCCATGGATCTTAAAAAAATTCCTGTATAAACATGAGAAAGGTGAAATATGTAACAGTAAATTCAGAAAGCTGTTTGCGATGAAATGCAGAGATTATGAACTTGAATTTTTTATTAGTTCTACAGGGATGTGGCTAAGGGGAGGGGTGACAGTAGGGGGAGGGATGACATGAGGTACCTAAATCTAAAACTAGTGCAGGGTCAAAGGTCACACACGAAACTGTGCTTGCAGGAAAGCTAAGGAAACATGAGATAGGGTTGTTTAACGAAGGGAAGTATATAAATGCAGGGTATCTCTCCTACACAAGAACACAAAAGGATGATGTCATATATCATAAGCTCATTTATATGTTTCTTCTTCAATAACTTCAGTTCTGTAATTAACTACCATCAAAATCTTGGTTACAGGTAAATGTAAAGCCAGCACTAGTAAATGAGAAACCAGATAAAGCATTTTATGGAATCAATCTTCATTCAAAGAACTTTTATAAACAGTTTTTTTAAAAATCAAACACTTTAATTATAATCTTTATTTTATGTGACCTCAAAATGGAACATATGATAAATGTGTATAACGTACATGTTTTAGCCCTTGAAACCTGCTGTGAAAAAGAAAAGGAGTTGGAATTTCCTCTTCAGTGTTCATATACCTCAGTAAAGCATATCATATTCTGCATGCATATTTCATTAAAGGATGATAAACTACCATCCATCTAAGCATACCCATCTCATATGAGCCATAAAGATGGTCTCTAGTGGCAAGTGTGTTATATTTTCTTTAAAGTTTGTATTGATTACATCATAACTAAGGTGTCATCTTGGTTCAAACCTCACATTGCATTTACAATGGTGTGGTAGGAATCTACAACTGTTACATGGGTTTACAGAACAGAAGATGCATGACTTGGCAATCCAGGAAATTCTTTGATGTTTAATTTAAGCAAGGAATATAACATGAGTGCAAACAAATGCATGTACAGTACTTGTGTCTAGGTTTGGCCTTACATTACTAGGAAAGGGAGGAGTGTTATGAAATCATGACCACAAAAATAGCTGTACTCAACAAAGGAGGGGATCTAACATCTAACAGCTGATTCCACACAACAGACAACACCAACAGACAGACAGGCACACCATTAGTAAACCTCTTAGACATTGATAGATTACTCCACATCCCTAGAGAACACACACAGAGACAATAAACCTTTAGTAAATCACCCCTCCCTTAATACCTCTCATTCAAAACTTAATCCTATTTGAAATTCTGAGCATTAACAGTTACATCTATAGCCTGACCCTATCCTTATACTTGATATGTCATCATGATACCATGTATTCCATAAAACTTATCCATACGTAGTAATACCATGTGTAGCATCAAACCTATCCTCATTTAATACCATTTGCAGCAGCTAAAATCTATCCTTTTCCTTGTAAAACCATCAATCTATCATTATCCTTAACATACCATGTGTCTGTCATCTAAAAACCTATCCTCAATGTTGTAATACGTAGCCTAAAACATTTAACTTTCAAATACCATCTGTAGCTTAAAATAAGTGCTTAATTTCATGAATAAAAAAAGTATTAAAAACCAACTAGGACTTAAATTTAAAATACAAACAGTAACCTTAAACCTATCCTTTAACTTCTTGTAATCTTTTTTGCATCAACATGTATCCTTAAATTTGTAAAATATTGAAATTCTGTAGCCTTAAAACCTATTCTCAACCTTATGTTAAATCATGTAGCATTAAAACTTTAATCGTCAACCTTGTATTACATTCTACTAGCCTTAAAACATATCCTCAATCTTGCATAACATTGTGTAGCCTTAAAACCTAAACTCAACCTTTTATAACCTTTATTAGCCTTAAAACCTATCCTCAACCTTGAATTACATTCTTTAGACTTTTAAAAACCAATCCTCAGCCATTAAGTATTATATTCTGTATATTAAATGTTATCCTCAACTTTGTATTATAATCTGTAGTCTTAAAACTGTCCTCAATCTTGTATTACATTCTTTACCCTTAAAACTTATCCTCAACGTTGAATTACATTTTATAGCCTTAAAAACCTATCCATTTATTACATTCTGTAGTCTAAAACCTATTGTTAATCTTGTATTACATTATCTAGCCTTGAAACCTAAGCTCACCATTGTATTACCTTTTTAGCCTTAAAACCAATCCTCAACCTTGAATTACATTCAGTAGCCTTAAAATTATCCCTATCCAAGTATTACAATCTGTAGTCTAAAACCTATCCTATACCTTTATTAACTTCTGTAGCCTTAAAACCTATCCTCACTCTTGTATTACATTCTGTAGCCTTAATAACTATCCTCAACCTTGTATGGCATTTAAAACCTATCCTCAACCTTGTGTGGCATTTAGCAGCCGTAAAATCTATCCTCAATTAGCCTTATATTACATTTTATACTTTAACCTCAGCCATGTACGGGTATTACATTCTATGACCAAAAACCTATCCTCAACCTTATATTACAATCTAAAGCCTATCTTCAATCTTGTATTACATTCTGTAGCCTTAAAACCTATCCTCAACCTTGTATTACAATCTAAAGCCTATCTTCAATCTTGTATTACATTCTGTAGCCTTAAAGCCTATCCTCAACCTTGTATTACAATCTGAAGCCTAAAGCCTATCTTCAATCTTGTGACAATGTTAGGAAAGTTTGTTTACAGTAGTAATTTAGATCTTTCCTCAATATAATGGTACAGCTAATTCAATCAACACAACACATTCTTAAAAATACATACACCTAACAGGGTTTAATTCTTCTTCATTGCTTCTGAATCCTCATGCAATAGACATCTAAATAATGCTTAATCATAAAGAAAGTATCTCTCCCACAATGTGTACCGACACAGCCAGAGGACACCCAAAGAAGTCACATTCTCTGTTTTTACACAGATTATTACAGTAATAGTGCAGCCCATCTTTACCAGAAATAAAGGTCAATGTGAAAATGAAGCCTTCTATAATAAAAGCCAGCCCTAATCAGTCTAAGACAAACATCCATCTAATGTAAAGCAGTTCTGATTCTTTATCATTAGTCTGAGGATGTGGGGGCTGGTGATTTTATTACACAGGTACAAGTCCCCAAGCACTTAAAATCAATTAGAATAAGCTCCACATCAATAGACAACAAGCTATTATCACCATTGATGAAATCCCACCATTATCTTCAAAGAATCATTTCCATTGTTCTATGCCAAGAAGTCAGGTCACTAAAACACCTAGCTGACAAACTGTTTTAGGTATAATTCACTGCTGTATAGGGATTAACTTATCAAAAATGATCAAAGACAAAGGAACGATCCCTGGCTAAAACCAAATTTCTATTATTTTTAGCTCTGTACTGTTGATTTGAAGAAAACAAATACTTCATATCGGGATTACTTAACTTACTGGAACTCTTTCATGTTGCAGGTAGGAAATGTCTGTTAGCTGAGGACAATGTGCTGTTGAATACAATGTAAGATTGATCATTCTGGATTTTATAAGGACAGATAAGAAAGAGCTTTCTGAACATTTGCAGAACCATGCTAATAAAACTTTAAGAGAAGCTAGTCCTCGTTTGTTACATTTTTGATGATACTTTTCACTAATCTGACTCTTCTAATTAAATTCAACCATTTCTTTTTATATAATCATTACTTTTGGAGCTGATAAATACTCTATCCTCCTGTTTTGTTCAAAACTAAGAAAAGTTACAGCCATTTAAAGTTATTTCAAACTAGACAACCGACTATTCAGAGTTCAATCCTTGGCAATATGTTGTACTTTTGGCATACTGATTGTTCGATTTATTCAATTTTTACTAGACTAGTGTGAAGAATGTTATGACTTGGAAATCTTGTGAGATTTAAAGCTTCCCTGACTTCATCACAAATGAGTGGCAGTAAGTTATTGCGATACTAAGTATTGTTCAGCTGACATCTATATTGAGTATGCCAGTTTTTGCTATCAAAATTTAAAATTTTTAGAGAAGAATAAAAATTATGAGGAGTTTTCATCTAAAAAACATGATTAAACATGATTTGAAATATGCTTTGGTCAACCTACTGTATGTAAATAGGATTTTGCATGATATTAACTCAAAATGAAACTACTATTATTATATCCTACGATTACATCTTATAGTTAGACCAGTCTTTATACGCAGAAAAGTCACACATCTTAAAAGAAAAATATATTTACATAAATATGATCTTATACAATTTATTAATAATTATACACAAGTGAAGAAATGTTTACTCAATTTCTTAAAGGGAGTTATACTATAGTATCCATCAGTGTTGTAACACATCCAACTGTCTAAATTCATTAACTTCTGATTTCAAAGCTTTTTTGAAAAGTTTTATCATAAATTACAGATTAATACTCAATTGATAATGGCAAGAAAATTTCAACTTAAACACACTTAGAGTATTAATATGATACCATTTAAGTAAATTCCTTTTGTGACAGGCACATTTTCATTACAAGTACTCAGAATTTCGCTTTGTGAATGGTCAATAACATTATTAATAACATTATGAAACAGAGTTGGAGTAATCCTACAACTGCTGAGGGAAGAAATTGCGTTGGGGTAGCTTAGATCTGCTGTGGTAAGATATTGTGTTGGGGTAGCTTAGAACTGCTGTGGTAAGATATTGTGTTGGGGTAGCTTAGAACTGCTGTGGTAAGATATTGTGTTGGGGTAGCTTAGAACTCCTGCATTAAGAAGTAGCTTAGAACTGTTGTAATAAATAGTCTCTGCAATGAGATACATAATGCTATTTGTGTCTACCTCTACATACAGATCAATACACACCCTGTTACCATGGCAACACTTTATTACATATACCATCAGATTTTCAAATTTTTTAAAATTCAGAATTAAATGTTTTATTTTGTATAACTTATAAATTTCCATTAAAGTTTTCAAATGGTGGAAACAATTAAACTATCTATTAACATAATTTACAAAAAAAAAAATCACACTTAATTGGTGAAAATTGAAATAATGTTGAATATTTCAAAAATGTCCATTTTTATTACAAGTTGAAAATTATACATAAAGAAATAAAAAAAAACATGTAGATGAACTTAAGAAGTGCATTTGCTATCTGCTGGAGAGCTGAGATTGTGGGGTGAACTTTAAGTCTCAGGACACGAGAATGCAGGTTTGATGTCTTGTAAGATAAGAATCTGACTGATTAATGTCTAAGTGAACCCTATAAAGCTGTTAGCAGTTCATTCCAGGACTCTTGCTGATTTTATAAACAACCAAAAATCAAAGCAGTTAATTGTTGAATTCTCCAATGTGAATATGACCTTGAGTAAGGAAACTATTTATCCTCAAATGACCTCTCAATATGTTTACGTAGTTTACAAAACTCTTTTGTAAGTCACTAGATTTTTAGTTAGTTGTAATAGTGCTACTATCAGATCATATTCAAAAATGAAAAAAGACAAAAGGTATTACTGAATGACAATGGATTTTTATTCCTTCCGGTTAATAATCCTATACACCCCCCCCCCTCCCCCATTTTCTTTAATTTAGTACAGTCATTGGCCTTACAGACTGATGTCTGATTCTTATAGAGATTGATCCCTATCATATATTTCCTTGATTCTATCAAGCTTTAATGACAGTTGTGTGTGATACAGGCCCCTAATTGAACTCTCTGATGTTAGAGTTGATGTTTCATTAACAGGTGTATATTCAAATTAATCCCAACACTGGACAAAGATTCACACAATCACCAGATATCATCAGGTCCAATTTCTCCTACAGTATCAGGTCTTTAGACTCTAACTTGCCAATCACAAACTGATTATAACCTTAACAGAATCTAGATACTATCATCATTATTTTGTTCACTTGAAATTGTGTGTTAATGTAAACCAGATTACATATTTACTAAGATTATAATGTTTATCTACATTGTGTTTGATACTGTTGTTAGTGAAAAAAATAATAGAAATGAGATTAAAAATAACTTAGATGAAAAGTTTTCTGGGGAAATAAATCAACCATACTTCCTAATCATTAGATGGTGTGATGATGGAATGCCTTAATTATTGATAGGAAACAAAAACTAAAAAAAAAGTAAAGAATAAAATTTAACAAAAAACTATTAACAATCAGAAGCAGAGGGCTAGAAACACTAACAGACCAACAGACATTATGTACACTTACCCTGCTATCACAATAAAACAATCTAAGCGGTTCCAGGAATCGTCTAGATACGTATATTTCCCATACACTCCCATGGCAATTATTTTGACAATCATTTCTGCAGCAAAGAAGGCGAAGATGAAGTGGTCAAACTTTTCGAGGATCTTACAGCGTGTGGAGGAGCATTCTAGGTCACTGCATGGCTGGTACATACCCAGAGTGATGCAGTTAAGAAGGATGACCGCCATGCTGATTCTCTCAAACCATGTACAGCACAGTTAAGGAAAGCAATGCGACAATGACTTAAAATAAATTATTTACACTGTCAAATCATTATACACAAACAATATCAGTACTTTGTGATTTGCACTGGTTTAAATCTATCCAGTGAAGATTGAAACAAGTTTTCTTCTTGTTGACTAACTTTTCATCAGGAACAC
Organism: Saccostrea echinata; assembly: GCF_033153115.1. NCBI lineage: Eukaryota > Metazoa > Mollusca > Bivalvia > Ostreida > Ostreidae > Saccostrea > Saccostrea echinata. The sequence goes on from NW_026889809.1 coordinate 3,041,611, forward strand.
TTACTGTAGATTCCTTATTTTCGTTAATATAGAGAATTCGCTCCTTTTCATCAAATGGCGAGAATAATAATTTGGGAGTGGATGGTCGATCAAAAGATTTTATATGAATTTCAGTACCATAAAAATAAAAGCAAGTAAATTTATTGAAATTTAGTGAAATTATGCAATAATCAGTTCCTCACGTATATTTAGGAATCTACAGTAAGGAATATAATTGTTACCTATATCGTGTATATATTGGACTGTCTAAATTATAAATGAGGGTAGCCAAGATGTAAAGTTGTTGATGTGTCCATTGTTACATCAGCCTACTTAAAAATTTGGTGAAAAAAAATAAGGTTGAAAAATTTCCTTGTATATATTAATTACCTCTGAGCACTAATTCCATGTTTCTATTTGTTCATTGAAAAAAATTACTTTGTCTTCTACTTGTTCATTTTTATTTTTTCTCATTTTACTTACTCAACATGTTCATGTTAAATTCATTATACTTGTAAATTTTTAAACTATATAAATGACTCACTCCCATTTGCCTTTCTATAAACTGATCATACATTCTATACTTATTTTTTTATGACAAGGTCAACTGATATTGAAACCACATAAAATATTGTAACATTTTATAGGAATCATGTATCAGGTGTGCAACAGCTGGGATCTTCCAAACCTATTAAACACAACCCTCTAAAAATTACATAATAATTATGAGGATACTTCTCAATCAGCTGATTTATGACTTGTACAGAAGAAAAAATATCTTAAGAGCTTTAACTTAATAAACATGACCAATTCTTGTAGGAAGCAATCGGTAACATTACAATTATGTTAAATCAAGCTGCCAACAGATGGCCACAGAAGTAAAGATAAAATATTTTCAATAAATATTTTCATTGAAGGGTAGGTAAATTTGCATTCTTTTGATACATGCTATTGAAGTTAAAATATAGAAAAGTATGTTTAAAAGGACTTACTCCTACAGAGATTTCTCATTCACTACATTTGTATATTGGTAAAGATTTCATGAATATATAATTGACCACAATTTAAGTGATAGCCTTCCTATAAAAAACAAACCAGCTAAATGGCCATGCTTTTGTACAATATGAAACATTACATGCTTTTTTTCCCTGAATTTAATTAACTAATCTTCCCCTTTTCCTATGAGATCTGTAGTTTTATATTTTGTAAATTTCAGAATCAAATTAATTAAAAAAAAAAGAGTACATATATATATGCATGCCAACTACCAGGGTATTTTTATCATGTCAATATATATTCAGACACTGGCTCTTTCACTTTAATTATAATTTTATGATTTCAATACATTCTCATGTGATTTATTCTGTAACCACTGAATGATATATTTCTCTTTGACTAGAAAGGAAACATATGTCTTGCTGTCACATGTGGTTTAGGTTTAAACTGACCAATACCTGTATACCTGAAGATTGTATATAAATATTGCTTCAGGATTAGGTATTATTGATAAACAAGAGCTATACAATGTAGTGGACATAGTGTCTCCCCTGCTATTGTTTTACAATCAATCGCAGACTGACAAGACTTCAGACCATTTAATTATGGCATATTCCAACAGAACTGTCTGTAATTACAGTAAGACAACACTAGCTCACTAGGGTTAGGCCTGATCTTTGCTTTGGAATCTTCTTGAGTTTATGAAAATTTCATTAATTATTAATCCCTTAGAATTAACCTAGAAAATCATATTGCAGTGAACTCCCTTATTACAATTAAATGTACAGATAAAATGAGCAACTTCAGAGTTCTCAAAACAAGACTACTGTAACAAGCACTTGACCAAATTTTCAAAACTGTGTTTCCATTAATTCTACAGACTCTGAACATCTTTATCTATTAAAAATGGCTTTCTTAAATCTTCATACAAAACCAGCACTTTTTCATCGCTGTGGCAAAAACAAATCTTAAAATAAGCTAATTATTTACAAAAAAAGACCTCTGCATGTCAGATTTGAAATCATGAGTTTTTCAATGATCATTTCAATAGCTCCGCCTTTGAAATGCATTCACAAATGTTCAATTTTTTTAGCTCTTTAAAATTCTTTTGATAAAGAGAATTATCTATCCCTGATATTTTGATGTCTCTCCTCCAGGTACTGGCCGTGCGCTATGATTTTGGTGTGGTGAAATGGGGCAAAAAAATTGATGTTCTCCAAGGGAGACAAATCATCCTGGCATGGAAACCGTGAAGCAGTAAATCTCTACAATATTAAATCTAATGATAAGCGGCTGATCCTAACGTGTAAGAGTAATTTGTTATGCCATGTCAGATTGACTCAAAACACAAAATTATCAAAGTTACAGGGGTGATATAATTAGTTCAAATCAGCATTTCCCTGCATATTAATATGTTGTGTAATGTATTATCAAGTTCTGCAGACTGACTCAATATGTCTGATTCAGTCTGCCATTTTTACAATCAATTAAGGCAATCTGTTTTAAATGTTAATGAAAAGTGCAAAAAATAATGTAAGTCCTCAGTTATGAATCAATAACCTACAAAAAAAAACCCATCAATGCCTGCCATTATGCCGAACAGGAAAATGTATGATAAATCATTCTGAAGACTTAGATGAACCATTTAACAAACATAGAGTGTTCTATAGCACAGTTATAGCAGTGTACTGTAGCACAGTTATAGAAAGAGTCCAATAGCACAGTTATAGCAAGAGTCCTATAGCACAGTTATAGCAAGAGTACTACAGCAGAGTTATAGCAAGAGTACTATAGTGCAATTATAGCAAGAGTACTATAGTGCAATTATAGCAAGAGTACTATAGTGCAATTATAGCAAGAGTACTATAGTGCAATTATAGCAAGAGTACTGTAGCACAGAAATAGCAAGAGTACTATAGCACAGAAATAGCAAGAGTACTATAGCACAGAAATAGCAAGAGTACTATAGCACAGAAATAGCAAGAGTACTATAGCACAGAAATAGCAAGAGTACTAGAGCACAGTTATGACAAGAGTACTATAGCACAATTATAGCAAGAGTACTATAGCGCAATTATAGCAAGACTACTATAGCACAGAAATAGCAAGAGTACTATAGCACAGAAATAGCAAGAGTACTATAGCACAGAAATAGCAAGAGTACTAGAGCACAGTTATGACAAGAGTACTATAGCACAATTATAGCAAGAGTACTATAGCGCAATTATAGCAAGAGTACTATAGCACAGAAATAGCAAGAGTACTATAGCACAGAAATAGCAAGAGTACTATAGCACAGAAATAGCAAGAGTACTATAGCACAGAAATAGCAAGAGTACTATAGCACAGAAATAGCAAGAGTACTATAGCACAGAAATAGCAAGAGTACTAGAGCACAGTTATGACAAGAGTACTATAGCACAATTATAGCAAGAGTACTATAGCGCAATTATAGCAAGAGTACTATAGCACAGAAATAGCAAGAGTACTTTAGCGCAATTATAGCAAGAGTACTATAGCACAATTATAGAAAGACTGATCAGGGCACAGACTAATCACAGCTAGCCTGTAGACAGGCAGAAACACATCACTAGGATGTTTGTAAATGTTTGGCGGCATTGAAATTTTTTCAGCTGTGACTGAACGTTTCGACCACTTTGATCTTCTGCACAACATGTAACTTATCTGTACTTATCAAAGCAGTATCTCACATCTCCTGCATCAACAAGTTCAATGTAGTCATTAGAATTAGTTCAATCAAATAAAATTTAAAGAAGGGCAATTAATTGATCCATAAAAACCCATTAAATTAAAGTTGTCTTTCTGCACTTTTGCAGGGCAACAAACCAACATTGCTCAATTCATTCACCCAAATTATGCAATACACTGATGTCTTCAGAAGAAAATCTTCATTCATTTGATGATCAACTTAATAATTAATCTGCTTTAGTATTGTATATGTATCTCAGGCTACTGATGAATGTGGATCTCAAACACAAGATCTAGCTGTTCCCCTCGCAGTACATTAACCTGTACGTAGTACCCTACAAATACACCTTCTTGGTATAACCCCCCATACCCCAAAGACGCTATCCTGAAGAAGGTTAGGCCAAACTTTTTCCATTCACTTCTGTCATTTAACAAGCAGTACAACCAATCAAATTTACAAATAACCTTAGGAATCAGGGTCATTATCAAGCTTCATTACAATGATATCAACTTCTAGCTGTCAAGCATTAGGATTAATATTTACTTCTTTTAGAAGTACATAAACCAGCCTTAAGACCCATCATCAAAGCTTACCCTGTCTATTATATTAGTTAAAAAGAATACAAGCTACTGGATATAAACTCTGTCTTTCATCCATCTGATGTTAAATGCAGTTTTTTTTTTTTAAATCAGAAATGAATTGTTCAGTAAATTTATATTTGGGACAACAATAGAATATATTCATATAATACCATTTTCTCAAATTCTGTAATATTCTACAATACTTCATACTAATGTGTTTGAATTTCAGGAGGTTTTTTTTTTTTGGCAACTATCAAATTAACACTTGAAACATTTCCTGCATGATTTTAATCTTCTGGCAGAGGGCCTTGGTTGCTGTGTAGAAGCAAAGCAGGGTGTAGGAGGAAACTTTACACCACAGAAGTGTGCCGTGTCAGGAGCAGGCTCGGAGAAGAGTAGCAGATTGCTGACTCCTGAAGCCTCGGATTTAGGGCTGCACTTTTAATAGCTGTAATCCCTGCAGTGGATAACTTGGTGTCAGAATCCATGCCAAATCCAGAACTTATCCAGAGAATATTGTCCTTAGAGAAGACATAAACTAGATTTACTCACAGTGCATATTGTGTGTCTTTTATATTAAGGTCAATCAACCTTAAACTCTTCAGAATATGTCATTATCCATATAAAAATAAATTCTGAACTCGAAGCAAGATTATAAATGATCTGACTACATTATTATTGTGTTAAATACTCCTAATTAGTAAGTACACATAAAAATATATAGAAAAACAATCCACCTTGGACTTTTCTCTGGTTCTCATAAGGTGTGATCTCGGTTCAAATTAATGCCATTTACCATCCATTTTTATGATTATTACTACCTATGGTAACCTGATCGTGGTTTTTATTCCTTACTAAACAAAGCCAGTTCTTGTTGAATAATGATTGGCTTTGGGACTTTTCCATTTACGCACTCAGTGTACTAAAAATACACAGCCAACCAATCAAGAGCATTTTTGTCCTCGAAAACAAATTATTTTTATTTATAAAACTACGTTTATTGAAAAAATTAATTCTTCTGCGACTAAACTACAGTAGTATTAAAACAGATATTAAACCAGAAGTCTCTGATGAGACTGTAGCTCTACTGGTTGAACTTATAAAGGAAGATAAAAGTAGCACTTGCAATTTTTTTTTTTTTTTGCAACAGCAATAAATAGAATAATGATCCTTGGTTTAGTCTGTTTTTGTGGCAAGATTTATTGCAATCAGAATAAAACTGTAGGAGGAGTAGCCTTTTAAAATAATTTTACAGAAATTTCGATTAAAGTAACCATGGCAACATCATTCAACAAAATCAAAAAGCAATAATGACAATTATGTATCTCAGTGTAGTCTACTTGTATGCCAAGTTATACTGAAATCAGACAAAACATGTAGGAGGAGTAGCGTTTTGAATGTAATTCACAGAAATTTCTATTTTTAGTAACCATGGCAACATCATTCATTGAAATCAAAAACCAACACAAAGAATTATGTATACATCTTGTGTAGTCTACTTGTGTGTCAAGTTATACTAAAATCAGATCAAAACTGTAGGAGGAGTAGCGTTTTGAAAGTTTTTCACAGAAATTTCTATTTTTAGTAATCATGGAAACACCTTTCATTGAAATCAAAAACCGATACTGTACATTCCTTATTTTACGCAATTTCTTAATATCGCGAAATGGCCCAAGTGCGTCAAATCGCGAGAACAATAATTCGGGAATAGGTGATTTATCTATAGATTTTATATACATTAAAGCGCCATAAAAATAAAAGCGAGTAATTTTATTTTGCGAGTAGTGCTTCTTGCGTAATTATGCGATAATTTATTCCTCGCGAATATTTCGGAATCTACAGTATATAGAATTATGCACCTTAGTATAGTCTTCTTGTGTGCCAAGTTATAATGAAATCAGATCAAAACTGTAGGAGGAGTAGCGTTTTGAATGTTTTTCACAGAAATTTCTATTTCTAGTAAGTAACCATGACAACACCGTTCATTGAAATCAAAAACCAATATACAGAATTATGTATCTTAGTATAGTCTACTTGTGTGCCAAGTTATAATGAAATCAGATCAAAACTGTAGGAGGAGTAGTGTTTTGAAAAATTGTTAATAGACAGACGGACGGATGGATGATGGACACCTTACTATCACACAATGGTCTCTGATCAGTAGAGCTAAAAAACTTAATTAAAAGACATTGATAACCACTTGCAGATTCTTTACACTTATCGTTTTGTGACTTCTGTCTTTTGACTATTTGCTGTGTTAACTTTTCTTTAATGTTTGTTTATCACATGCCTTTTTTTATATCATATCCCCTATTGGTTTAAGGTGTCTTTACATCAGCATGAAAGCAGTATCAAAGCAGGAAAATAAACCCTTGTAATCTTGGTTACTTTGCCCTGTACCAGGTATATGTGATTAAATTCCAGGAATGCCCTGTACCAGATATACTGTGATTAAATTCCAGGAATGCCCTGTACCAGGTATATGTGATTAAATTCCAGGAATGCCCTGTACCAGGTATATGTGATTAAATTCCAGGAATGCCCCGAACCAGGTATACTGTGATTTAATTCCATGAATGCCCTGTACCAGGTATACTGTGATTCAATTCCATGAAAGCCCTGTACCAGGTATTCTGTGATTTATTTACATAATTTTTGTTAAAGTTTGTCAGCATCACAGGTATAAGAATACTGTGTGATTTATCTCTGTACCAACATTTATCACACCAGCATATTTGTTTTCTTAGTAACAGCTTCTGAACATCTGACAAATAAAAAGTCCATAAAACATAAAGATGTTCCAAATGTAGAAGACATTCATCAAGCATCTAAGCCACCTGCTCCCCGCCAATATGTCTGTCTGTCCTAAATATGTCAATATGTCATCTCCTCTGTAGACTTATGCTAAGATGGATCACATCAAACTCCTATCACAATCTGTGCCAATAAAACATAAGATCTGGAAGTTTGTTTTAGCTTGCCTTTTGTAGGTTACTAGGGACCTAGGCAATTCATTTCCATGATTGTTTCTTGTTAGTTCAAAAGTCCAGAATCATTTGCTTCAGAGTTTTGCTAAAATATCCCATAGAAGATACAAACTATGCAGAAAGTCATGGCTTACTGATGATGTAATAAATCAAAGCATGCCATCAATAACCTTAAGAACTGATTGAAATAGTTTTACACATGTAAAGAAAATCAAATGTAAATAAAATCAAATGGAAAAGTGATAACATTCTAGGAAGACTTTCATGGATAAGAGTTCACTTACAAGCATTTAAACTTCCTACAACAGGTACCTTTCTTACATCATGCAGAATTAATGCAATAAAAATATGCCCAAATCAACAATTTTACCCATTCACTCTTTCAACACTAGGCCATTGACTTCTGATCATATAATGTATGTTTAATAAATCAGCCTTCCCCCCAGCCCAATATCTCTGATACCAATGATGAAGTTAAATCAATGTCTATAGAAATTCACTGGTGGAGAGAATTTCCTCTCAATGCCTGCCTCTTCTGCCTTAGAGATCACTTTGGCCCGACACTGACCCAGTGGGTATTGACTCCCCCTCCTAATTTTGTGAACCATTTGACTGTTAAATGATGAGAACGGAAAAACAGGATGCTAAAAATTCTAGGAATTCCCTCGACCTTCACACAATGATTCCAAAAATGCAAGCAAAGTTTTTCCATTACCAGATCCATCATCCAGTAATGAGCAGGTATTCATCAAGAACAATACTTTTTCTTTTATCATTATGCGGTTAGTTTAGGGTTGATGAGCTACAACCTTGTTAGCTATGCTGGAGCCCTATGACGACCATAATACCAACAATAAACCAAACCTACAATGGTCTTGAAGTGCTTTCTACATTTAGTGCATGTTTATTTTTTTTCTCGAGTTCCCATGTTTTAAGTATTCCTCTGCTGGTTGGCCATACATAATCCTCAATATCATCTCCACCCAGTAATTATGTACAATTAACACAACAAAAGCAGCCTCTCTACACCAGGGAAACTTCAAATAGTGTTAAAATCTCAAAAAACTTAAAACACTTGGTAAACCTGTCTAAGGACTACAAGATTGTTAATCTAAAGTGTTGGAAACAATTTCAGAAACCACACAACAAAAATGTGCATATTATTAGAATTTTGCATGAGAAATATTGATATAGAATTACAAAACAGTTTTTTGTAACTAAAAAGAGAGATGTGCTGTATGCATCAGTAGTCGTCCATGTATATCATTAATTTTACATGAGCGGTATTGATTGTGCAAGCTGACACTAAGAGAATGACAAATATGGGGATCTGTACTTTATGGGGTATATCGCAATCTCTGGTCTAGAATATTGTTTTGTTGATGGCTGGAAGCTTTTTCCATCCTCAGTCAATGTTCAACAGCTTTCCATTATTTTTTGGCTTCATTAGCCTCCATGTTTAATGCTCTCCTGCAAATGCCTAGTCACTGCTCTAATGAGGAAAGCTTCCCCTAATTATAAAAGCTAAAATCCACTTTAAACTCACTTACAATCAGGGTATCTAGTTTAAAGGCTAATTACATTCCAAGGTTACAGGTAAAAATCAGAATGAAGAAGACACCATGGAAGAACACAGGTTAATATCAGTGGGATATCACTGACATTACAGGTAGTGGATTATAACTTCTTTTCCTTATAAAACAAATGATTTTTTCTTCTCTTTCTTGCTTTTTCTAACCCCAAATCCTTTCAGACAATACAAGACAATAACAAGCTATCTGGTACTAATTGACCGATAATTCTTTTCCTCCTTCTCACTAAATTTTTGATTATATAAATCAGAGTAATACTTTGACTTCTGATCTTATCAATAAAATGCTCAATCTATTCCATCAATATCAAAATTGAACCCAATTTCCTTCATTAAAAAAACTGAATATTGTACAGGAGTACGGAAGCATACCATACAAGAAGTGGCCATTAGGTTAATTAGCAAACTCAATTAATTCTTTAAAAAAAAAAATCAAGTAAGATTGATTAATTCTGTCAGTTTCACTTCTCCACCTACTCATGGCTTCCAATTAGCCAATCAGGAGAGTGTATGCGGTCCCTTTTTTGGCCACTGGACCTATATTTGACTATTCGACCAAATTTCCCTGACTCTCATAACTGTATGATTTATTAGCTAAAATTATTTCCGTCTGAAAAGGAACAGAGAAAAGCCTAATAATCTCTCACAAAATTCCAATTATTCAAAGAACAATTGTGGATTAATGTGCCATTTCCTTTACCAAAGCAGTCTGTAATGATTTAGGTGCTAAAATAAGGCACCAGGAATGACAGTGTTCCATTCTATGGCAGTGCAGTGTGGGATGTTATACATATGTATTTACTTTGTCAGAATGTATTTTACTCAAGCAAATAAAATAAAGCTTCCAATACTGGATGAAAATTAATTGTTCTTTGTTTTAATTATAGAAAAATCTATTATTGATCATTATGTATATACGATAATTGTAATGAACTCATTCAGCTAAAAACAATGCATGACTTGCATAGAATTCACACCACTGGCACAGATTTCTATTCAACACATGGAAAAAAACAAGTCATGTACCTTTCCATGCTTTTATTTCATAGTAAAATTCTGCTTTGAGTCCATCTGATAATAGTGTAGATCTTGGCACCAGCGCTATATTGTTGTACGACCTTGTGTTAACCTATCCTAGGTGTTTATAAATACAAATGACTCTGTAGTAACAATGAGGCCATTAATTTCTCAGGCTACTGTTAACAATTCAGTGGTTTCTGAAACAGGAAGTAAACATCATGGAAACGGGGGCCCTATATTGTCTGTCCTTTATTACCTTCCCAGAAGTTTACCTTTCTGTACCAACTTTACTCTCAAGAGCAGGTCTTTAACATACCCTCCATCTGGCCACTCCAGAATTCCTGTCAATGATCATACTATGATCTGATTAAAATTTGCTTGAAACTTTAAGAGATGTCTTATATTGAATATAAATCTACCCTCAGCAGAAAAAAAAACAGGAAGGGAAATGTGATGATTAAAACTTGTTCTTGAGTACCGTTCAAAGATTAAATCAACTGTTAAATAATCAAACACAGGTAATATTTTCAAGTTATGAACAGACCTGGTAAATGATTTGAGATGACCATTTATATCCAAGATTTATTAAAATGTTCTGAACCCAGAATTATTCCTAATTTTTTTTTTAAATGTGTACCTGTATGTAAGTTGTCTGAGGTGTAATGTTATGAAGTGATATGACTAATTACTCCTGCACCGAGATTAGTCAGAAAAATTCCTAATATCTCCTACTGCACATTCAAAACAAAGGATGGAACAATGTAAATGATAATTGTACCAAAAACTGTAGACAGAATTAGCCAAGGTGTGACTGTGTTGTACTGTGCTCCTGAGTCAGTACGGTATCACAGCAGTGGGTCATTAGTGGGATCTTTACTGTAGCTGTGGTACATTCACTGCTGGAGAGGGCACCTGCTGTGTTATGTTTATACAAGGACTTATGATTGGGATAATTACCCAGCAGTACCTAATAACTACCATAACTCACGGACAAAACCTCTCATACACAGAGCTCATTGGTGAAATATAATGTTCTCTCCGATTGAGTTTTCAGGAACTCTTTGAATGGGATGGGTCTCTTAATTGTCAAGTTCTGCAATAGATTTTAAGGAATTAACTCACTGCCCCCCTCATTTATCCAGTATTAATCTGGATGCCATATTTTTCCTCTTAAATGCCAATAGGAATGTGGCAGCTCGATTGAACCCCGGCTTCACCTGTAGACAAGATATCCTTAACACTTGGTCTCGGCATAAATACAAAAAACCTTTTGTTTACACAACGTTTCTCAGTTAGCAGATAATGTAAATATTTCACTGACTAAAAACTACCTCCATGGGTTCTGATAATAGTAGCTCAAGTGTTCAATGGCTTCATTAGTTGTTATATAGCAGGATTATTACAATAAGAAGACATCACAAGCATGTATAAGATAACTGGTCCTGACAGAGGCAGGGAGGGCAGATGGCTGCCTACCAGAAGCTAGCTACTCTGAGAAACTGGGTCTAATTGAGAAGACTTGTAATAAAAGTGAGATGGCAGCATCAAAAATTCCATTGATATGACATGTTACAGGCATGTTGTCATGTTGTTAGGAATCTGAAGTGGCAGATAGTGAGAAGATGAACCAAGAGTAGGTTTAGCTTTCTAGGATGATAAGTGGAGATACAGTGTGCCTTTCCCCACATTTGAATCACACCATGCTCTGCCAATGACCAGGCATAATTTGACACAGGTTAACAGCTCTGTAAATGACCAAGACATGTCACTGAGATAGTTAGATAAACCATTTGTTCTTGAAAATGGAATCCATTCTGTTCCTTTTTTTTAAAACTCCAAATGAAGTTCTAAGACCAAATTTCAAATTACTGTCAATGTACTTTATTCTAGAAATAATGTCAATGTACCTGACACTAGGAATAATGTCAATGTACCTGATACTACAAATAATGTCAATGTACCTGATACTACAAATAATGTCAATGTATCTAATACTACAAATAATGTCAATGTATCTAATACTACAAATAATATCAATGTACCTGATACTACAAATAATGTCAATGTATCTAATACTACAAATAATGTCAATGTACCTGATACTACAAATAATGTCAATGTACCTGATACTACAAATAATGTCAATGTACCTGATACTACAATTAATATCAATGTACCTGATACATGTACTACAAATAATGTCAATGTACCTGATACTACAATTAATATCAATGTACCTGATACATGTACTACAAATAATGTCAATGTACCTGATACTACAAATAATATCAATGTACCTGATACTACAAATAATATCAAATTGTACCTTTTACTACAAATAATGTCAATGTACCTGATACTACAATTAATATCAATGTACCTGATACTACAAATAATGTCAATGTACCTTTTACTAGAAATAATGTCAATGTACCTTTTACTAGAAATAAAGTCAATGTACCTGATACTAGAAATAATGTCAATGTAGTGACACTACAAATAATGTCAATGTATCTTATATTAGGAATAATGTCAATGTACCTTTACTAGAAATAATGTCAATGTACCTTATATTAGAAATAATCTCAATGTACCTGACACTAGAAATAATGTCAATGTGCTTGAGACTAAGAATAACATCATTCAAAATGATAATGGCAATGATGAAAATGTTTATGTATCTGACACTGAAAATAATAAGTGTCTGACATTGTTAATGTTAATTTATCTGAAATTTCAATTTATACTCTTCATGATAGGCTTAATAAATAAGTAAACTTTTAACAAACATCGATTTATATGCCGGAAATCATCTCAGATTTACAGAAAATATCATTAAGCAGAGACGTAAGTTTTTATGACCTTTGCCTTCTGACGACCTGTTTATTGTGTTTTATGACCATTTTATCAATCATTACCAACTGCAGATTTAAAAAAAATAAACATCTCCCCAAGCCTGGAATATATGCAAATCAGCCTTAGATGAAGGTCTGACATTTCAAAAGCTGTAAATGTCATAAAAAGATAGCGCATCCAGAAAACAAAATCTGGGCTATCTTCTAAGAATTTTTTTTTGTACCATGTTGTTTTTGACGATCATGCTTTAATCTGCACAGACGTAGCTTATAAAGAGATTTTCCATGTACTATTAATATTCTTACATTAAATATCGGATCTACATTATATAAGGTTGCTCTAGAAATTGAGTATGTGTTGATAAATAAGAACCTTTATATATTTAATGTCTGGGAGATAAAATGAGACACTCAAATATGCATTGCCTTTATCTATAAATTCTCTACTGAAAAAATATGACTAACAATGCAGAAAAAGAAAAATAATTTTTGAATAAAATCCGAAAAATGTTATACATCCAAACCACAAGATTCCCTTGAGCTCATCCTCAGTGAAATTATCCTCTGAAGTATGACTTTTTTATCATTTGCCAGAAAAGACTGGTGTGCTGCATCCTGCAGAGATTGTGGTTTTTTTCCACCAATATTATATGCATATATTGCGATAACTGCAATGTCTTAAAAAAGATGATAATAAAACAGACAGGAATGAGGCTTACTTGACCTTCATAAAACTGGTCAATTTACACGCCATCATTAAAATGGATCTCACAGATGGCATATCAATCTTCAGACAATCTCACCTCCATTTTTGATCAAGAACATTCCAGATCTTAATAACATTTGATGATTTTTTGAAATATATCTTCCGAGATTTAATGAATCAATAAATCAAAGAATAGCTCACATTAAAGAGTTAAGTTTGGAAAGATCTGAGTTCTGTTATTTCAGCATCCCTGTCCTGGTTTGTATCATGTTAATAGTGGTGGAGGTGTAATGCCAAAACAACTGATAAACAACAAGTACTGCATACACCTGTACAGAGTAGATAACAACAGGTACTGCATACACCTGTACAGAGTAGATAACAACAGGTACTGCATACACCTGTACAGAGTAGATAACAACAGGTACTGCATACACCTGTACAGAGTAGATAACAACAGATACTGCATACACCTGTACAGAGTAGATAACAACAGGCACTGCATACACCTGTACAGAGTAGATAACAACAGGTACTGCATACACCTGTACAGAGTAGATAACAACAGATACTGCATACACCTGTACAGAGTAGATAACAACAGGTACTGCATACACCTGTACAGAGTAGATAACAACAGGTACTGCATACACCTGTACAGAGTAGATAACAACAGGTACTGCATACACCTGTACAGAGTAGATAACAACAGGTACTGCATACACCTGTACAGAGTAGATAACAACAGGTACTGCATACACCTGTACAGAGTAGATAACAACAGGTACTGCATACACCTGTACAGAGTAGATAACAACAGGTACTGCATACACCTGTACAGAGTAGATAATAACAGGTACTGCATACACCTGTACAGAGTAGATAATAACAGGTACTGCATACACCTGTACAGAGTAGATAACAACAGGCACTGCATACACCTGTACAGAGTAGATAATAACAGGTACTGCATACACCTGTACAGAGTAGATAATAACAGGTACTGCATACACCTGTACAGAGTAGATTACAACAGGTACTGCATACACCTGTACAGAGTAGATAACAACAGATACTGCATACACCTGTACAGATTAGATAACAACAGGTACTGCATACACCTGTACAGAGTAGATAACAACAGGTACTGCATACACCTGTACAGAGTAGATAATAACAGGTACTGCATACACCTGTACAGAGTAGATAACAACAGGTACTGCATACACCTGTACAGAGTAGATAACAACAGGTACTGCATACACCTGTACAGAGTAGATAATAACAGGTACTGCATACACCTGTACAGAGTAGATAACAACAGGTACTGCATACACCTGTACAGAGTAGATAATAACAGGTACTGCATACACCTGTACAGAGTAGATAACAACAGGTACTGCATACACCTGTACAGAGCAGATAACAACAGGTACTGCATACACCTGTACAGATTAGATAACAACAGGTACTGCATACACCTGTACAGAGTAGATAACAACAGGCACTGCATACACCTGTACAGAGTAGATAACAACAGGCACTGCATACACCTGTACAGAGTAGATAATAACAGGTACTGCATACACCTGTACAGAGTAGATTACAACAGGTACTGCATACACCTGTACAGAGTAGATAACAACAGATACTGCATACACCTGTACAGAGTAGATAACAACAGGTACTGCATACACCTGTACAGAGTAGATAACAACAGGTACTGCATACACCTGTACAGAGTAGATAATAACAGGTACTGCATACACCTGTACAGAGTAGATAACAACAGGTACTGCATACACCTGTACAGAGTAGATAACAACAGGTACTGCATACACCTGTACAGAGTAGATAATAACAGGTACTGCATACACCTGTACAGAGTAGATAACAACAGGTACTGCATACACCTGTACAGAGCAGATAACAACAGGTACTGCATACACCTGTACAGAGTAGATAATAACAGGTACTGCATACACCTGTACAGAGTAGATAACAACAGGTACTGCATACACCTGTACAGAGTAGATAACAACAGGTACTGCATACACCTGTACAGAGTAGATAATAACAGGTACTGCATACACCTGTACAGAGTAGATAACAACAGGTACTGCATACACCTGTACAGAGCAGATAACAACAGGTACTGCATACACCTGTACAGAGTAGATAACAACAGGTACTGCATACACCTGTACAGAGTAGATAATAACAGGTACTGCATACACCTGTACAGAGTAGATTACAACAGGTACTGCATACACCTGTACAGAGTAGATTACAACAGGTACTGCATACACCTGTACAGAGCAGATAACAACAGGTACTGCATACACCTGTACAGAGTAGATAACAACAGGTACTGCATACACCTGTACAGAGTAGATAACAACAGAAAACATTGTCAAAGCACCATCCAAATACTAAATAAAAGCCAGCAATCAGGTGCTCAAAGAAATGTCCATCCTCTTTCATCTGCCAAAATAAATCATCAAAAATCAGTTTCTTCTCACTATAAGCCTACATTAGTAGGTTGTATAATAAAGGTGTGCAAGGCAACCATCTTGAAACAAAACAAAATGCATTGTCAGCAAAATATAAAAAAAAGTTACAATGACCCACAACATACTCAAAGCATCAAAATAGATGGAAATGAGTGACACTAAACCATTGGTTTGTTGTGCAACGATTCCCTTTAATTTTTCCCTGGGCAGACAGTGCTAGTGTATCAGCTAATCATATTACCCACTTGTAAGCATGCTAATTGGTCAGCTAGGAGAGAGTGATGCAATAAATCCCAGGGACCATCACCAATCGCTGCAATCTAATTTTCTCTCGTTGCTGCCTCAATTATGTCGATGCTTGGCTCTTGGGACAATAGCAGTTCAGAGTTTCATTTCCTGTGAACAAATTTGGCAGGGAACTGATTTGATTTTTCCATACAAGAGATTTTAACCTTATGGGAAGTTAAAGTACACCCAGCAATCAGGCTTTCTGTTAAGAACCAGTAGCATCAAACTGCCCACTGTGATAACATAGAGACCCCCCAAACATATACACAGTAAGAAAATGTGAATACATCTCATTAAAAGTCCCCTGTTTACTATGTTTACTAAGAGAAGTCTCAGAAGAAGTCAGGCTTCATATAACCAGGACAAAAATAAGAGTGTTTGAATTGCTTTCTCTCAAAATTACATCGATTCTTTAGATTCCAATAACAGCAAAACCTCCCTAGTGCTATCTGCAATATTAGATTATAAAATTACAAGAATTCTGCAGATATTAGAGTACTTGGGAACTGTTACAAACAAAAGCTCTTTAGGTGAGGTGATCAGACTCAGAGATTCTCCTGTGTACTTTTCTCTTTCTAGTGCTCATAAATGTCATAAACTTCAAGTGCAAGATTCATTTTTATTTAAAATTTGGAAAATTTCACAAAAAAATCATAATGGAAGAATTTAAAAAAAAAAAAACTGCACAATTTTGCTCTGCAGCTTCAAGGCTCTTTACTTTGTGGGTGGGCAATAATCAGAGACTGTAACATAAACATAGTAAACAAGTACACTATTGTCAAATCTCCCTATGGTATTCTTCTCAAATGCATTACTAAATAAATAGCAATACATGTAAAGATTCGTTCTCCTAAACTTAAGAAGTCTTTTCTGTGTTTTCAAACCTTTATCGATTACCTGTAGAGATATCCTTGGAGATATAATCTTAGAATTAAGTTTAAAATCAGAGATTTATCTGACATAGGATAATTCTGAATCTACATGCTTCCTGCACATATGGCTGGGGGATGCAGAACTTACAAAAAAGAAAATCTACTGACAGACAGACTTATCATTGTCTATGGTGCAGCTTAACTCAAACAATGAAATACAGCATCAATGGATGTGCCACCCCTATATTATACTTTTGATTAAATCATTAAAACCAAACAATTCACAAAACCTCCTTGTGGTAAAAAAAACATCAAATTATTTACAACATGATAAATACCTCTCCTATGATTTTTTTTCTGTTTGCAAGAGATAAAAGCATGCAGAATCAAATCTATTCACAAAGCACATGGGAAAATGAATTTACTTTGTTCAAACTGATGCTTAAATTTAAATAATAACTCCATTTCTACACCCACAATGCACACCTCACTGATCGCTCATGTTTAATTTCATCATAACTTTCTTGATCTTCCTTTTTTATTCAGGATTAAGTTAATTTCATTAGACATGCATGACAAAAAATTTACTCCTTTATTACATGTAAACAATCTAGTTTAAAACATCAAAGAATGCATAATAATTATTTTGATGCAAAAAGGAGACATTTTTCTATTAAATACTGTTTAGAATCAAAAAATGGGTCCAAACTTTTGTTTCGTGCCTGGGTTAAGTCCAGAGAGTTTTATTTAGAGCTAAAAATATCAAACTATGTCACAGATTCCGAGTCCGTCATTTAGCAGTGATCATTTTATCCCGGAGTCTGAGTTACAATGTTCGTGAAAAAAAACGATTTCTGATCCAGAAACTGTCAGTTAAATTTGAAAATCTATTTAATGTTTTGGTTGTTCCTGCAGATAGCAGCTGAGCCTGGCTTTCTGAATTTCTAAGACAATTAATCAAACTGATCCGAATTCCAATGGAGTCTGAAATCAAAGCTCATCAGCTACAAGGCTGTCAGAAGAAGCGAGAAATTTCTCTCGTCAGTCGAAGGTGGAATCCATTTTTTACATATAAATTGGCTTACTGTAATTGACTTATTAACATAAGATTAATAGATGTTTACCATATGATTCCACAACAGTCATTCACAAAGATTTTACTGATCATCAAATTTATCATACATAACAAAATGATCTAAGTATTTATATTCAGATTATCATGAACACTCCTCAAAAGATGCAACAACAAAATTAATAAAAGTTTCCTTAAAAAGGGGAGGTGGAACAAAAAGTATAATAATGTGTATTGGATCTTTGAAGGAGATTGCTTTTAACTACTGAGTGACCTAGTCAGAGGGTTGTTGGCTGTTACAATACTAAATAAATACATGGGAGGTTGGCTGTTACAATACTAAATACATGGGAAGTTGGCTGTTACAATACTAAATACATGGGAGGTTGGCTGTTACAATACTAAATACATGGGAGGTTGGCTGTTACTATACTAAATACATGGAAGGTTGGCTGTTACAATACTAAATACATGGGAGGTTGGCTGTTACTATACTAAATACATGGAAGGTTGGCTGTTACAATACTAAATAAATACATGGGAGGTTGGCTGTTACAATACTAAATACATGGGAAGTTGGCTGTTACAATACTAAATAAATACATGGGAGGTTGGCTGTTACAGTACTAAATACATGGGAAGTTGGCTGTTACAATACTTAATACATGGGAGGTTGGCTGTTACAATACTAAATACATGGAAGGTTGGCTGTTACAATACTAAATACATGGGAAGTTGGATGTTACAATACTAAATAAATACATGGAAGGTTGGCTGTTACAATACTAAATACATGGGAGGTTGGCTATTATATTACTAAATACATGGGAGGTTGGCTGTTACAATACTAAATACAAGGGAGGTTGGCTGTTACAATACTATATACATGGGAGGTTGGCTGTTACAATACTAAATACATGGGAGGTTGGCTGTTACAACACTATATACATGGGAGGTTGGCTGTTAAATACTAAATACATGGGAGGTTGGCTGTTACAATACTAAATACATGGGAGGTTGGCTTTTACACTGTCATAACACCAAGCAAGGCTATAACAATCCAGAATACCAGAATGCCAATATCATCCATATCACTTTCAATCAAATTACATTTATGAATGAATTGTTGACATGTGCAGGACAATCAATGAGTTTTATCATGCCTGGCTGCTTTACAGGGCATAGTGGGTCAGAACACCAGTAATCTGTGATTGTGGTATTTCTTCTCAATAACAAGATATCATTGTCTGAACAAAAGGTCAGCTGGATCAGCTGGACTTATTGTGACTGACAACTATCCATCTTTTGAGGCAACTCTGGAATTATTCTTCCCCTGAAATCTCTAGAAATCCATGACTGCTGTAAAGAGCTGAAGAATTCTTAAAATCAATACCTCATTAAAGAATTTTATCACTGTGTTTACATGGGGCTCAGCAATGTACAGAGCAGTCCCAGATTTTTGTGACAATCACTGGGGTTTATGAATTGGTAAAACAGATGCTATTTTCCACTCATAATTCTTAGCTTAGTTTCATTTTTACAAGTTACATAAATGGTACAATTTGTGGAGTCTTTTTTTTAAGCCAGGGTTTCATAATTTCTCTGATATATTATTCCTATCCCTTCTTCAAGAGGGAATTGAAGTTTTTGGCAGAGCTCCTTATAAATAGAAGCTATGTGGAATTCCTAGCTTTTGCATCTGCTCGTTAGCAGTAAATGTTTTAATTAAACTTATCAACAACTGCTTGTTTGAAGCTTACATAACAATATGTCAATAAAGAACATGTTGAAAATCCATGAGCAAAAACCCTGGCTTAATAGATGAAGTCTACAGGTTTTGGTGGTACTTTATTAAGGAGTTCTCCTGCAAAGAGTGACGTTATAAAACCTTGTTGGAGGGCACCTTCAAGAAACTATTGGCAACTACTAAAAGTATCAACATGTATACTAATAAACTGAAACTTATAAACCCATAAAAAAAGAAATTATGATACTGCCAATTACCAGCCTACGTTATATGTAGAAGAAGTTTTTCCCTGTGTTCTAGAGAACAAAATTACTGAATAGACCTCTGGTGAATAAATATTTCAGATGGAGCTCCATAATCAATTTAGAGTAACTAAGTCTGTGCAACTCAATTAGAATTTATTTACCTAATCAGGGCAATTTGTCAGATTGCCCCGACTAGAAGAATTTTATGCTCCCTGATGCACTGACATCAACTTGGGATAGTACTAACATCAACTTGGGTATATGTTTTTTCTCACAAGATTGTCTTGATTCCATTTCTAAAGCAATTAGGATATCTAGTGAAAAGATGCATTTCCTCTTCTTTTACACCCTATTAAAATAACACAGATTGACAAACAGAAAAGATTTTAATTAACCATTAGAAGTATGGGTTTTTTTTTTTATGAACCTGCCATGACAACTAGGAAACAAGGGTCACCTTTACAAAAGAAATTAAAGTCAGATTAGAATCATGTATACTTAACACCTAGATACAATTTCTGTGCTGGTATAAAAATATCAAAATAATTTGCAAAAAAACCAGTTTGGTCTTAGACGTAAGTTCCTTCATAAAAGGGGCCCTTGGTTGACACCATCCGACTGATTTTATAGCCACTGAACCTAAATGTCACCAATATGCCTTCATTTTGATCACATTTAGTTACCTCCCAAATGTTTTAGATAACAAAGTATTTTGCCCTGTACAGTAATTTCTTTAGCCAGTCTATAATAGATCATAGCTTGATATTTTCCCAGCAATCACGGTGGTTGATAACAATGTACACTGACTCCATTGGAAGGCTTCTAGAATGAGACCTGTGGGACTATCCATAATCTAATGATATATTTTTTTCATAACTGATTTGTTGTTGGTAGGGCAATGGAAATCCCAGAGGGGCTTTATCAGCATGGTCTGAATTAGCTGGCGAGTGATAGGAACATGGTCCCTGTGTGTAAGGTAATGGCCCAACAAAAGGTTGACCTACCAATCAGGACACTACTCACTCACTACCACTTAAAGCAGACCTGAATAACAGAGCCATGGAACAAGATCACACCGGATTTTTGTTCATCATTCCTCTAGGGAGAAATATCTAATTACATGTCTCATATTGCATTAAGATTGGAGTATATTTATTTTCATAATCATTCAGTTTAAAACATTACTTTTAGAAATTATAGAAGAAAATGTCAGCCATTATGTTCTTTTTCCAATAGTTTTATTAAATCATACAAATTTAACATATCCTGAGTAAAAGATCCCCCTCCCCCTTCTAAGAACCTGGTCAGACCAGCTGATTTCTAGTGAATTCTGTCTCATGCTTTATTGATTAATTCCTCTGAGATTTGAGTTTGTCAAAGCAGGATAACAGAACCAACACAAAGATCAGCTAATTACACCAGTAACAATTACCACGTGTCAACCAGCATCACAGGGAGAGAGCATCTACAGGACCCTCTCAGCTCAACCCTGTCCAAGGATAAAACACACAAACTGACCATGTGGCAAGTTGTGCAATCCCTTGCCAAACTTAAATCCAATTTAGACTGCCTGATCCAGTTGTCAAAGATTTTAATACAGTCAAGCCCCAGCTGTTGCAGTGTATTATATGAAATCACATTTAAAAAAGAAAAGAAAAAAAAAAGAACAGCAAAGAACTTTATGGTGTAATTCACTTCAAAGACAAAGTGACTTAATGATATCAACCTTTTGTTCTCAACAAAAAAGCAGAATTCCTGAACAACTCATTTTTATAAAAAGCAAATTCTTCACCACCATTAGAGGGATGGGAAAAATCAATGATTGAGCATAAGACAGGTGTGTTGTGTCAAATAAGCTCTGATACTGTCTGTCATAAAACAGACTTAAACAGATCTTAACATAGAGGGGATAAGCAAAAAAAAAAGAAAAAAAAAGAAACCCAGTTTTTGAGATAGTTGATTATAAAGCCGGCCTTTTCCATTGTGTACATATGAGGAGATGCCTAGGTTAAAATTCCTAATGACAGAGAATGTATTGATTAGTTGAGAGCACCTGCTATTATCAATACCCTGTAATTATCTAATGGCCGTATACCAGAGAAGCTTCCTAATGTAACCACACTGAAAACTGTGACCTGACAGAAAAGAACATTTTTAAAAATTTTATAACAGATATTGATCTGCAATTATTTCTCAGGTCCTGCTATAAAAATAAGGGGGAAGGGTTCTTCTGTAGATATTAGAGAAAAAGACTCTCGTGTAGAAATCATAGAGGAAATTAGAGACTCAAGTAACAGTCCATGTGCATCCCTGTCACTTAAACTTTCAATCTTCTACAGATTCCAGAAAAAGCAGCTGATTTTACAACCTGAGAGTGATTTCTTTAGATAAAGCTATACTGCAGACAATCACAACTCTCCTGTCTGGGGATTTTTCATTTCATGATCATGTACTGTTCAATTACCTGAAACAGAAATCAGGATTTCTCTGAGGCTGAGCTTCTTCAATTAGGATTTATATATAAAGATACACGCTAACTTTTAATGAATTTTCAATGACACCTTATAAATAGCAGCTATTATCTACTGAGATGCACATTAACAAGTGAGGGAGATCTTACACAAAAGTTCACATTTCAAGCACACTTAATTCTGAAGCCTCATTCATAATTTCTGTAGATTACTCTGTATCTCATTTCCATTCAGTCAATGAGAGAACTACAGACAGAGGATATCAGCCTAACAAAAATGTCTGAATGTAGAGATTCTTCTGACCAGCTCACTCCTCCCAGAATACAGGGGGACAAAAAATTCTTCTTCTGACATTGTGTTCAGAAACCTAATGCCTTGTTATGATATCATTAGTGTGAAATATTTACACAGAAAGGGATTAATTAGTAGTGTACACATCTTCTGTATAAACAACAGGTACGGCAGACACAAGGAAGAGAATTATAGAATGTTCTCACCACAGAACCATAGAGAGCACAACAACTCCCCCATCATAAAACAAAATTCTCCCCTATCAAAAACAAAATTCTCCCCATTAAAAAAAAAACAGCAAAAGGGAACATTATAGTTAATCAATAAAAAAATATCAATGGTATTCTTAAATTATTGAATTTTTTTTTTTTATTTATTTATTTTACAAAAATGAATTAGCAGTGCATGCAGAGATCAATATATAAGCTAAAAATTAATATAATCTAAATTCATTGATTTTTTAACAGATGTTTTATTTATTATCATGTTAATCCAACAGTAAATTTTTAATTTATACATTGGAAGAAAAGACAAAATTTACCAAAATAAATTGTTGCTGTTTTCTTATTTTTTTTTAAATAAACTTCTATCCAGTTATTAAAAAAAATTACAAATGAAGAAAATATTTAAGGATGGAGAAAGTGTATAAACATCCATCAGTGTACTCATGAAAAAATTAATTTTCCAGTGTTCATAGATCCTCCATATATATCTTTGTTCTCTTTATATTATAGTTAACAACATCCATAGATTTTTTCCTCTCAGATTTAACGTAATATTTTTTAATTTTATATCTATTTATTGGTTATTGGTTTATAAAGTTCAGTAGAGAACGACCCCTCATCCCAATCAGGGGAGGACCAACAAAAGTCTGTATGTAGCGGTTATTACGATCCTAAAATTACCTACTTGTGAGCGACGTCCATATTTAAAACATGTGTTATAATGCCGGGGATGAAATCTTTAATCTTATTTCAGGTCCGAGACAGCTGTTTATAATGATTAAATAAAAATCTCGCCGATCGCATCAACAAGACCACATGACAGATTTTTCAAAAAGCCATAACTAATTATTTTGAACTCGGAATTTATAAATTTGAAAAAAGAGAGAAAAGGAGCGTAACATGAAGAATATAAAATAAAAATTGCCGTCTCTAGGAATACCGACTTACTCATTCGGATCTTCAGGCATGATAACAATTTTTGTTAGTGATCTAAAGGCACCGACCATATTTTTTTTCCCATATGGCTTTTGTGTAAAGTTCATTGTTTTTTACATTTTAAAATAGAAAACTACGTGATGTATAATAATTCAAGTATGAGGGGAAAAGTTTACTTACCTTCTAAGTAACCAACATTTGTGATTTCTTATATATATATATATATATATATATATATATATATATATATATATATATATATATATATATATATATATATATATATATATATATATATATATATAATTTTGATTTCGTTCCACTAAAAAGGATATGACCATGTGATGATTCTGAGACAAATAAAGCGAAGCTTGTTTGTTTGTGGGAGACACCGGAGGGACTTGGAGACGAATCCCGGGAATAACAAATCCTCCACCTCCTCCTCCTCGGGGCTGTCAGAATCGGACCCCTCCCCTCTCTCCTCCTCACCGCCACCCTCTTCCGCAAAGTTAAGTCTGGACTTGGTGACCTTTTTGTCTTGGTCTGTCTCCGTCTGTTTGTCGCCGTCCGCCGCCACCACTTCCTGGGAAGAAATCGCGGCATCACCGACCGCTTCATCCGCCATAGTCTAAAATAAGTCGTTCACTTACGGTCATTCTGGTCACTTAGTTAAAAATGCTGTACACCACAGCAACGGATTAAAAAATTATCAAATAATTAATTAGGATTCACACAAGATTCATTAAAATATATCACTCGAAGAATGATTTTTCATATCCACCAGAAAAAGAATTCCGAATTTATTCTTCACACATTCTTAATAAAATTGCATCCGTCACAGTGTATATTAGTAAATAAAATCCCCTTCATCATTACACAAGACACCAGCGCAGCTGATGTAGAGATCGTGCCTCGCACGCGCGCCTTGGATTGGCTGGATAAAGACTGATTTTGCTTCTCCAATAGCGAGACTCGCTCTCGCAGACTTCGCAAGCTCCGCGCGCCAAAATCTGGACGGCGCGCGCTAGACAGACACTAAATGATGGACCCTTGGGGACACTTAAGGTTACTCTAGGTGAGTTCAGGCATTTTTACAGCAAAATTTAACGACATCTTAGAAGACTTGCAGTCGTGAAATCTGAGCGTTTCCCAGCCCTCTCTTGTCTTCACCTGGGTCTGCGACTATGGATTTTTTTCTCCGTTGTTGTCATCGACCGCGGTCCTAAGATCAATACCCAGTCACAGCAATAACGCCAATACTTATCACATCATAAATGCTTATTAGCGATGAAACTTTTGTTACAGACCCGTAAACTAATGAAGTAAACGTCAAAAGATGTGATATTAATTTACTGTCCTGTAGATAATTTTAGACGAAAAATATATCCGCAGCTGCCGATCCTTACCCAATGTAACCATAGATTACCGATGATTATCAGCAAAGGTAAAAAGAAGATGGAATTCTACGGGGAGTTAGCTGTTCATTGATCGGCGGCGACTCTAAATGATCGTCAACAGATACATGTAAGCACGTAAGAAAACGTTTTCTCTTAGAACTATACAGTACGTTTTCTCTCAATCTTAGAACTATACTGTACGTTTTCTCTCAATCTTAGAACTACACAACTTCGAACACTTTTGATGTCGTGACCATTTTCTTACATACATGAACGTCTTCCTTTCTATCGAATGTGTAGGGAATTTTTTTTCATTACTCACAAATCAAATTCTGAAATGTCTATGGAATTTTCGCTTTTTAAGCATTTCAATGTAGTGTACCCGTATATGGGGAAGCGAGTTCGATGGGGTACATTGTACTATAATGGGCATATCGACATGTTACTCTGGGGGAAAACAATCGAACGGGTTTGCTTATTGAATTATCCCCAACTTGTTTTTAATTAACAAAAAGAGAATGCGAACAGGCAAAATAATAAATCACAATTTCCAAAATGACCGGGGAAGAAAGCGGGTTCATACCTTATTGCTCTCCGGGGTCCCATTTAGCAGTTGTTTGCTAGTCATAACGGCACAACATTCCCGTATGATTTATCTCGTAACCTTTTCCCGGGTATTGCTCGGGTACCTGCAAAATTCATCAAAAGCTGGACATAAATTAGATTAACAAGACATCAGATGGGTCATTGTAAACTATACTAGACTATGAAATGGACATTGAATCATAAAAAGAAAACAAAGTTCCAGAACTTTATTAATTTTCGAAAGAGTAAGAAATGACAAAAATTTCTTCCTTTTGTGTCTGAGCGCCGAGTAAAGATCTAAAGCCTTTCACCCGTAGTGACGTCTCAAATGGGTGAAAAATTCTCGCTAGAGACGTAAAACAACAAACAATAAATCAATCAATCATTTTGATTCATAGAAAGGAAATAAGACGACACACATTTTTCTATAGACATGCTCAGTCAAACATATCCAACATCAGCATAACTAATTTTTAGTTCATTCGTGTTTTGTTCCAATTCCATAATTAAACAAAAGTGGTTAAGTGTTTGAAAGAAAACCTCTGAGACGATATGACTCAATATATTGCAAAGTATTTACAATATTCGATAAAGTAATCAAAGTACTGATACAGTACTGGAAGACGGGGTCTTGACTTCATAACTGCTGAGGATTTTTATATGGTGTTTTTTTTTACTTACTAAAAAGAATAAGAGATTTAAAATTCAAATAAAATTGAAAAAGTAAACATAAAAAAAACAAAATATTAGATTCATACATTCAGATTAACAGTTGGTGAATCTTATAACAGTGTCCAAATTTTACGCACCCAAATAATTTTTATACATGTAACGATTTTCAAAAGATTAACATTTTCAAAATGCTTTACCATTATCCTTAATTTATGTAGAAAGATGTTCGAATTACTTTCTTTTGTTTGATTAAGCATATGTGTCTTTTGACCAAAGCAGTTTCTGCACTCTTTTCTTTAGAGATGCTAAGCGCACGGCTTCCATTTGAGACATCAATTAGACGGGGTCACATGACCCCCGTCAAAAAGCAGGACATTCCGATTTTTTTCTCTGTTTAGCGTCCACCAATATTTCAAAAACCTACCTACCTATTGACAAAAAACACATTAGCCAAAAATGAAGCACAGACGTTATAGTCAGAAAAATGACGTCATTCAAAGGATTTGGTTTCATTTATCTAATTTTCTCTTAGAGCTATTCCTTAGAAAAGTCAAGGTATTAAATGTTAATATATACCTACATGTAATATGGCAGATTTTAGACAAATATGGAAAGAAACTGACAAAATTCGAAGATTTGAACTTTTGATCAAAAAGAATAAATTTCAGCCTTTTCAGGACTCCTGATTTTGTTTTTTTTTTCTTCTATTTCTGATTATTTTTAATAAATGATCTCATCATCCTACACATGTACTAAGTGCCATATTAAATGAGACAAACATTTATCACACCTTCCTCAAATGAGATAGACGCTTCATTACAATCTCAAGGTCAAAAGTGAATGTATATACTGACGGTATCCGAAATAACTCTGATGACAATTATAAATGTGAAAACATAAGCCAGGTACGTCAAAAATGGACCCGATACACACCATCTCTTAGGATTCATAAAAATAAGTGATGTTTGGGGGCGGCATGGTGTACATAAAAATAAGTGATGGTTGGGGACGGCGTGATGTACATCAAAAAATACGTGATGGTTGGGGACGGCGTGATGTACATCAAAAAATACGTGATGGTTGGGGACGGCGTGGTGTACATAAAAATACGTGATGGTTGGGGACGGCGTGATGTACATAAAAATACGTGATGGTTAGGGGATGGCGTGGTCAACGTGGTCAAGGCTGGTGCCATGATTCCGAGACGTTCGCAAGGGGCGCCGATGTAGCTGTGTTTGACTTGGCGACCGAGGGACCACTAACGAGCGATT
The DNA here is from genome assembly GCF_033153115.1 of Saccostrea echinata. NCBI lineage: Eukaryota > Metazoa > Mollusca > Bivalvia > Ostreida > Ostreidae > Saccostrea > Saccostrea echinata. The sequence goes on from NW_026889809.1 coordinate 3,069,620, forward strand.
TAGAGGGCCATCAGGCTTACTTTGGCGCAATTACAGGCGCACATTAAGAACCTATTACTTGACGCCGAGTACAGTCACAGAATTTTGGTATTAATTAAATGACAAAGTGCCAGATATTCACCTCTGTTTCACACTATTGTGTAAGAAATGAGAGGACTTCGGCTAGGATCACTGCCATATAAAGGGATCCATTTTTTAAAAGAGGATTTACACCTAAAAAAAAAATAAACAAAAAAGAAGCAAAAAGTGTTGTGAAACATATTCTGACTAAACAAAATAAAAATTCACTAACTTGTAAACAATTCAGAGAATCTTTTTCCCAGGGCTGGATTCTAATGCTTTCTCTATACCTATATTTAGGCAATTTTTTACTTTAAAAGTATTTATAACTGTAACATGAAACTAGTGATTTTCAAAGGTAAAATTCATATCCGAAGTGGACCTATTTTTAATATGCTATTTATTAGTATTATACAAGGTACTAATTACCGCTTACCAGCTCGTCACAGTATGTCGTATGATCATTGAAAGCTATAATTCCAGGACTGGAGAACATATACTAATAATACAAGATTATGATATAAAGTAAGAGTACAATTACCCTGGTCAGGAATACAGGTATGACGAATACGTTTCAAATGAAGTATATTGATGTATGTACATGTTCTATCTGTCTGACGCAGAAGTTATTTACGTCAGGTAAGTTTCCAATATTTCAAATGCTTTCAATGATCATATATATATATATATATATATATACTATCTGATTAATTATTTTACCGATTTAAATGTGTTTCATAAAGTATCATGAAATAATAAATCTGATATAACAAAAATATAACTTTAATTCAGTTTGACTCTCGTTAATGTCGACAATCTTTACATTGGTTGTAATAAAAATCCCTTATACATAAAGTTTTCTTTTTTTCTTTCTTTCCTTCGATTTTAACATTGTACTGGAATAGGTTTTAATTATGCTTTTTATACTTATTATAGCTGCCTCTGGAATTGTCGACGTCTAGAAAGAAATTTTAATCAAAAATAAAGGGATAAATTTATTCGTACAAGTATGCAACACAAACACAACATTTAGAAATGTATCTAAGAGTACTATTCAAAGCATCTGAGCACGTGATCATGTGATATTACAAGTTGTATTAAAGAGTTGCATCTATTCACGCTTTTATCTTATTGATATATTACACTTCTTATATACACACTTGAAATGTACACTCAGATGTACACTTGAAAAAAAGATGGAGGATTATGAGGAATTCAGAATCAATTAATTGCTGTGTAACAAATACATACATGTATCAACTATAGATAAAATCGGAATGTACGTCATTCTCTGGGCTTCTTTATCATCTTAAACAGCCACAGGCTCTATTTACAAGTATATACATTTAAACTTCATGTATGTATATATTTTTAAAAAATTAAAAATAATAATTTTACCCTTACTCACAGTGATTATTATTATATGATAATCAAGTTTGTAAATCCCGGCAGATGTATGAACGGGAAATGTTTGTTGGGTTATATTTACAGGAACCAGACCAACATATTAAAGGGGGAAAAATCCGGAAATTTTGACTAACTTTTTGCAGCTCAGTACTGGGATAGACGACCAGACCAGAGCGCCACACTTCAAAATATACAAACACGTACAATTTACAGCATATAAAAAACGCCCTAGAAAAAATGAGTTACTTGCTGATCAGGTTTCAGAAATTTTTAAGCAACTAATCAGGAATTAATCTCTTTTATAAAAGTTTCCCAGAACAGTCAACTGAGAATGTTTCCATAGATATTTATTTAAAAATAATAAAAAATACAATAATCAGAATATACAGCGCTTCCCTGCGAAAGTTTAGTGCGCAGAGCAGCAGCTCTCTGTATGAGGACACCATTAATTACCTATCTAATAAATGGTTTCCTAGCTGCGGAGGGTCAGCTAAACCTATATTTGTGTACATATAATGCTTTTATATTTATTTAATTTCTATTTATTTAATTATATTATTTGTTTAAATATTTCCCTATTTTGTAATGTAATTTATTACTCTTCCCTTTTTTTTGGGGGGGGGGGGGTATATATGTACATTTGTATGCAGGCCCGTAGGAAGCACTTTCAGTATGGAGGGCACAACCATATATTTTCAGATTTTCAGTTGGGGGGGGGGGGGCACTATCAACTACCAAAAATTCATTGACAAGCAAAAAAAAAGTCATCGGACGTTATTATAATATTTAGGGGGCACAAGCATACAGTAGCTATGTTTTCTAAAGTATTCTATATATCGGCAAAATTATTGGGGGGGGGGGGTCCCCCCCCCCCCCGGTTCCTACGGCCATGGTATGTATTGGTGGATGAAAATGTTGATTTATATACAAATTGTTTTATTATACGTGTATGATTGACCATAGCTCTGCGATTGGCCGATATCCAACATTGAAGAAATCATATTATTATATGATTGAATAATTTCCCTCTTTCTGATTGGCTGAGATCCAACAATGTTAGAAAAATACTACGTTATATTGACCTACACGTGACCTTCCAGGTCAATATAAGGAATTATTGCAGGTCAATATAATGAATCACGTGACCTTCCAGGTCAATATAAGGAATTATTGCAGGTCAATATAATGAATTATTCCTGTTCCATTTTTTCATGTTACAATGTGTTCTTGTTGAAATTTCTCGTTAAAACTTTCAATTAAAGCAAAAAAAACAAAAACAAAAAAAAACAGTCTTGTAGGAGTTTGCTATCATTTAATCATATAATAAAACAGTTATTGCTGTTTTTTGAGGTCAATACGATGATTTAGACACCTTCGAAGTACAATATTCACCTCGCCCTTCGGGCTCGGTGAATATTGTACTCCTCAGGTGTCTAAATCATCGTATTGACCTCAAAAACCAGCAATAATTGTATAATATTTATTATATGATTAAATAATTCCCATCTCTCTAATTGGCTGAGATCCAACAATGTTAGAAAAATACTACGTTATATTGACCTGCACGTGACCTTCCAGGTCAATATAAGGAATTATTTCCAGGTCAATATAAGGAATTATTTATTCTACATTGGACCAAAAATAGATAATCATATAATAAAACAGTTATTGCTGTTTTTTTAGGTCAATACGATGATTTAGACACCTTCGAAGTACAATATTCACCTCGCCCTTCGGGCTCGAGGAATATGTACTCCTCAAGTGTCTAAATCATCGTATTGACCTTAAAAAAAAAAAAAAAAAAAAAAAAAAAAAAACAGCAGTAATTCTTTAATATTCACCTGCACGAGACCTTCCTGGTGAACCAAGCACTTATTTTTATTCCTCTAACACTGGACCAAAAAATTGACCGATAACTTTCAAATTGATAAAATTAGTTATGAAAAGTTATCTTTATCTCACCCGACCTTCCAGGTGAACATATAAATCAATTTATTTTGTCTAAATCGGACCTAAAAAAAAAAAAAGATTAAGAAATTCTAAATTTTTACAACTGATTACTTGGTATGTTTATCTCTCATCATTGCATTCGACTAGGATTTGAACAAATGCAAACAATCAAGAGAGATAGCAAGGTTTTGCTTAACGAAGTTGTATTATTTAATCATTGAAAAAAATATATTGCTATTTATTTTTTCAGTCAATACGACAATTCTATAGCAACCCAGGCCTCGGAATACAATATTCACATCGCCCTTCGGGCACGGTGAATACTGTACGCCTCGGGTTGCTAAATCCTCCAAAACAGCAATACATTGTACATGTAATTGTATATATCATGTGTTCGAGGTTAAAGTATTTCGTGCAGGGAATCAGTTGTTCGTTTATTAAATGATTTTGCTCGCATTCCTCAGGGTTACAAAATGACCGTGATCGACGGCACATTTGCAGCGGTGACGTCTTTCGACGTTTCGTAATAGATAATTTCGTTCTCTTAAGAGACATTTTCAAGTCTGATATCTTTTCTTTGTCGATAAGAGATTAATGTTTCGCTTCTAACCTGTAGCTATCAAATTCTGTAGAATGCATAAAACGAAAAATAATACAAAGATAATGATATATATGTGTTGTAGCACTATAATAGGGTAATTTATTCTTGTTGATGTTTTTCAAGAAATGCAAATTATAAGCAAAATTGCGAGACGTGATTGCCTGACTTAGAGAAATGTCATGTTCCGAATTTTGAATTAACCGGGTGGGAGTAAATACAAAATTCAATTTAGAACATGACAAGTTGTCATCTTCTAAATTTTGTAGTTACTTATAATACCCGTTAAATTCATAATTTAGAACATGACAGAAAGATGTAAAATCGTGTGACGTATCTTATCATTTACCTAATTTTATGATTTAAAGTTGAATTCTATATATTCAAGAGGATCACTTCTGCCATGCAGTTGACAAATTTTAGTTTTCGTTCAAAGAATAACTCTCTCTCTCTCTCTTATCACGACAATCTCCATAGAAAAAGAAGTCACGGGTCTAAAGTGTCCAGAAATGAAATCTTTGGTTTTGCAGGGGTCTCACGTAATATAATGTCATCGTAAAAAAAGAGCGCGATCTTTCATTTTCTTTCTTTTTCATTTCAAAACACAGTCAAATAAGAGGATTCTTCATTATTTTTTTTTTTAATTACAATTCTTAACAAACAAACATACAAACATTTCTTATCTGGATCCACATTATACAGGATTGCTCTGTTTCGGCTCATGGAGCTTTGGCCTTTTCTTCACTCGCGCCTTGTGAAACACAGTGCACATTAGCTATCTAATCTCTGATAGAATTAATGCAGATTCTGACTTATGAGCATTCCATCCTTTGGCTTATCTAGGGTATTTTCCCGTGAGATAAATAAAGCATTCTGCGTGGCCAGGTAACACATTCCCCAAAACGCGAAAACATGTGTCAAACGTCAAAGCCACGTGGTCATCCGACATTCATTGATTCCATGCACAATTTAGAATTTTATTGCCCGGGACAGTAACATGGCGTCTTGTGCCAGCAACACGGACAGAGAATTCATTCACTTTTTAGTGAATCCATTAACGCTGATAGAAGATACAAGTGTTTTATACTCGCCTTCCTCGTTAAGGATTGGCCAGGAATTCGATCACCAGAACAAATGAAATATATATATATCAGCCACTCTTAACGTTAAATATTTTTTTCATATCTAAATCATTGTGATTTTAAAGAATTTGTGGATAAACCTATTCGTCACATCCAATAAATGATAAGATGCCCAGATACAATCACAATTGAGTGAACAAAGTAGATTTCTTGGGGAAAAAATGTAATCCACGGTGGGTGTTCGATTACTTGGGTAAACTCGGGGAAATCTAGATTCTTAAATAAAAATTTTGACCATACAAAAAAGATTTCATGAAAAACAAAACAAAACTAGAAGTATGATAAACACCGAGAGTGTTCGATAACGAATACCGGTAGTGATTTGATGGTTATACTCGTATAGTCTATAGATGATATGGCTTGAATTTGTCTTTTGCTCTTGTGTCTGCTGTCTCCAACAATAAGAGAAACTAAGTAACTGTCATGCTGTTTTGTATTTACTGCTCTCTTCAGTTTTTAGTTGATAGGAAACATTAAAAATGGCTGCATTGGCGTATCGTGCATTAAATATGCTATCCATTTTCATGCTATTCTGCATTATATTTTTTTCAAAATCATGAAACATCACATAAAAAGCACAACAAACAGAGGCAGTGTAATGAGAATTGACAGTTCACCAAAGTACGATTTATATGAAAAGCGCAGCTGTACAAACTCAACCCATTGTAAGCATGCGGTGTTGAAATCTAAGGCTCATATATTAAAATTGTTTTACTTTCTTTCAAACAAAAATCCGTTGATGTTGTTGGTTATAGTTCAGAAGCTGGTGCTATGCAATAAATTAGATGTCTTAGGACACAAAACTAAATGACGCAGGTAATTCATAATTTAAGACAGCACAGTTTTTTGTTAAGAAGATCTGGCGTGTCCGCGCCTGTTTAGAGACAGGCTGATCAGGAGATGTACATGCAATACCTTAACATGATGTATACAGAAGTCAGGTAGGCATATAAAATAGCCCTTGGAAACTATAGTCATAATATCATGAAGGATTCTAATGAACGCTAACCAATAGCATTTTGTTGAGAAAGAGATTAAAATAATTCAAGACTTCCGTTTTAAATTGCATATCTGGATTTATCTCGACGTTTTGTTGCTGGCCCGCGTTCGATTTGTTTGTTCGTATATTATGGCCCTGTGGCGTAATTTAACACCATGTGCAAATTACATGTTGTACATAATTCATGAAACTAATAAGACGGCGATGGCCCACCGAGCAGAGTGTGTTATTAACCTCGTTCTTAGCGTGGAATTGTCGTTGTCGTCTATCACGGCGCTTCTTGTCACATGGTGTGAGAAATGGCGGACAGCGGGAAAATTATCGATTATGTCGTGGAACATTGATAGGGACCTGACGTCGAAATAAACAATAGTCAGAAAGATTTTGCACCATTCTAATATCAACAATTACAAACTTCCTGGTAAATTAAAAATAGATATTGCTGGACCAGTGGCTTTGAATACTTAAGACACAGGGAGAAAAAAACGGATTCGAACCCAGGGAATCACACAAAAATGAAGAGGGTAGCTATCGCTGAGAGTTTATATATATAAAGTTTATAACAGTGGGAATCTTGTCGATAAGAATCGACTTTGTTTTTAAAGAAATAAATGGAATAGAGAGAGTTGTGCACAATATATGAAAATCTTGTAACAATTATCCTTTAAGATAACAATGTGTTTGCATTTACAAACATTTGTAGAATGAAAAAAAGATCGTTATTTGAGTAGTGTTCTATGCATCTATTGATAAAACAAACAATAAAGCGTTTCAACAACGTTTAGAACTATCCTGCTATCTATATTATCAGATAGTTAGTGCGTATTTGTTTTCCGTCAATTTTTCTTGCTGAAGATTTTAATTAAACAAGAAGGGTCCCCCAAAACAAGGAAGGGCAAACAATCAGACGAGGGGATTGATCGCCCTCATTGCGCAACAACTGTATCAAAGGGGGAAAGACGGGATGACGTAGGTTAAGGCGAAGGATTTTTATAGATCAATGTATAATTACAAGTTGTCACACCGGAGTCTGGACTTACAACAATTTAAATGTGTACCGTATTCTTAGGTATCAGTTCAATATAAGATCAGTTCAACAGAGACTAAAATCTAAATACTTTTCCTTATTATAAAATGTTTATGAAGGACTGTTGCGTCCATTTGCAATGTTACGTGTATATGATTTATCAAAGGTAGGCAGAGTATTTACTCTCAGCCAAGTTACTTGTAAATTTATTCAGTAGTGGAAAAGGATAAAAAAATTGGACCCCCCCCCCCTTGCAACCCAAAATACCAACGGTGTAGTCCTCTGCCGTGCCAAGAGAGATAACTATAAATTATTCACACTGATCAACCTACCTTAAACATTATTTAATGTCCGACAGTGTGGAGCGTCCGACAACAGTGTCAGTTAAACAAAACAAAACAAAAAACCTCATTCATGAGAGAATGTTGAATCTAAGCCTAACATTTCACTTCCTGGAAGTATTTTTAAAGCAGATGATTGAAAAAAAAAATGAATTTAGGATTTTTATAGATATATCTACATGAAGTATATACTTAAGATTGACAACAGATATATATGTCAATATCTGACTGTTTTGTCAAGTTTGTATCACATTGAAATGAACTACTACAATTCTACATGGTTCCATTCTGAAAGGACACAATATAATCGTTGGCTCTTAAAATGGATAGTTTTGCATTTCACTATCTAAGCATAACAAAGACGGTAAAATGAAGTTCTTGCAAAACTACATACTAAATATATTAAGCGTACTTCCTTGGCAGTAAGTTTTATGGGGTTCTTCTTGAGCAAGAGGCCCATTGGCCTTAACGCTTACTGAGTAACCCACCCTAACTCTAAAGGGTCTCTGAATCCACACAGTAGGGATGCTTAATATCAATATGACTAACAATGTCTTGCTGTATTGGAGAAGATTTTTTTCCCTGTATACATGCACTATGTAAATAGGAAGAACGGAAATTAGTAATCAGCTGCATGGATTTTTTTTTACCGAGTTTCTTCTCTTATTGTATCAATTTTATTTCTTTTTGAAATCAAGTATAGTTGAATGCATTTCCATGTTAAATCATTATTTAAGTTCAAGTACATAAACCTTTTCTAAGAAACTGAACGTGCTTGCAGTTGATGATGAGTTCATATAAATTGACATGACTATTTTGCTGTATGTTTTCATTCATTCTGTCATGGTAAGGAAAGGTAAGGATTCGAAAGTATATAATTTACTGCACTGTCCGTCTGTAGTTAAGTGATATATATATTACGAGATCAGACAAAACCATTAAGTAAGGCCGAAAATCTTGTCAGACTTGCAGAATTCAAGTTCTTGATTTTAAAACTTCGTTTTCGCTGGGAAGCAAATGATGGAAATGTCCGATGTTTTCTAGTCCAGACGAATAGAGGAAAAGGCCTCACGGAAGACTGAACAGAGCTCTTTTTCCAAAGTTACCTTTTGGGGAATTTAATCTCATGACCCAGGAATTTTGAACATATAATTCGTGAAATTATTATTCAATGGTCTTGGCAACCAAAAATCTAAAATAAATTGCACTCGATAATTCAACAGAAATCAACGCCGGTATATCCAGGCTAGCTAAAGAGGTAAAAGCTAAATTACATGCCTATTTTAATGCAGTATTACTTGAAAATATTTTGGAGAAAAAAAATCTTATTTATTTCGAAAACAAAATTATTCCCTTTTACAAAACCCGAGTTGTGAAGTTATCATTCATTCACTGATGAAATGAATCGGGGTGTTATATGCCGGAGCACTAAACATTAAGGAAATTGGTAATATTTTAGTAAAACTTTAGTAAAATTACAAATATTTTTTTCTAAAGAATAGGGCCTACTGGACCGGTTCACAATGGATGTGCCATTTTTTTTTCTCAAACTCATTAAATTAAAAAAAAAAAAGTATAGTTCATCCTACCTCTCAGGTATTTCCAAATTTTCTTGTACAACGGATATATCATATAACTTGGCTCTCTCTCTTTATTTAATGTTTTTTCTGGGAGATTAGAGATATATAACAAAGTTATTAATAGGATTAGATCATACGGAGATAATAGGCGGATCCCTTGCTGTTTGGCTTTGCTACAATGCTCAATTAGAGAATTTGAGTAATTCAAGATTTAAAGCAAGCCTTCCGATAATGAAAGGGGTCTTAATTAATAACCATTGTAATATCTCAGACTGGACTATTTTTATTTGAATTTATGAATATCTTTTAAAATCATCGCCAAGAGGTAATCTTCAAATAAAGGAAATGCACATAAATCGAAATACAACATGATATGAGGTTCTAAGATGCATCAAATGACAAGATTTCATGATCTTAGTTCTTATAGAGAGCAAAATATTAAAATTTTAACAAAACATAATTTAGGTCAAATTTGAACTTTGAGACCATTGCCCTTTGCCCCAGGGTGATGCCTTGAACAATTTTTTTTATTTTACAGCTTATCTCCATCGTTATGCATAAGTTTGGTGATAATCTGCCCAGTGGTTCTTGAGAAGAAGATTTTTAAGCAACCACTACTTTTGTCTTTATTTCCCTATCTTTGTATAAGGGTCACATCCCTAGTATAAATGAAAGCCCTTGGGCCATGGATACTCTGTGACAAATTTGACAAAAATTGGCCAAGGGGTTCTTCAGATATGGCCCATTTTTCAAAAAGTTTACGCATACCTCACAAATGGCCATTACATTAGCTCTTGCAGCCTTCGGCTCAGAAGAGCCAAAAATCAAAATTAACTTTTTCGATCATTATTTTTCCCTCCCCTCAAAATTCTAAATTTAAAGAAAAAAAGTCAAATTAAACTAAAGATATTGAGCTCACAAAATTATACACCTGCTGCTTTCTAAGATTTTTTTAAAAAGCGCCTACGTATATACAATTTAATTATTTTGCTAAATCTGTTAGTGACTTTGAACCTTGGGCCAAGGTCATGACGCACCTTCAAGTCATAAGCAATCTTTGTATGAGGTATGAACTTCCAATGTTTTTCATTTGAAAATTGTAGACGAACAAATTTTATACTTTCTGCCAGTGGCTCTGAACTTGCTGGTATGACCTTGGGTTAGAATAGTGACACATCTCAGGTCATAAACAATCTTTGTTCCTAGTATGAGCTTCCAATGATTCTCCATTACAAAGTTATAGCCTGGACATGATTGCACAGATGGACAGACAGCTGAACAGAAGGACAAACAGGCAGACAAGTTGATTCCTATATACCCCCCCCCCCCCCAAAAAAAAAAAAAAAAAAAAAAAAAAAAAAGAGGCCAATGCTCACCTGAGTAACTTTGGCCCTGCTGTTCTTCACCAGACTTTCCCCCCATGTAATACATGTACCTATTGTGGCCCAATCCAATCCCTAGGGGTCATGATTTTTACTATTTGTAATCTACACTACTCCAGGATGCTTCCACATAAATTTCAGTATTTCTGGCCCAGTGGTTCTTGAAAAGGAGATCTTTAAAGATTTTTCGTATATATATATATATATTTCAATGTAAAACTTGGATTCCCTCTTGTGGCCCCACCCTACCCAAGGGGGGTCATGATTTTAACAATTTAGAATCTACACTACCCCAGGATGCTTCCACATAAGTTCTAGCTTTTCTGGCCCAGTGGTTCTTGAGAAGAAGATTTTAAAAGATTTTTTCTATATATTTCAATGTAAAACTTGGATTCCCTATTGTGGCCCCGTCCTACCCCAGGGGTCATGATCTTAACAATTTAGAATCTACACTACCCCAGGATGCTTCCACATAAGTTTCAGCTTTTCTGGCCCAGTGGTTCTTGAGAAAAAGATTTTTTTTTTTGAAATTTTCTATATATTTTAATGTAAAACATGGATTCCCTATTGTGGCCCCGCCCTACCCCTGGGGTCATGATTTTAACAATTTAGAAATCTACATTAACCCAGGATGCTTCCACTTAAGTTTCAGCTTTTCTGGCAAAGTAGTTCTTGAGAAGAAGATTTTGAAATTTTTTCCCCATGTATTTCAATGTAAAACATGAATTCCCTATTGTTGCCCCACCCTACCCCTGAGGGTCATGATTTTAACAATTTAGAATCTATACTACTCCAGGATGCTTCCACATAAGTTTTAGCTTTTCTGGCCCAGTGGTTCTTGAGAAGATTTTTTAATGACCCCACCCTATTTTTTCCTTTTCTTAATTATCTCCCCTTGTAAGGGGGCTTGGCCCTTCATTTTAACAATTTAGCTTCCCCTTCACCCAAGGATGCTTTGTACCAACTTTAGTTAAAATTGGCCAAGTGGTTCTTGAGAAGAAGTTGAAAATGTGAGAAGTTTACAGATGGACGATGGGTGATCCGAAAAGCTCACTTGATCTTTCAGCTCAGGTGAGTTAAAAAAACTTAGTTTGTGGGCATATAAAAATTATCAGCCTCAAAATGAGCAAGATATGATCTGAAGAGGTTTCAGACTGCATTCAGTCCTGTATATGATGTTTTACATTGTTTGCTAGTTTATGAGATATAATATGCTTCACTGTGCTAGATAATTTTTTATTCGATTCTATGTGAAAAATTCAATTTCAAAATGATTTCATCCTTATGTATTTTGGAGTCAGTATTTGAAAATTCTACCTGGAGTACTAATTAGAAATAAATCTACAACCTACTGAAAATCCTTGTGATTAAATCTTTACCAGAATTAACTTCAGTTTTTATGATTCAGTGTGAGTTACTTTTGTAAAGAATTCAAATTAGCAAAACTTGTAATGAGAAACAACTTATAAAACAAAAGAAAACTTTACTCATGCATTGCATTTACTTAACTTGTAATTGCTTAACTATGTTTGCTAAATAAACATCAATATAGGTACCCAAAATCTAAATCTGACTTAATTATGTTCTCATTTTTATAGTCTTGGAGCCTGATCTTCAATTAATTCAGAATCCTTTCAATAAATCACGCTGAAAAAGTTTGTAATTTTCTGAGAATTTACAGTTCATAAAACTAGAATAGAATGAAAGTAGGTCAATGACGTTGAATGAAGAACCTATTTCCAACTTTTTTGGCAAATAATTAAAAGACAAAACATATTATTTTAAGTACTTTATTGATCCCTCTGGTTTAATATATGTATTTGTCTTGTAACATGTGTCGACCCCAGCAGCAGTATACCGGTAAATAACAGCATTAGGTCAAGTATATAGTACAATAAGGTATACCTGGTAAACAGGTCAAATACTATTTAAAACACACAATTGACATTGGTCAGGTATACAGTACAATACTCAGGTAAGACATATCTGACAAAAAGATAAAATACCATTTACAAACTCCGTATGTATATTGTTTCCCATACTGAAAAATATTAACTAACAGAAAAATTCTGATAGTTTAAAAATAAATACATAAAAATGCCCTCATACTAAAAAAAAAAATCTACCATTTTTCTAAATCAACCCAATCCCTTTCAACTGTGCATGCAGTAGCCACATGCAGAGTGTCATTAAACATCAAAAATATGTAAAAATAAATTTATAAATAATAACAAATAATAGACTTTGCTTACAATTAACAACCAATAACAGTAATTTTCAACTTTCAGTAGAGAAAAGAAAAGTATTTCATAAAAGTGCTTTTTTAAATTCATGTTTTTCATCAGTATCTGTATTGTGGTATAAGTAAATAGAAAAAAAATGTCAATCTATAATTTGCTCATAAATTAAAAATAAAAAATATATAATATATTCAACAAAATAAGTAAATATTAAAATAGACATTGGTCCCTACAGGAAGAAACAACTAGTTTATAGACTTCAGCTGAGGAGGTCCACCACTTCCTGTTCTGGGATGATGTCACTTCCTGTTACTCTTTGAGAGTCTGGTAATACTCGGCCAGCACTTTCCAGGCTTTGGGAGCCATGAATCCATCAGGAGGATTCTGGCCTTCTCTGGCAAGCTTTCTCATACGAGTTCCCGATATAAAATCAAAGTCCTCTTTGCGTTCTGGGTTAAAGAAATCCATCTGTTTTAGTTTAGTGTTATATGCCGCGACTCTGAAGGGAACAATTTCTAATTGTGTTAGCCCTGGTGCCATCGTCAAAACCTGTGCAGAAAATACAAAATTAACTTTCTCTTTATTTCAATACAAATGTAGCTTTGGAAATCTATCTAAGCAAAAGTTTCAAATATATACTATAAACCAACTCTTATCTACATGCTAGAAAGATATATAAGTTTTGCGACTTTCTTTTTCTCGCAGCAAACCATTATTTTCATTGTGTATTTATGTTAAATGTTTCCTCAGTCATGAAAATTAATCATCGAGGATGGAATTCAAACAATATGCACAAATAAAAGTTGTCAGGAATAATAGTTGATTTACTCTAATACTTGCACCCAGAAACAGATTAACAAAAGCAAACAAAGTAACTCTAAATTTCCAAATCAGAATTCTTTTGAAATAGAAAAATATAAGAATATCCAATCTTTTTCTTCTAAGAAATACAAAAAGAGGAATAGTAAATGATAATTTACCAAATAAATCTACACAAGAGGCCCTTAGACCTTGATTGTACATGTACATGAATCATGAGTTTCTCAGCACAGAACAAACTTAGCCTCACTAGGACTGAAACACTGCATCAATGAACTTTACATTCTGGTAGGGTAAACTGATCGCAGGTCGAACGCCTATTTATATTCACCGACGATGTTGACAACAGGGGACATAATGCGTGTCATGAACCCAGAGATGTATCGAAATGTGTACCCAAAGCCTCATTTTAGTGTGTTGTTTACTGTGGCAACTGAATGAAACAACTATTATTAAAGGAAAAAGCCCGAGATACTAAATAGATCGCAAGTCGAACACATTCGACCACAAGTCGAACGGCTAGATATGAAGTCGAACGCCATTTATTCTGAGTCGCGAATTACATAATTGTTGACAGGAAATGCTTTTCATGGCATTAACATATTTAATAGACAAACTTCTGAAGATATTTTTTTTTTCAAATCACTCTCGTCTTTCTCTTTTTATAGATAGATTTTGATTCATACCAAACATTTTTAAGATTTTCATTAAGATATCTTAATATCAAGGAAGATTGTTAAACGTTAATTGTTGGCAATATTGGAAACAATAAATTGAAGGAGGAAAGTAATAATGTAAAATTTAATCAACATCATCAAATTGCAAAATTTTTCATTCAACCTCCACCTTTTCTGTTGGTTTATTTCTCTTTCTATTCTTTTTTCATATTTTTATGTTTTCTCTCTCTTTTTTTTATCCTTCCTTGATCATGTTTGAAAGCCTAATTTGAAGTTACCGCAAAAAAGAAAAAAAAACAACAACTCTGCTTTCTGTTTCCTTTCTGTTTTGACACTGATCACTGTTCGTTATCTTGACCTTTTACAATAGGAAGTCTTTGCTAATGTAACATTTCGAATGTTTCAAGTGTTCGTTTCAGACGAATTTCAGTGGTCAAGACTCAATTTTTTCTTTGAACTTCCACAACTTTCTTTGGTAGGAATAATTTTATTATAGTTCAATTACATTATTCAATGCAAAATAATTTAAATCTTACAATCTTGCCATGAAACAAATTCAATTGGACATATTTTTGTTTAAATCAGAAGACATAAAACGATTTACAATATTGCATAGAAGTTTAATGTGAAATATTTATTTCTTCAGAAAAAATTTTAAATCGTTCATACAGATTTTAAGATCATTCAAAATAAAATATCTCTTAGCTTTTGTTTTTCTTTAAATCAAGCGTTAATCCTCTGTTACGGCCCCGATTTTCTTGAGACCTCAACAGATCTCTTTTTTTTCCTGGAACTGGAGAAAACAAACTTGAAGATTGTTGTTTTTATTTAAGGGGGGGGGGGCAGCTGGAAAAAGAATCAAGACAACTTACCTGAAAAAGGTGAAGATGGGGAACGGGATTGATCTCAAAATAAATTTGTAAACAGGATAAAAAACACAAACCTCCGGAAATTCCAGAGATGGGATCAGATGCCAAGGAGGAGTAAGCACCCCCAGTTGACATGTCACACCCGCAATGAGCCAGCAAAACAAAAAAGTAATTATCCAATTCGAAACTTCTATGCAGTTGGGGGGGGGGGGGGGGGGGGGGGGAGGGCAGGCACGTATCAAGGAATTTTTTCCAGGGGGGGGGGGGGGGGTCCACCCCCAGTCAAGAAATTTCCAGCCCATAAATTTCTTGACAAGAATAAAAGAAAAAAAAGGAAAGGGTAAAATCTATTTTCCAAATGTGAAAAAATCCTTTTTCGTGGTGGTGATGGTGGGGTCAATGTTTTCAAGGGGGGGGGGGGGGAGGTGTCCAAAGTCATTTTTTTATATGTTTCATTATATACTTTAAATAACTCTGAAAATTCCAAGAAGGTCCAGACCCCCTCCCCCATCTAGATCCCTGCATGGGGGGTATCCAACTTTTTTTTCAACAATAAACTTTTTGGCTACAAAAAACAAAACGATTTTACCACGCTGCAAAAAAAAATTAAATAAATAAAAAACAAACAAACAAACACACACACACACACACAAACAAACCCCCCCCCCCAAAAAAAAAAATAGGGGAGGGGTTGCAGCTAGTCTTTTCAATGAACATTTTCCAACTAAATTTACACTAAAATATTGTTCGAAAATATACTTTGTGCTTGTGGATTTGCAGATCTTAAAAACATTTAGCTTTGTTTGCCTTTTCACTGTCGTGGTAAATAAACAAAGCATTACCAACTGTTACATGTATTCGGCTCTGGAGAGCACCGAAAACATGGCAGGAGCAGACCCAGGTTTGTTTTTTTTTTTTCAGAGAAAGGGGAGGGGGCACTACAGTAAAAAAAAAAATCCAACTCGGAAATTTGTTGATAAAAAGAAAACATAGGTAATCAGAGATTACAGAGCTCACCTCAACGAATGTTGTCTTTAAGTAAGGCAAAGTCCCACACTAAACTAATAATCTAGGAGTGTGCATCCCTAGATGCAACATTTATGCAATTTTGGTCTGATAGGGCTTGCAGTTACTTGGGAGTGGACTTATCTGAAAACTTAAAAAACTAGTCACTCATTCAGAAAATGTAAGTCAAATCCAGCATCCGAAGTTTTGAGATTGTTCGTCCCTTGATGCATCATCCATGCAAGTTTGGTTCAGATAGGCCTTATAGTTACTTGGAAATGAGATCTGCTCCAAAAACTTTAATCTGGTCACTCATCCGGAAAATATTGGTCAGATCCAGCATCTGAAGCAAGTCCAGTAGTGTACATCCTTAGATGTATCATCCATGCAAGTTTGGTCAATATAGGGTTTATAGTTACTTGGAAATGACATCTGCTCCAAAAACTTTAACCTGGTCACTCATCCGGAAAATATAGGTCAGCTTCAGCATCTGAAGCAAGTTCAGTAGTGTGCATCCTTAAATGTATCATCCATGCAAGTTTGGTCAATATAGGCCTTTTAGTTACTTGGAAATGGGATCTGCTCCAAAAACTTTAACCTGGTCACTCATCCGGAAAATATAGGTCAGATCCAGCATCCGAAGCAAGTCCAGTAGTGTGCATCCTTAAATGTATCATCCATGCAAGTTTGGTCAATATAGGGCTTTTAGTTACTTGGAAATGAGATCTGCTCCAAAAACTTTAACCTGGTCACTCATCCGGAAGATATAGGTCAGATCCAGCATCTGAAGCAAGTCAAGTAGTGTGCATTTTTAGATGTATCATCCATGCAAGTTTGGTCAATATAGGGCTTATAGTTACTTGGAAATGAGATCTACTCCAAAAACCTTAACCTAGTCACTCATCCGGAAAATGTAGGTCAGATCCAGCATCCAAAGCAAGTTCAGTAGTATGCATCCTTAGATGTATCATCCATGCAAGTTTGGTCAATTTAGGGCTTATAGTTACTTGGAAATGAGACCTGCTCCAAAAACTTTAACCTGCTCCAAAAACTTTAACCTGCTCCAAAAACATTAACCTGGTCATTCTTTAGCTGAAATTGCAGCATCTGAAACCTTGACTGGTACAATGAAACACACTAGAAGCATCCTCCATGCATCTCTGACTAATATAGGCCATAGAAGTACTTGAAAAGAAAACTGCTCCAAAAACCTTAACCTGGGACGCCGACGCCGACGCCGACACCGACGCCGAGGGTATTACATAAGCTCCCCCAACTTCGTTGAGGTGAGCTAAAAAGGAAACTCCTTTCCCCAACAGGAGGATTTTAGCACAAAGTTTGAAAAAAAAAAGATTCTAGACGTCATTACCAAAATAAATAGCCTACATGTAATTCTAAATTTGATATTACGACTAGATGTTTAAAGTTAATATGGATCGCGTAAATTGTGGTTTGAATCATGGAATAATTAAAGTATTGGTGGCAAAGGTTTTTTTAAGGGAAAAAATTTAATTCATTATCTTATATATTCATATAATAATTTTTCTTATCTTAAAAAGCTTTTACTTTCTCTTTTTTTGTGTGGTATTTTGAGGTATTTATCGCTGTATCTAATGTCGAACACTGATCGACTTGCGATCATTTTCGGTGTTCGACTCCATATGATTTTCCGATATTAATTCAATGAACTTTGGTTGATTATTTTGCGAATTATGTATCCAAAATCATATGAAAACAGGTTTTTGAAATAATGATTGGTATAAATTTGCCTTTTAAGGTATTGCTTAGCTCATTAGGTAAATGTTTGGAGCTTTGAAACAACTTTGATAATTCATTTACGACAGAAAATTTGGAGAAATCACCTTCAAATTTCCCGGCACCTAGAACTATTAACAGAAGAGTTCGACTTAGAAAAGATAACTCTAATTGATTAAATGGATAAAAAAAGAAGACAGATAACTAAGAGTTGCCTACCATTTATTGTTTACCAAAAGGTGTAGGTGAGGTTAAAAATGCGTTCGACTTGCGGTCATGTTCGACTTTCGATCAGTTTACCCAGAATGTCTTGTTGAAAATCTCAGTACAACAAAGGGAAATCTTAATAACACAATGTATTTTCAATAATTACTCTCGACCCAGAGGAACAAACTTTTAAATGATGATGGTTCATATTTGATTGTTATGCATACAGCTGCCCTCAAAGTAAGACTTTCAAATCTTCATTTTCAATACACAATCAACTAAGACAACCTGTAATATGAAACCTGGACACTGTGAACTAGAATTTTACAAATTTGATAAAATGCTAACACTTCATTACATTTTACAAGTATGCAAACAGAGATTGCCAACTTAATGTCAGGGAGTTCAGATTTTCAGAGGTATAGTGAATTTACAGTTATGACTAATTAAGCCCTGTCCTGGGGCCTGAGCAGTGGACAGAGAACTTGAATTTCAGAACATGGGTACTTGGAATGTTCCTCATTATAATCATAATCAGTTGCCCTGCTTAATGTCCAAGAAGTTGAGAACATTTTGAAAGATCCACAAATTTTTTTGATATACGACAAATTAAGCCCAATCCTGGAACCTAAAATCTGCACCTAAATTTTGCCTTCAAGATATCTAGGAGTAAGATCCATGTCTAACGAATCCCTAAAATATGACCAACAAATATCCATTCTTTGGACTGAGCCCTAGATAAAATTTTTGGTACAGGCTCAGTGCTCATTATTATCACATAAACAGTAAGGATGCTAGATGACCATGATTAAAAAAGATTGTTTGAAGAATGCTATAACTCTTCATGGTCTTGAACCAACTTCTCCAGCCCAATGGAGGCTGGAAACCATTAAATTGTCAGTTTTGTTTCCCTTCAATAAGAAATGTTGTATGAATGATTCTTTGCAGTTAAACATCCCTTGCAGGATGATTTCACTTATATGAGACATCACCATATACTGGTGAAGGGTTTCAAATTTACAACTTTATTCAGCACAAAAGGCCATTGTCAGAGTAGTGAGGGTTCTTAAGTGTGCCAACACCTGCCATACATGGGGCTGATGTTTGTAAGGTCTCATCCGAAAAACCCATAACTTTCACTTCATGTGTTGAGTGCTTGGGGGAGGAACAATTGCTACCTATTTTATATTAACTTAGCTTTGTTGCAGCCAGGGCTTGAACCTATGATGTTCCCATCATGGCACAAGCGCTCTACCGGATGAGCTTCCATGATGATCAACCAGAGATATGATGATGATGGATGTGAACAGATAGCAAAAGATCCTCTGAGTAACTAACATCAACTAATACACTTTTAATGGTAATCTCACCTTTGCCCCATGTGTATGATCAAATAAATCTCTTGTACCATCAGGGTGAGGCATACCAGCAGGGTCACGACCCACAATGTAGAAGTTGGCCCCTGTTGACATCCTAGCTTTAGCATGCCATTGTACCTGGTCAAAGAATTAGAATTTTGATCAAACCTTTGGTAAGCCCTATCATACCTGTAAGAGGTAATTTTTAATACCTAAAGAACTTCAGATTTATATAAGTGCCTGTGTATACAGGTGTATTTAACAATGTCCTTCTTTGAGAGGCACAACTTACCTCTGTTGGCCCTGCATACATCATTGGAGATGGGAAGATGGCTAGAACTGTGGAGTCTGGATCTAGGACCCTCTCGTCCAGTATAGCTTTGTGTTGTTTCATGCGTGTAGGTAATGGCACATCATCATCCTTCGTCCATCCACCTGTAATGAATCAGAAATTAGTAGTCACAGAGGATAATGGATAAGGGACCACAGAGATTAATAGTCACAGAGGATAATGGATAATGGACCATAGAGATTAGTAGTCACAGAGGATAATGGACCATAGAGATTAGTAGTCACAGAGGATAATGGGTAAAGGACCAGAGATTAGTAGTCACAAAGGATAATGGACCACAGAGATTAGTAGTCACAGAGGATAATGGACTATAGAGATTAGTAGTCACAGAGGATAATGGGTAACGGACCACAGAGATTAGTAGTCACAGAGGATAATGGATAACGGACCACAGAGATCAATAGTCACAAAGGATAATGGATAATGAACTACAGAGATTCGTAGTAACAAATGTACAGATTTTGATTTACCAGTATTCAATATGTTGGAACTTTGACCCTACATGTTTACTCAAAGGAAATTTCATGTTAAGTGCAAGGAATATTCAATGTAGGTTCATATGATATTTTTAGAACAAATTTTTACAATTTTTTAAACATACTTTGCCAAAAGTTGCATATATATTGAAAAAGTCAACAAGAATTAACCTAATCTGCAATCTGTATAACCTATATCTCAAAATTTACTACGCCACTGGCCCCAACTTTTTATTTTTTTTTTTTTACAATAAATTCATAAAAGAAAATATTATTATATTGAGAGTTAAGATTTTTAAGACCAAAAGTATGATACACATGTATTTTATTGATGCAAAAAGGTCATGCAATTATTTATGCACATTAATTGGCATTTTTTTTTCTTCTAATATCATATTTTATTTAAGATTAAACATGTATTTATTGCCAGGATTGTATCTTCACAGTCTTACCCAGTGGATATAGGAGTAACACAGACTTGCTGTAGCCTTTCTCTAACAGCCTACATTTGGTGATAGATGTGGACTTACCCAGTAGGATGTAGGAGTAACACAGGCTTGCTGTAGCCTTTCTCTAACAGCCTACATTTGGTGATAGATATGGACTTACCCAGTGGATGAAGGAGTAACACAGGCTTGCTGTAGCCTTTCTCTAACAGCCTACATTTGGTGATAGATATGGACTTACCCAGTGGATATAGGAGTAACACAGACTTGCTGTAGCCTTTCTCTAACAGCCTACATTTGGTGATAGATATGGACTTACCCAGTGGATGAAGGAGTAATACAGACTTGCTGTAGCCTTTCTCTAACAGTCTACATTTGGTGATAGATATGGACTTACCCAGTGGATATAGGAGTAACACAGACTTGCTGTAGCCTTTCTCTAACAGCCTACATTTGGTGATAGATATGGACTTACCCAGTGGATGAAGGAGTAACACAGGCTTGCTGTAGCCTTTCTCTAACAGCCTACATTTGGTGATAGATATGGACTTACCCAGTGGATGAAGGAGTAACACAGGCTTGCTGTAGCCTTTCTCTAACAGCCTACATTTGGTGATAGATATGGACTTACCCAGTGGATGAAGGAGTAACACAGGCTTGCTGTAGCCTTTCTCTAACAGCCTACATTTGGTGATAGATATGGACTTACCCAGTGGATGTAGGAGTAACACAGGTTTGCTGTAGCCTTTCTCTAACAGCCTACATTTGGTGATAGATATGGACTTACCCAGTGGATGTAGGAGTAACACAGGCTTGCTGTAGCCTTTCTCTAACAGCCTACATTTGGTGATAGATATGGACTTACCCAGTGGATGAAGGAGTAACACAGGCTTGCTGTAGCCTTTCTCTAACAGCCTACATTTGGTGATAGATATGGACTTACTCAGTGGATGTAGGAGTAACACAGGTTTGCTGTAGCCTTTCTCTAACAGTCTACATTTGGTGATAGATATGGACTTACCCAGTGGATGTAGGAGTAACACAGGCTTGCTGTAGCCTTTCTCTAACAGCCTACGTTTAGTGTCAGCCATCAGTAATGCATGGCCATTGTGTATAGGATTGCGTAGTTGAAAAGCAAATACTGCATCAGCCTGTAAAGTAAAATGTTTGTTAACTCAGCACTTCTTCCTTCTTATGTCATATACATGTAACAATATAACAATCCTGTTAACAGTTAAATGAAGACCTACCCCTAATTCTCTGAACTTGTTGCGTAGCTCCATTGGGGTGAGTCTGTATTCATCCAGTCCATCATTCCATCTTATTCTCTCTATCACAGCCAGATCACCCCCAACAAGCCAGTCTCCACTCTCATAGATCATCTATACACAACAAGTACACAACAATAATAAACATAAGGATATCATTTACCCCCAACAAGCCAATCCCCACTCTCACTGATCATCTGTATACAACAAATACACATGTGGTAGACATAAGGATTTTTTAAAGATTTACATTCCAAAGTTATTTTCCCAATAATTATACTTCAAGCTTATTATATATTTGTTTCATTTCACATTTGACATTTACAAATCATTGCATGGCCCATCATTAATGGAGCATAGTGGAATAAACTGAGATTCGTCTATTAAAGTAGCATTATCAAATACATGTAGCTCTTACAGGGAAGAAATACAATGTAATATTTAGAAATGATGAAATTTGGGCATAATTATTGAAAAATATATAGTGTTAAATAATTATTTTTGCAACTTTCACTGCCGTATGTCAAATAAAATGTTCAAAATTATTTGTTATTGAAATTTGCTCTTCATAGAGCAATTTGTTTAAAAATAATTCATTACTTCATGAGCAACTAGTAACTTATTTCACCTTCATGTGCAATTCCTATTCCAAATAGGACTGGACTTAAATTCAGTTCAAAGAGGAATTTTCAAAACTTTAATATTCATACTTTTCTGATTTGTAAATTTAGTATTTGCCATTTTTATAAATGTCCTTCAGCTGACCTTGACATATGGATGACCTCTGTGACTGGTCCCAAACTGTCGGCAGCAACGTTCCTCCTTGTTGTGTGGATAAAACTCTGGATTACGTAAGATGGCCACACTATTGCCCTCGTACTTCAGGGTGAAGGCAGCACATCCATCTAGCTTCTCTTTGTCCTCTGTACACACCGGTAAAACGATTGGGATTGACTGATTGGTCACTCCACCTAACAAAGGGAGGATGCTGTTAATATTGTGTTCAATGTAAAATGTCTGGAACGTACCAATTTACAAAACTACATGGTCCTAAACCGAGACTTCAAAAAAAACCTGATAAAAAAAAAATCCAGAACAATTACATAATACATGAAATTACTGGCTTCATTTCAAAAAAAGTCCTTTCTCATTTATCTCTGTAAATTACTTTTCACTCTCTTAGTTTGTTTGTACTTTTATTATGACATACCATCCAACAGACAGCCAAAGTGTTGACTTTGTAGATACTCTCTTTCCCTCATAAAGCCACTAAGGGGTGTGGCCCAGCCCTCTGATAAAACCTGGGTCCACTCCAAATCCAGCTGAAATAGTTAAGCACTGTACATATGAAATATCAGTAGTCTAGAATGTGTTTCCTGTACTATTTTAAAGAATCTTAGATGTATTTTAATAATCAAAGTCCTTGTTGATGTTGACCTGTCCCCCTACCTTGTTGATATTGAGGGCTGGCAGTTGTTCTGCCTCTGCCCTAGTGACCTCAATCCGATTCTCAGGGACAAACAACTCCCTCACATTCTGTACAGCCCCAGCTGGTACCACTTCCTACCAAAAAAAAAAAAAATCAAAATTCATTGTCCTAATAAAGTGGAACAACTCACAACAGTCAAAAATTCTCTATTCTATGACATCTTAATACCCCCCCCCCTTTCTATATATTCCTTTATATTATTACTTTCAAAGTCGCTTGACTGCCAGTGATCCCCAGCTAGATCTGGAGTTTTGATTCTTATAAAGAGATACTCACAATATCCACCAGGTGAGACACAATGTTCTGTACACACTCGTCCACGGTATCTTTGCCTGCCTTCAGAACTACCTCGGGATCATCTGGGGCTTCATAAGCTTGATCTACTCCAGTAAACCCTACAACACAAACACTGATCTGCCATTCAGAGAGAGAGAGAGATTTACTGATGTAAGTTCCCTAAGTTCTTAACGCTTTCTAAATGGTTGTTCATCTACAGTTTTTATCAGCTAGTTGTAAAGAAGCCTGTATATACACATAATTTATTTGACCTTTGATCTCCCCAGCTCTTGCCCGCTTGTACAGTCCTTTCACATCACGTTTCTCACAGACTTCGATCGGAGTGTCTACAAAACACTCGACAAACTTCAGTCCCGCTGCCTCGTGGAGTTCACGAGCACGTTCACGATCCTATAAAAAGACAAATAAAATTTCTTTTAATTTAACATCTGAAACATACATTAAACATCTTCAATATCTATAAATATGCTGACTGCTTCAAACCAAAGCTTCCAGATAATAATTTTGAGATAGTTTATAAATCCATCTGTCTACAACATATTCTTGTGACATTTGTGTCACTAGAAATCAAATCACTTATGCTGGTATCTTTCAGAGGTGGTGATTTTATAAAATAAGCATCATTCATGGAGGGTTAAATGTGCATGTGTTTATTTGACATTTAAAGAAAAAGCCTTTGTAAATATGAAAATGTTTGAGTATTAAAACTACTTTAAAATATCATTAATTTAGTAAAAATAGCACTATTAAAGGTAAGCCATGGGCAAAAAAAAACCAATTTAAATCCCACTGTATGTACTGGCATTCACCATCTGATTGACAGTTTATCATTAAAGATAAACCAACTTAAGGACAGGAGAGTTTGTACATGCTTCATTGTTGCTGAAACACATATTTATCACAAGATCTAAAAGCTATTCTAATTCTTTAAATAGAATTCATAGAAAAAAAATACACCAAGCATCAGATGAAGTTGGACTTCTATGAATAAACACTGAATTTCCCTTTATGTGATCACACAACAATGTAGGTCAATCATAAATACCGAAATACAAAAATCTCCAGGAAATCCTTGTGATAAATATGCTTTAGCAAATTGTTTTTCAAATTTCTGTTAAAATTTCTCTTTGATTATCCTGTCCTTACATCACTGAGCTTAACCAGGACATACTCTGTTACTGAACATTCAATTAATATAAAATCAAGTTTTAAGCTTTGCATTAACTGTTTGGTACTTCTATTAAAAAATAAATTGTGACCATGTGTTAATCCTCCTTTGTTTCCCACTTACTACATTACACAATCATTAACAGATTGTCTGTCACTATAGCTGAGCAAGTAACAGGCTTTGGGAAAAAAAAGACAGATGATATCTGACTGATTACAAATGATCATGTTAATATTAAAATATAATACTTATCAGGCTTGAGGCAAGACCATAAATTGAGAAAAGATTTAAGTCATAATTTTCAGATTTTCAGTATTTTAAGATTTATTGAATAAAAAGAATGAAAAGTTGCAAGTTTGTAAAGTATTCAAATAAAAACACTTAATGATAATTAATGGAATCATCTGATGAACTGTTTCAAAAGTTATTCATCTGTTCATATTTGAAATTTTGACTTAAGTCTGTTCTCAGTTTGTGGTCTTTGGGCCTGATGACAATTTATACAGGGAACATAAAAAAAATCCCCAAAGAAAGTAGATGTGATCCAAAAACTTTTAATCATCTAAGTTCTACAATCACTGCCTACTCGGCTGGGATGAATATCTGAACAGTAGTCATCTAAGTTCTAAAATCATTGCCTACTCTGCTTGGACAAATATCTGAACAGTAGTCATCTAAGTTCTACAATCATTGCCTACTCGGCTGGGATGAATATCTGAACAGTAGTCATCCAAGTTCTACAATCATTGCCTACTCGGCTGGGATGAATATCTGAACAGTAGTCATCTAAGTTCTACAATCATTGCCTACTCGGCTGGGATGAATATCTGAACAGCAGTCATCTAAGTTCTAAAATCATTTCCTACTCTGCTTGGACAAATATCTGAACAGTAGCCATCTAAGTTCTAAAATCATTGCCTACTCTGCTTGGACAAATATCTGAACAGTAGTCATCTAAGTTCTACAATCATTGCCTACTCGGCTGGGATGAATATCTGAATAGTAGTCATCTAAGTTCTACAATCATTGCCTACTTGGCTGGGATGAATTTCTGAACAGTAGTCATCTAAGTTCTACAATCATTGCCTACTCGGCTGGGATGAATATCTGAACAGTAGTCATCTAAGTTCTAAAATCATTGCCTACTCTGCTTGGACAAATATCTGAACAGTAGTCATCTAAGTTCTAAAATCATTGCCTACTCTGCTTGGACAAATATCTAAACAGTAGTCATCTAAGTTCTACAATCATTGCCTACTCTGCTTGGACAAATATCTGAACAGCAGTCATCTAAGTTCTACAATCATTGCCTACTCGGCTGGGATGAATATCTGAACAGTAGTCATCTAAGTTCTACAATCATTGCCTACTCGGCTGGGATGAATATCTGAATAGTAGTCATCTAAGTTCTACAATCATTGCCTACTCGGCTGGGATGAATATCTGAACAGTAGTCATCTAAGTTCTAAAATCATTGCCTACTCGGCTGGGATGAATATCTGAACAGTAGTCATCTAAGTTCTACAATCATTGCCTACTCGGCTGGGACAAATATCTGAACAGTAGTCATCTAAGTTCTAAAATCATTGCCTACTCTGCTTGGACAAATATCTGAACAGTAGTCATCTAAGTTCTAAAATCATTGCCTACTCTGCTTGGACAAATATCTAAACAGTAGTCATCTAAGTTCTACAATCATTGCCTACTCTGCTTGGACAAATATCTGAACAGCAGTCATCTAAGTTCTACAATCATTGCCTACTCGGCTGGGATGAATATCTGAACAGTAGTCATCTAAGTTCTACAATCATTGCCTACTCGGCTGGGATGAATATCTGAACAGTAGTCATCTAAGTTCTACAATCATTGCCTACTCGGCTGGGATGAATATCTGAACAGTAGTCATCTAAGTTCTAAAATCATTGCCTACTCGGCTGGGATGAATATCTGAACAGTAGTCATCTAAGTTCTACAATCATTGCCTACTCGGCTGGGATGAATATCTGAACAGTAGTCATCTAAGTTCTACAATCATTGCCTACTCGGCTGGGATGAATATCTAAACAGAAGTAAGAGTACTGGGATCTGTGACTCACTTCCCCAAATTTACTGTAAATTACTCAATTATTATGTACCTATAGAATTTGCTACTTATTTAGTAATCTCCCATGCTCCAATGCCATTTTCAAAAAACAAAAACTATAAAGAAAGCAATGAACATTAACAAACAAACAAAACCTAATCTTCAAATCTGCACAACAGCTGAATTTTAATACTGTCCTCATACTTTGAAATGATTCATCATTTCTCATTATTAGATGCTGTAATATTCCTAATGGACTGGACTGATGTTAATAGCCACTTGAAACATTCATGATGGAAGTTATTCTTGTAGCTTATTTTTTTTTAAATTTGAATTACAATGGCAACCAAAGAGCTTTCTTTTCTTCTTTTAGATAAATTTTTTCCACTTCATCCCATATTCTGCATGGTAACAAACATATTTTTTCTCAAACCAATCTTTATAAACAGCTTTACATTTTATTTGTTCAATAAACAAACCACTGGCATTAGTAATGCTGAATGGGTCCTCAATAAACCAGAACTTGGCAATATATGATCAAGTACAATCTACTACATGTGCAAACCAATACCAGTACATGTAATAAATACTTTACCATGACCTACCTTTTTAAAGGGGCTGATGAAGGCGGTGATACAAACGATGCCACCATCAGCAAACAGCTTGGCCACCTCCGAGATACGGCGGATGTTTTCCTCGCGATCCTCA
Source organism: Saccostrea echinata (assembly GCF_033153115.1). Taxonomy (NCBI): domain Eukaryota; kingdom Metazoa; phylum Mollusca; class Bivalvia; order Ostreida; family Ostreidae; genus Saccostrea; species Saccostrea echinata. The sequence continues at coordinate 3,097,324 of NW_026889809.1, forward strand.
GGGGTGAAGCCGAGGTTCTTGTTGAGTCCTGTTCGGATGTTGTCCCCATCCAAACTGTAAGCAGGAATGCCCTGACTAACCAGATACTCCTCCAGAGCGAAGGAGATGGTCGTCTTCCCTGCCCCCGACAGACCAGTCAGCCATATTGTACAGCCCCGGAATCCCTTCTTAGCTCCGAGGACTTTCCCACGCTTGTCTCTGGTGACGTGGTGTTTCTGGAACGCCACATTTGTGGCTCTCTGTATGGCCTAAATTAGAAAGTACATAATGTTTAATCATACCCTTGAACTATACTTTTGAACGAGCTTTTTATCGTTTAAGCTTTTGAAGTGTACTGTACTAAGACTTCAAAGTGTAGATGTGGTACAGAGGTCATGGATTTATACAGACTTTCAACAAATGATCTGGAAACTGCTCCTGCTTGAGCTGAATACAAAATAAACACTGGTCTCCATCTTAATACATCTAACACACATATTACCTTAAATTCATTACACACGTGACCAGGAGGAGAACTGTAAAAAAATGAAATCCAACCCCAGAGCCTGTACTGATCTTTAAGAAAGAGAACATTCCCTAAACACATACACAGACACACACCACTTATAAAGAGGTAAAATAAAGTGAAACAATAGAAACTGTGAACAGAGGGAACAGAATGATTATTATTTAGTGTACTTTTAAAAATCTCTATAAAAAAGTTACATTACAGGTAGCTTTTATGAGAACTTTGAAGAAATGTTATGGGAGCCCCACTAGTTGCAGCATTACCTTGTAATCAATACACACATTATACATTAAAAAGAATGTTTAATGGAACAACTGAGTTCTTCAGATAAACAACATATTTAGCCTGCCCTTATAAAGTAATATACAAAAGTTTAACAAATATCAGTGAAATTCGCAGTGTTCCTCATCAATAGGTACATTATTATATGTATAAAACTCAAAAACTCTACAGACTCCTCAAATCAATTTAATAAAACTTGTAAAGGTGAGAAATAGAGGTATTGATTTTTCCCTAAGATAGCTATGAGATACAGGACTTACGTTTTGAGATATTTTCTCCGACATTGTCAGACAGATCTATCCCACACTGAATGAACTTTAAGGAATGCCACGAATACAACTTTACACCAACACTTATACACAAGCTGTCAAGTGAATGAAAAACGCGGGAGGTACGAGGAGTTCTGTGGGAGATCTATGACCTCAATTTACACATGACTAAATGTTTATACAGTGTAATGTATACATCTGAGAGAAGAAATATACTGCAATTGGTCGTCATGCTTTGGTAAATTCTAATTAGTCAAATAGACTGTGCATATTTGCAATGCATGTAAACATGATAACCTTTACACCTATTTTTACAAAATCCCCTGATCAGCTGATTCTTAATGTGTGTATGCATTATACAAGTCATATAAGTGAAAAATAAATATGAAAAGTTGAATGCATTAAGACAGGCCTTTCAAAATCTGCTGGTACCTGGTAGTTTAACCCCCGGCTGAAATTATGATTGTACTGGCTAAAATATTTGATGGAGAAAAATTTGATAGCATATTTAATTAAAATGGCTTCCACAAGGTACCTCTTATTTTTGTAAAAGTACCACCTGTTTCTAATCTTTTTGAGAGCCCTGATTATCTCTTCTCTTTCATCATTAAGAAGTCTGAATGCTTATTAGACCTACTGTACCTAAAAATAAATATGTCTGCAAAAGTTAATTGGTTTGCATATTTTATCACTCATTGAATAAAATTTTAAATAGATAGCTATTCCCCATGGGTGAATCAAAGATCAATGGGGGGGGGGGGGGGGGCTTAAAAAAAGAATGTACAATCTTGCCACTCTCAGTCACATTTCTGCTATTAACAGTGTGTATCATTGAGTTCATATCAGGAAACACTTTTTTGATCATTTTTTGAAATAACCAATAAAAGCAATAAGTGGAGTGAATACCTAGAGTTTGAATAATCATTAATGAGATCAAAGGTGAAGGTCTTTATCAGCTCTAATGGCTACATACAACTGTAATCATCTACTTAACCCAAATGTACAGTTATATGAGATAATATTTAATAAATCATCTTCTCCTGCTCTACATATGTGTAAAATAAATTTGATATCAGATAATTGAATAGGTCATCCTAAAGAAAGGTAAACACTCTCAAGGTCAAGGTCAAACTCATATCTTAAGTTAGCATGACTATATCAATTTGGATCTTCTCAATTTGCTTATGTGTGAATTTAGACAACGATGATCATCCTAAACAGAAATAATTTTTACTTTCAATGACAATTTCAAAGTCAAAGCAAATATCAATGTATTTAGTGGTATTACAAATTTATTATGTATAAAAATCATCCAAATTTACCTATTAAATGTTAGAAAATTAATGAAGAGAACCTCATTCAGGTATTTAAAAATGTCTCTCATGAGTTAATATCAGAGACAAACAAAGCTAAGAAATGCTGATAAAAAAACACCTAAAATATGAAGATAACCCACAACAGAGCTTAACAAAAGAGCAAAACACTACAAAGCTCAGAATACACAAATATGGACAGACATTATCAATCCCGGATTTTGTCTCATATTCTGACCAGTAAATACATAGACAGACGTATCAATCATTTTCCTTTGAGCCCTATTTTTTTTTTTTGAACAAGATAATCTAACAAAGACAAATACACTAACTGAACAAATCAGTGGAGACTTACATTAAATCTGAGGAAATCCATGCTGGAAGAACCACAATATTTTTGCAGCTTTTATGAAGTTTTTATGGTATAACTAGATAGTTGTGTGGTTTTTTGACAGATTTCCCTACTATTTATACCTGATGACAATTATTCAGAACCTCTCCATTAATATCTGAGTAAGCAGTCTAATTCCTCCCCTCTACCTATTACATCATTAGTGTGTCCTAAATCATACTACAAATGTCACACCACAGAAGTACAGTGGTTAAGTCATATAACTCCTAGTCAGTCAATTTTTTTTATCTTTAAAAATGTTTGTCTTCACAATCCAGGGTAAAAAGGCTGCACTGCATAATTAGAATACATACTGGTCAAACAAAAGGATTGTATAACTGTAATCTTAATTTTCTGTTTTAAGCTTACATCATTTTTTAATGCGAGGCCAGGAACCTGTCATACCTTGACAAATGAGGAAACGCTAAATACAACTTCACGGTCTGTTAAGTCACCCCAAAATCAACAACAAAATAAACAGTGTTTGCTTGATGAATGTGAATGTAATTTCTTTAACAGAAATTCAAGGATTTGAAATACTCTAAGAAGAACCACAAAATATCTTTTAATATCATAAAATAAAATAAAGCAAGATTTTCCCCATATCATATGTTATGGGAAGTATACAGACATCTATTCCAGAGAATTAGGTAAAAATTGTTGAATTTTTACAAATTGAATGACCTGGGATATTTGCACAGACAAATAAGAACAATGATCCCAGTGAGTGACTAATTTACTGTGTTATCTGACCTAAAAGTAAAATGTGGAACAAAATCTAGAACATGACTGAGCACCTCTCAAATCTGGAAACAAGTCTATTTTCTGACCCCATCCTCACCTAGAAAATAAAGACAGCTAAGGTGCATCTTGTATGGTGTAAGCAGATCCAAATTAAAACTTTGATTTTACATAAGAAGTATACAATAAATATATGAAAACTGTAATTGCATTATCACCACTTTCTTTAAAGTCCAAATTATGCCTGATATTCGGGGGGGGGGGGGGGGGGGGGGGGGGTTAAGAGAAGGGGTAGGTACTCTATGTGTTTTTAACTAACTGTAAGGTATTCAAAGCACAGCTTAAAAAATGTCCAACAGTACAAATAGTATATATGTCTTTACAGACAAAAATTTATCATGGGCTGGATTTTTTTTTACCTTTAAAAGTATAACTACAAAAATAAATCAGTGGACCAAAGATTTTAAAAGGCAACATATCACTGTAACAATAAACTGCCAACTTTTAAATATTGTGTCAGCTATTGTATACTCACATAGGATAAGTTAAATGCCATGACAGAATTTATACAGCTGTTGTCTTGATCAGCTGGACACACAATACACACAGTTATCTCACACTCGAGGCCTATAGTGGGGACACACCAACAAACTGCAAGCAGCTACAGCATCTTTGTGTGTGTAAGAACATTATTTCTGGTCCATTTAGAGATCAATATGGAACAGCTTTTTTAGCTTTTGTAAACAGGCTTTAATTTCTCTCTACTGTGAATTAAGTCTTTCAGGCTATGCAGGGGATGAAAGAACAGTCAATACCTTCTCCACTCAAACTTTCGAGTCCCAGTAAAATAACTTAAACAGAAATTTTTGTTTTCATGATATTGCTTGATTTGTTTCTAATAGACATATATTTAACTGATCCTTTCGTCTAATTATGTTAAATACAAAATCTTACTTTCTAAAAAGAATGATACAGAAAGCTTGTTTGTTTGGTTTTTTTTTTGTTTTAACTTCCCTTTCGAGAATTTTTCACTCATATGGAGATGCCACTACTTGCGGTGAAGGGCTTCAAATTCAGACCTAAACTGGCACTCATGGCCATTGAGCAGTGAGTGATCTTTTTTGTGCCAGCACCTACTGCGACATGGTACCTCAGTTTATATGCTCTCATCCGAAGGACCAGACTCTCCACATCCCGCGTACAATGGGATTCGAACCTGTGATGTAAGGATAACTCCTTACACCACGTTTCTAGAGCAAACACTCTAACCACTGTGCCATGCGGGCGACGATACAGAAAGTAAGAAACTGCTAAAGACTGTGGGCATAATCCAAATGAAAAAAACCTACTTTGAATCAAATCAAGATTGCCCCCAAAAAAGAGAGAGTTTCTAATAACAGAGCTAAGAAATGTGTGTTATTTAGAAATTTCATAGTCAGAGGACAATGCTCAAATCATATGGCTGATAATATTACATCTAAGCCTGGTTTATTTATCATAAAATCAGAAAATGCAGTTATGCTCATCATAATAGGTTACCCTGGTGGTGTTCAGTTATTCAGTTATCAAAGGTTACCCTGGTAAGTAAAATAATCAGTGCTGAACTACTACTATAGCTGAAACCACAATATTTATTTCAGAATTTTTCCTTGCCTTACTCTATAAAATTTCCTCAATTTCTCATAAAACATTAGGAGGCAACTGTTGAATTTTTTAAACATATATATTGGCTGCTGCATGATTCAGGGTTACACATTATTTGTTCGATCATCAAAAGTTGAAAACTGACTGCAAGATCTTGACAATTTAAATAAAATTTTAATTCATCAGATTCAGAACTGAAACTATTAAGCACTGGGAAAAACTATATGTACTGTGGCTAATTATAGGTTTTGTGCCCAATCCCTTTGACCATGTTGACATTCATTCATACACTGATTTTATTTCCTAATTTTAGAGTTGTACCATTTAAATATAATATAACTCCTATTCATTATCAGTTGTAGTTCATGAGGATTAGGAACTCTTTCTTTCAATGAAATTAATCTTAAGAGGAAATCTCACTGTTATATATATATACAGTCAAACCTCATTATCTTGAACTCGAAGGGACCAAGGAAAAACTTTGAGATATCTGAGGGTTCAAAATATCAAGGGTAAAATACTCAAGAAATATGTGGCTATGGCTTCCCAGTCAGTTCGACATATTATGGTATTCGAGATGTCCATGTTCGAGATACCAAAGTTTAACTGTATTAAATGAAGCTCCAAAAAGCCTTAAACAAAAGACAGAATGTATATTTTTGTTCCACTGAGATCAAGTTTTATATCTAAAAATCTTCCCTCAAATTGTATAGATTTACTTTAACAAATAATTTCATATTAATTTTATAATCTTAGCATGATGATTATAATGAAGAGAAAACACACACGTATGCACACAAATTTTACACTCTATGTATAGTTAAGCCTATTTTTTCCCATTTCAGACAAATAATTACTATTGCCTGAGGCAGTACTACTAATGGAGCAAAGACTAAGACAATACGAAACATATTTACCGTATTAAAAGCAAATTGTAGATTGTACGCTGACATATTATACATCAACGTGGCAAAATCTCTCGTGCTTGTCTGCGACACACTGGATAAGTAGCTTATATTTGTAATTTATTCATTTTATTTGTTGATATAAGTTTGTGTAAGTTTTGTTGGCATTCAGTAACAGATGTCTCCTACAGTCACATTTATTTCCAGCATTAACCTTGTAAATGGACCATTAATCAATCAACATTATATAGGTATGACCTGGCATAGATGTCAGAGATGATGCTCTGATTCATTTATATCTGAATTCTAGTTCATATATGGATATTCTTTAAAAGAGCAAGAGCCACTTGGGGCCTTTTTTGGCCCTGAGAATTTCTGAAAAATCAAAACTGCTCTGTTTTGGTTGAAAATGCAGTATTACTTGGACCCTTAGTGACCGTGTATCTATTGAACATGACGTAATTTTCTCTCTAGTCAATGCATTATGATGTCATAGAATGCGTCATTTTTCCCATATCCTGTAAATTCCCTTAAAAATGGCCAAAAGTTGAGGTATTTTTTCAATATTTCATATAGAGCACAAGCTCTGATTCAAAATATGCAATTACATAACGAAAGATCTATTTCTGAAGATCACAAAACATGTTTTAATTTTTGGATTGTGGGCTATGCTCATACTTTAATTCTTTGCTGAAGGTAGTCAAATACGCATGTTTTCTGCAAAATTCAAGAACATTCCATTTTCTCAAAGATTGTTTTCCAATACCTGGATTCCCAAAAAGAAATTTTGTTATAGGAAATGAAAGCACTAAGTCTCTACTTTATTTTGATATATGAAATGGGACAGAGGGTGATTAGTCAATTAATTGATATAAGGACAGGGCCATTTTATGCATAAAGTGAACCTAGCTCTTTAATACCATTGCACAATTTATTGATTTTTATGCCATATAATAGTTATGTTTGACGACTGATAGAGTGTGAAGCTGAGTTACAAATACTCCTTCTTATAATCAAATAAAAAAAGGAAATTTCATTGTTTGTTTTAAATTTATGAATGTATATAATCAACCCCTAATTTTCTTATAAATGTCTATTTCTCTTATCATAATTGAGAATCTAATTTCATCATTCATTAAGAAACGTTTCTTCTGCTCTTTCCTTGCTTTCCTTGTATTATATCTGACAAACACATTTACTCACTATACATATTAAGAACTTAAATTTACAGAAAACACTTGTAAAGTGCCCACTGTCCAATCCAACAATTGTCCAATCCAACAACTGTTCAAATTCAGAGTTATGTCCTGTTTGTCGTGTGATGGTATTAATACCACAGTCTAATTCGACATTGATTTTATTTCCCGCAGCATGTCCGATAAGACAGGTTTCACTGTGACATTTGTTAAAATAATTTTAAAATGTTAATGTTAAAACAATGCCTTGTAAAAATATTTCTTGTACAATGTGATGTGTCACCTGCATATTAAAATTCTCTATTTTTCATTCATTAAAATCAGAAATCAATTCAGAGTGTTAAACATCTAGAAACATTAATTTTGAATGTTTGGGTTGAATTCAGTAATGACAAGAATCATGAGGTACATATAGCAGATTGATGTTGATGTGTGAAACATTTCATTGAGGTAATTCTTAATTCTTTTTACACCTCCAATGTATCAGAATTTTGCTGGGCTGCTTTATTTCGAGTTACAAACTGATGTGAATTTAAAAGTAAATTCTGATTGGTCAGCAAAACAATAGCAATTGATATTAAAAGTAAAACATTTGCCAGAGAAAATACACCAAGTCTTAAATCCAGTAAAAAAAAGGCTCAAAAGCTACAAAAAGTTGACTTTATTTCCATCTTGCATTTTAAAGTAAGCAAAGCTAGCTCTATTGCCTAACATGTAAGAACAGAGGAAATTTGGAGTGAAAACTGTACATTTGTCAGGCAATTTCTTTGTTTGAAACCTTCCTAGAATTCTTAAGCTACCATGAATCGATTCTATGCATAATGGCAAATATAACAGGCCAACTGTTATTGTGAAGATCTTGTAGAGAGCTTAAAAAGAAACATAAAATAATTGGATCTACTTTACATAAAGCCTTTTGTTTAATTGACAATTGGACTGTTTATTCTAGATGCTGATATGGAAATGCAACTTATTAATAAATACATCATGTTACATCACAGTATAGACTGTGTCTCATAAAGCTTTGTAAAGGTTTTAAAACATTTTACAATGTCATTTTATCTCCACAACCATTGGGCCAATTTCAACCAAACTTTGCACAAATTATCCTTGGGTGATGGGCATTCAGGTTAATGTTCAAATAAAGGGACATACCGTAAAAGCAGAATTTTTAGCGAGGATTCAATTTTGGCATTATTACCGAGGTGCTGAGATTGCTAAAACTGAATGTCGCTAACAATTAATTCCATGTCGTTTGCAATAGCTTCTTTAATGAGCATTTAAAAAAATTGCTAAAATTACATCTCGCTAAAAATATATACCAAATTTTAAGGATAAATCACTAAATTTGTGTCTCGCTTAAATTTCCACTTATACGGTATCCTCTTCCAACGGGAGATAATTATGAAATAGTGAAAATGTGGTGGGGTCATTAAACAAGAGGTCCTAGGGCCTTAACGGTCACCTGAGTATAATACTTATATAATTTAGAGGATCCATAGAGTATAAAATGAACTGAAAGGTGAAGCTTTGTTGCCCAAAAGCAAGAAAAATAGGGTGATCAGGATCAACAATATAATTAGTCTAGTGTTTATTAAAAGTTCATAACTTAGGTTCTGATCTGTTCCCCATTTATCACTAACACCATACAGTATATTAACAAACTATCAGTGCTTCTGTACTATTTTAATTCCTTGTTGAAATCTCTTACACTGGACTCTCTTGGTCTTTGATGAGCATTGAATAAGACAAGTTATTTTTGTCTCATTTTTATTTATCTATTACTTACAAGTCTATCTGATCATAAAAACTATGAAAGTACTTGTATTATACGATAAAAAATCTTGCATAATTCTCTTATTCTAATAACCTTTCGAGTACACTATTTACAGTTACTAATTATCAAAAGTAAATGGCAAAGGGGAATAACTCCTCTCAGTAGAATACAAATTAATAGAGCCCTGGCCAGGACCAGAACACTTGACAAAATGGTCCAGATGTTCAAAAATCTTTATTAAAACTTTTACTCTTTTTGCCTCTGATATGCCCAGGTGCAGAGAAGATTTTCAAAGAAATAATGCATTATTTACTAAAGATTCACTATATTATCAATAGAGCCCTACCTCCCCCCCCCTCCCTGTCCCCACCGAGAAACTCCAGAGCCTCTCACCCTGGGACCAGAAGTTTGCTCATCATACATGTAAGTAATCACTTTGTTTATCTGATTAACACTAAGGAGCAGACAGGATTATTTAACAGAATTTTCAACGAATTAATGCATTTTTACTATATAATCAATAGAGCCCCGCCCTAACACTAGAACCCCTCACCCTGGGGCCATGAAATTCACAATTTTGAAAGATGCACTCTTGCTCATCATAACTATGTACTTAGTTACTTTATTTAATTCCCAGGAGCAGAGAAGATTTTCAAAGAATTAATGCATTTTCACTATATAATCAATTGAGCCCCGCACTAACACCAGAACCCCTGACCCTGGGGCCATTAATTTCACAATTTTGGAAGAGGCACTCTTGCTATTCATAACTATATACTTGTTTAGTTTATTTAATACCCAGGAACCCAGAACCCCTGACCCTGGGGCCATGAAATTCACAATTTATGTAGAGGCACTCTTGCTCATCATAACTATGTACTTTATTACTTTATTTAATACCCAGGAGCAGAGATGAAGATTTTAAAAGAATTAATGCATTTTCACTATATAATCAATAGAGCCCCCCTCCCTTTTCACCAGAACCCCTGACCCTGGGGCCATGAAATTCAAAATTTTTGAAGAGGCACTCTTGCTCTTCATAACTATGTACTTAGTTAGTTTATTTGATACCCAGGAGCAGAGAAGAAGATTTTCAAAGAAATAATGCACTTTCACTATATGATCTATATAGCCCCACCCTAGCACCAGAACCCCTGACCCTGGGGACATGAGTTTCAAAATTTTGGTAGAGGGCTCAATGCTAATTACAATGATGCCAACAGTTTGACTGCTTGATGTCCAGGAGTAAAGAAGAAGATTTTTAAAGATTGCATTATTTTTGGTGGTTTTAGCCCCACCCCTCAGGCCCCAGGGGGGCAGGGACCATGAAATTCACAATTTTTGTTCCCCTTCACCCATAGACGCTTTATGCCAAAGTTGGTTGAAATTCGTTAAGCGGTTTCAGAGAAGAAGCTAAAAATGTTCAAATGTTAACGCACGTCGCACGACGACGGACGAAAACGGATAGCAATAGGTCACCTGAGTGACTCGGGTGACCTTAAAATCTTCTTAAGATCCTCTGGGCCAGAAAAGATGAAACTTAAGTGAAAGCTTCCTGACATGGTGTAAATTCAAGTTTGTTCAAATCATGACCCCAGGGGTAGAGATGGATCATAATGGCAATCAAAGTTTTACTTAGAAATACATAGGAAAAATCTTTAAAAAAACTCTTCTAAGAACTTCAAAACCATTATTGGTCATATTTATATGGAGGCATTCTTCCATATAGTAGTGTAGATTCAAGTTTCAAATCATGACCCTATGGGGGGACACAATGGGCAATCAAAGTTTTATATAGGAATACATAGGAAAAAATCTTCAAAAATCTTTTTCTCCAGAACAGCAAATCCATGATTAGTCATATTAATAATCAAATTAGTATAGAAGCACCCTAGCACCAGAACCCCTGACCCTGGGGTCATGAATTTCACAATTTTGGTAGAGGGCTCAATGCTTATTTACAATCATGCCAACATACTGACTGCTTGATGTCCAGGAGTAGAGAAGATTTTTAAAGATTGAATTAATTTTGGTCATTTTAGCCCCACCTCTCAGGCCCAGGAGGGCAGGGATCATGAAATTCACAGCTTTTGCTCCTCTTCACTCAAGATGCTATATGCCAAAATTGGTTGTAATTGGTTGAAAATGGTTTAGTGGTTCCTGAGAAGAAGTTGAAAATGTTCAAATGTTACATGTAACAACTTAACGCACGATGCACAAGGGACGATGCATGACAACTCACCTGAGCACATTGGCTAGGCAAAAGCACAAATCAGTTCAGTATTGAAAAGATTACAGGGGGGGGGGGGGGGGGCTTGAATTTTAAACTATCTGATGATGCTTTCATGTTAACATGTCAATATAACAAATGGCTTTGTTGTACTTGAGAAAATTTTTAAAAATTCTGCCTATATATTCCTTCATAAAAATTAGATCCCCCATTGTGGCTCCTCCCTATCCCAAGGGTCATCATATGAACAAAGTTGACACACTACCTGAGGATGCTTCCATATCAATATGACTGAACATAGCTTTTCTGTTCTTGATAAGAAATTTTTTTCCTTTATGTTCCTATGTAAACCTTTTGATCCTTCATTGTGGCCCCACCCTACCCCCCTGTGATAATGATTTGAACAAACTTAAATCTTCACTACCTGAGGAAGCTTCCTTATAAATATGACCAATCAGGACTTTGCTGTTCCTGAAAATATTTTTAAAGATTTTTCCAATATATTTCTATGTAAAACTTTGATCGTCCATTGTGGCCCCGCCCTAAACCCGGGGGTTTTGGTTTGAACAAACTTGAATCTACACTACCTGAGGATGCTTCCATATAAATATGACTCATCATGGCTTTGCTGTTCCTGAGAAGAAGATTTTTAAAGATTTTTCCTACATATATTTCTATGTAAGACTTTGATCCTCCATTGTGGCCCCACCCTACCCCTGGGGGACATGATTTGAACAAACTTAAATCTTTACTACCTAAGGATGCTTCCTTATAAATATGACCAATCAGGGCTTTGCTGTTCCTGAGAAGAAGATTTTCAGAGATTTTTCCTATATATTTCTATGTAAAACTTTGATCCTCCATTGTGGCCCCACCTTACCCCAGGGGTCATGATTTGAACAAACTTGAATCTACACTACCTAAGAATGTTTCCACATGAGTTTCATCTTTCCTGGCCCTGTGGTTCTTGAGAAGAAGATTTTTAAAAGATGCTATTAATTTTTTTCTACTAATTTTTAATTATCTCCCCTTGAAAGAGGGCATGACCCTTTTTTTGAAAAAACTTGATTCCCCTTCACCCAAGGATACTTTGTGGCAAGTTTGGTTAAAATTGGCCCAGTGGTTCTTGAGAAGACGAAAATGTGAAAAGTTTACAGACAGAGGGACAAAATGTGATCAGAAAAGCTCAATTGAGCCTTTGGCTCAGGTGAAGTAAAAACGGATAGAAATAGGTCACCTGAATGACTCAGGTGACCTAAAAGGAAGGGCAGGACACTATTTTTGAGGCAAATTTGGTGTTTGGGGTACTGTGGATGTTTTTCATACAGCCTGATGCAATAATTCATTTCTGCATGACTTGAACAAAGTTCCACAAACTTTAATCTACCCGAGTCAGAGCTAAGTCCATGTTGAAAAGTGGGAAATCAGTGACACCATCTGGTGTCATAACTCTTTTAGATTTAAGATTCTTCTACAACTTATTTGCCACTAACACAATGCTTTCATGGTTTAAATTTAAACTGCTAAATAACTGACAAATGAAGCATCATTTTAAATTAAGTAGCCTCTTCACCATTTAATTTCTTTGAGTATGACTTCAGCACACAAACACAAATAAACTGTCATGTGAACATATCATGTGTTGAGATGCTGCCAAATTTGTGCGCATATAAGCATTAGGACCATTTTAGGCATTTACATTCCTGATTAATAAATATTTAAAACATTATTGTTTTCTCTAGTTTGATACCGATTGCAATTTTTTCTGTATCTGTACATGATGATGTCATGTGCAAAGAAATTAATGGTGACGAGACAACCTAATTCAAAAAGATGCTTCATTTGATTTATTGGTGATAGGACCATTTTAACAACGAAAGCATCATATTATTGTTAGTTTGTATGTTGTTTAACGTCCCTCTCAAGAAATTTTCACCCATATGGAGACGCCACCACTTGCCGGTGGAGAGCTGCAAATCTTAACCTATGCATGGCACTCAGGGCCATTGAGCAGTGAGGGATCTTTTTTGTGCCAAAACCTACTGTGACACGGAATCTTGGTTTGTACAGTCTCATCCAAAGGACTGGTCTCCACGTTCCGCAGTGGATTCAGACCTGCGACGTAAGGATCAACTCCTACTCTGAGACTTTAGAGCAGACTCTCTAACTACTGTGCCACCCGGGCAACAAGCACTGTATTAAAAATGCACCATCCAGGCGACAAACATCGTAGTAAAAGAATCATTCCCTTACTTAATTCTCACCTCTTTGAAGTTAGATCAGCACAATTAAGTTGTAAAAAGGTAGACAAGCTGGTGTACCTAAATCCCTACTTTTCAATATGGTCTCTTCTCTGACTCTACCCCGCACATGCACAATATAAAAGTGGAGCTAATCAGACCCAGTCCAAAGACTTTTTCTACTTACTTAGCTAGTTATAGCTACCTAGCTATTTAAACCTACTCCAAGTAGTTATTTTTACCTACTTTTGGCTTTACTTGCATTTCGTGGCCAAACACAGGAAACTCACAATATGGTGAGTACCAAATTTCTTGATAAAGTCACATTGACAACGAATACGATGAAAAGTTTGGCCAAAAAATGATTACTTTCTAACTTATTAATTTTGCACCAATATCTACACCCAGTTCTATTTTCTAGGAGCTAAGGATCAAAGCTATGTGGAAAGAAGCTTTAAATTTCTTACAAATCTAAATTAAATTTAAAACTTCATGCATGGTTTGGGGCGATTTTTTTCATGCATTTCCTCTCCTCTTCCTCATAAAAGTTACACCCCAAATTTTGCTATGCAATATGCAAGAGCACACAATAAACAACAAGTCTGACCTGTTTTAAAGATGCGCCTTCATTATTTTTTACTATTTTATGGTAACAGATAAAAGTAGGTAGAAGTATCTACTTTTTAGTAGGTTTAGATATCTAGATACTTATCAACTGCTACGTATGTAGATTGGACTCAATATTTATTCTAGGTATTATTTAGAAAACAATCTAAAGCAGAGATAGTTTTAACATAGCTGTGTTTGAACACTTTTAAGGAAAAGATGTATTTCCATTGTTTGAGTAACTGTACATGACCTTGTGTGCAATGAGGCATGGATAAGTATGATTACTTCACATTTTGCTAATGTTAACCAAAACTGGTTTTCTTTGTTATTCACTCAAGAAGTAACTGTTAGGTCACAAATTAACTGCTGTATATAGCCCAAAACTTTTAGAACTTTGATTGCAATTGCCCAGAAAAACAAACATCTCCAAGAGTGATTTTTTTCATGAATTGTTTTCAGATGAGTTCAAAGTTTAAAATTATCACTGCAACAAAGTGCAATTTTCTGCAATTTCTGGGGAAAATGCTAATTTAAAAATTAAGTTTCATTTAGTAGCTAAATAAAGCTACTTCAGGTAGGTAAATAAAGCTATGTAGGTAATTCAAGCTACATAGCTAAATCTAGTGACTGTACCAGACCTGACCAGTGTCCATGCTTTTTTTTTTTTTTTTATTTGTAAGAAGTCCAAACGACGGCGAATTCTAGTCCTGTTCGATAAGAAATGAAATTACTTACATGCAGACTTTTCTCTTTCCCTTTATCTCCACTCATAATGATAAACTATGATTTGAAAAACGTCAAAACGAAAACCAAACAACCACTTTCATTTACAACCGGAAATCGTGAAATGTTCCATTTGATTAAGTTGTTCTATATATTATTCATTAATATTCCTCGAGGAGCAAAACAAAAAAAACAAAAAAACAAAAAAAAAAACAAAAAAAAAACCGTAAAATCATAAATATTATCAATTATTTTCCTTGTATCTTTAATTGGTCGTTAGAGCTAAATATTCAAAAATTTTCTTTCTTACAAACAAAATAAGTAAATATTTTCTCGACTCAGTTTACGTAAGTATTATCTTATACCGGCGATCCAAGATGTCAGCGTTCACAAGGACGCAGCTGATTCTCATTATTTCCCTGGAGTATCTATGCCTGGAGTATGTTCATGTGATTTATTCTTTGTCTTCGTTTCAAACAGCGAGTTACTCAACAAAGACTCCATATTTTTGGCTTTACAATGAAAAAGAAATTGTCACTGATGATTCTGAAACCTGGTTTGACTATGGTGACAAAGCATGCCAAGTCATTCATTTAAATGCGGTATTACGTCACGGTGCCAGGTATCCCAGTCTCAAATGGATCAAGAGAATGTCAGCATTGCATAAAAAATTAATAGAAAATGGTGTTGATGAACGCTTTCCATTCTTGAGATCTTGGTCGAATCCTTTTCCAGAGGAGAGTGATAAGATTATTGCAGAACTTGGGCAGCAAGAGCAAGAACTGCTGGGGGAGAGATTCGCTCGTAGATTTAATCTGTTGTTTGATGAAGATATGGACAGTGTTCATGTTGTGTCCTCCAGTAAACAGAGAAGCCATGCCAGCAGTCTTGCATTTTACTCTGGACTTTCTCGGACAGTTCTTGGGGAAGTGGACAAGACAATGGAACCAGAAATTAATGATATTGCAATGCGATTTCATGACAATTGTGTTCATTTCAGTGAAACAGTTGACAATAACAAAACAGCTACTAGTGAATACTCTAAATTCAAGTATGGACCTGAGGTGGCTCTTATTGCAAAAAAACTAAGTGTCGTTTTAGGTTTACCTGAAGAAGCAGGTGTAACGCCAGGTACATCCTTTTAATAGACAATTATCCTAGGGGTTCTGAATCTTGGTTGGATCATTGGTGAAGGAAAATGCATTAAAGTCTACATTCTAAATTGAAAAAAAAAAATAATTTGTGCAAATGACAGTTCTGTGTCAAATGAGAGACAGTAAACACATACAGTTTACATGACTTGATAGTAAAATTAGAAATAATTGGGATAGTCATTTAGAATTTTTTTGCCAGTATGCACCAATTCATGCTTTTTTTTAATTGAATTTTTTTGTGTGACATCAAATTTTAAAACAGCATTAATATTTCTTTCCAGATGACTTAAATACAATACATCAGTTGTGTGCTTTTGAGGAGGCCCTAACAGAATCAGGGTCTCAGTGGTGCCAATTTCTTGATGAGGAAAACCTAGAGGTCATTCAGTATATGAATGACCTCAAGGTCAGTATAGCTCGATAGAATACCATGCCTAAAAATTAATAATCATAACATGATAACTTTTGAATTTTTTTTTTTATAAAGAATAAGTGTACCAAAGTAAGTTCTGCATGGAGACATCATGTTAATCTGAGTCTTTGTTGATTTATTTTTGAAGACTTAGAAATTAAGAATTTTATTTTTGGCAGCAATACTGGAAGAAAATGTATGGACATGATATTTCATCAGCCATGAGTTGTCCACTTGTGAGCAGCATATTCACAACTTTGGACAAAGTCATACAAGCCAACAACGCTGATGAGGAGTAAGAATTTTTTTTTTAATTAATGTTGAAATCTAAGACCATGTTCACTAAAATATTGCAGGTGAGAAAATCCTTCATGTTTACAGAAATTTTAACTGAAATGTTGATGGTGAGAAATTTGAGGCCATGTTTACTGAAATGAATCTGAGCCCATAATTACTGAAATGTGACAGTGAAAACAGTGGTGCATGTTTATTGAAATATTTTTATTGAGAAATCAGGGCTCCTTGTTTACTGAAATGTTGTCAATGAGAAATCTGGGCTCCTTATTTACTGAAATGTTGTCATTGAGAAGTCTTGGCCCCTTGTTTACTGAAATATAAAATCGTACCAAATACTTTATGAGGAAAACTTGTTCTTTGTTATTCATAAATATTTTCCTTCCTAGATGTGAAATTAACATTGAGTGCTAAATTTGGACACTTTAATTGTTCTTTATAATAATATTTGTATGTGATAAACTTATTTAAATTATGAAGAAATTTTACTTGAATGAAAGAGTTTTCTTTTATATTTTTTTTTACCAGTTTTGAGGCTGCTGTATTTGGCTTTGGACATGCAGAGACTTTAGCTCCGCTTTATGCAGCACTTGGTCTCTTTAAGGATGATCCACAACTAAAGGCAGACAATTTCAAAATCCATCAAAACAACAGAAAGTTCCGAGCCAGTAAAGTGCTGCCGTTTTCTGGTAATTTTGCAGTGGCTCTGTTTCAGTGTGACTCTGTAGATGATCAGGATGACACAACTGATGACTCGGTGTATGTGGTCAAATTTTACGTGAATGAGAAGCCAGTAGACATTCCAGCATGTGGAAAGAAAGTCTGTCCATATGACCAAGTCAGGGATTTCTACAAAAGTCAGGTAGACAAGTGTGACTTCCATAAGATGTGTAGAAACCCAAATCAAGACAGTAAAAAGCATGAGGAGCTGTAATAAAACACAGTCAAGAGAATTATTGTTCAACTGTGGATGGAAACATACCAAACACAAAGAAAAGACTAACTCCATTAATTTCATTAGTATAAGGAATTGTATTTTTTAACATTCTAACTAATATACTTAAACTTTTTATCCAGAGTTAGCAGTGTGTTTCCATATGTTGGAATGAAGTTAATTTTTTTCCAATTTTTTTTATGAAAGAAGTAGTAAAGAAATGATAAGAAGTTCCCTATTTATTTATATTAATTTTACATTTGGTTATTTAAATAAAATGAATAGTATCAGTATATTTTGATTTGATGGATCATCCATAATTTTAAAATGAATATTGCTTAATTTTAGTTATTAATTTTTTTGTTGTTTTAATTATTTCTAGAGGTTGATTGCTATGAAACTTATTTTTATCAAATTGGTTGTAAACTTCACTTTAAAGTATACAAGACCAAATTTTTATAAAATAATTTACTTTTAAGCTACTGCTATGATCAATTTACCAAAAAATTATGAGGTAATCAAGTTAAATCCCTATTCATTTATGCTCTATGCATACACAAATTTGCTTACATATTTCTTTTATAACATGTGTAACTTTCTATTGAAAAAAAGGTATTTAAAAAAAACTTATTATAAATTATGGAATGATGTTCAAATTTGCCATTATCATATCAACCTCAGGTCCAGCATTTGGGTTTCATTGTTTGACAACTATCAGACAAGTACAAGTATTATTCATGATATTTTTTTGTTCACACATTGCTGATGGAAACCTGTTCATGATTAGGTTACAGTTTATAATGAAACCCTTTCTTTCATCATCATAGAGTGAGTGACTGATTCATTATGATAAACATTGAAGAGTGAACATTTTGCGCATGAATTGTAAATGATTTTCATGTATCTCATTTATTTTTGTTCATATTCAACTATACGAAAATTTTGCCAAAGCTACTCTACATTGCCTGCAGTATTTATATAAAACAGGTTTTCTGTTACTGTATGTAGATAGCTATATATAATCAAGAATGTACTCAAATGAATAGGAAATGTTTCGTGTTTGAAACATATATATATGTCAGGGTGTTGGATACATATCACATCAAAGACTCGAGGATAAATACACTGTATTTGATCTTAGACCCAATGCAAGTTTACAGAATCTTGTGTTTTAAGAGGACTGATGTTTTGTCTGGAGAATCTTCCCCCTCCCCCAGTCAAATATAGGTGCCATATAACATGTTGTAATCACTTTTTTTCATTGTCTGTCTATCTAAATTTTTATGTGATGCAAAAACTAAAATAAAAACTCCATTGTTATCAGAAATTAATCATGATTCAAGAGAGATACATGTACATGGACCTTGATATATTGAAGTGAGATGAGATTTATTATATTTTTAGGTCAAGTTAGTTGTTGGTGTGCATACTGCAGAATAACTAGTGATTTAATTATTTTTCTATTTTTGCATTGTATGGGTTGTGTTTGTCAATGTTCTTCAAGTCTAAATGTATAGTCAGAATCTGAAAAAATTTGGAAGTTTGACATTAGTAGCATTGAAAGTCTGTCTTACTCCACTGTTAAAGTAACTTCCTTGACTCTGATGCATTACTCATGTTTTTTTATGAGATTAATTATTATGGCTGTAATTGTACACTACTATCAAGTTTTCCATCATCATGTTATTGTTGTTGTATGTTAAATACTGACAGTAATAAGACCTGTTGGATTTGTGTGGTGCTCTGCTATTCATTTGAATGGTGCCATGTTATCTGCTTGATGCAATATATTCAAAGATTCAAAGTTGTAAACACATGATACATGTACATGTATGAACATTTAGATGATTCAGGGACAAAATTCAAAAATGTTTGTTTCCTTCATAAAGTCATTTATTAATTTTAAAGGTCCGATGCATTTGATACTCACAAACACATGGATGCAATTGAACATATATCATTTTAGAAGAATGTACCAGTAATAAAACGTGTCTCATAAAACAGAGCAGTGGTTTAGTCATTTAGTACAGAATTTAATTGTTTAGCAAAAAAGATGAAGGATATATTACATATGTATGTTAAAAAGATACAACAAATTGATATCATCATTTTAATAATATACATTGTATTTATTCAAGACAAACAATTATGGTTGTAGTTTACATTTGATACATGTATGACAACGAAATGATCAAAATACAATATGTAAAATATTACATTGCATCATATATACCATTTTCTTTCCTTAGATTTAGATTTTTATAAAGGAACCTGCATAATGTTTCACAAAGTATTTTTTTTTGTTTCCCATGAATTACTTTCTTTTCAAATGGATAATATCATTATAGACAACATACTGAAGATTCTTAACATCTACCATCCAAACAAGAGGCACAAGGGCCAGTTACCTAAGTATAATACAACACTGTAAAGGATCCACTGAAGTATGAAATAAAATAAACTGAGAGGTGAAGATATGTTGCCCCAAATCAAGAGAAAAACGATGATCAGGGATCAACAAAATAGTTAGCCTAGTAGTCAGAAATAGATCAGAAAGTAGATTTATTTCAATACACTCCCATTTGTTTACTATTGTTATGCAAACTAAACAATACAGTAGCTTAGGAATGTGAAGTGAACCCTTAGCAATCCCTCACACAGTAGCCTCCCTTGTTCTTTAAAGAATATATAATGTAGGTCTTTTTGTCTCTGTTTTATTTATTTATTATTGACAAGTCTACCTGACCTAAAAAAAGTTTCGAATGTACTTTTTTTTGTTATATACTAAATAATTTCTTTTATTCCATTTGACCTATTAATTAATTATTTGAAGGTATTAATTATCACAGCTGAATAGCAAAGGGGAATAACTTTTCTCAGTAGAGTACAAATTTCCCTACAATATCAATTGAGCTCTACCCGGCACCGGAACACGACCCAGAGGTCCAAAATTTTACAAATCCGGTAAAAACAGCCTTGCTCATTACAACATTGTAATATGTTTGCCTCCTGGGTAACCAAGAGAAGAGAAGATTTTCTATGATGTCCAGGAGTCAAGAAGAAGATTTTTTAAAGATTGCATTAATTTTGATAGTTTTCGACCTATCCCTCAGGCCCGTGGGGTGGAGGGTAGGGGGGTTGGCATGTTCCTCTTCACACATAGATACCGTATGCCCAAAATTGGTCGAAATTGGTTCAGCGGTTCCAGAGAAGACGCTGAAAATGTTCAAATGTTAACGAACGACGCACAACTACGGACGAAAACTGACAGCAATAGGAAATGGTACATATACTAAAGGATGATAGAAAGTATATATTACCACTGCATTGCTAAAAATTCCCAATTATTAAGATACGTTTTCACTGAGGTAGAAGTTTAAACAAGCTGTAATCCTCATATTAAAGCGTTTCTGTATACAGCAATCATGCAAATTGTAGTCCTTATTTTTTAATTTTTTAAATTTAATTTTTAAGCCCTATGTACTGATCACGTAGATGGAATATTCTGTAGTCAGAATTAATGTAAAAACAAAGGCCTTACAATTGGTATGAAATATGTCAGTCAAATTAAGACCCACTGACTTCTCTGTCAGTAGCATGCCTGTTTAAATCTTGAGTATGGAATACGTTGGGAGACGTAATCACCATATGCAGGTGATAGCGGAATATTACTATATAAATAAAGTTGACGATGGAAAAGCTGAAGTCATCTCATTTGTCATACAAGTTAGTTGGCTGTTATCATCTATAGAGAGTAAAACATCCAAGTATGAAACACGTGGCATACTCTGAGATGTCTTATTTCGAGATCACTGGGATATATCGAGTCGACATGTGGATGGAAGTAACTATTGTTAACTGATAAAACGTCGTCGATATATCTCAATGTCGAGATGAAGGCAACAACAAATATTTTTCTTCTTCTCCTGTAAAAGTTTTTGATAAATTTTGCATAATAGGAACATAAAAACAGGTCCGTTAATAAAGGAGGAGTTTCAACAGTTAGATGTTGCCAGTGAGGAACTCCAGCATCCTTTTAATATCAACTTCCGTGTTCCATTTTTGAAGAAGCATTTGTATAGTTTATAATTACCGCGAGGGATGATTGTATAATGTGTAGAAAAGTAATACGTTTTGATGTTACTGACTTCTGAAATATTTAATGATTTTAAATTTTCTAAAAGATCTGTAGAATTTTTGACAATCCACATTTGATTTACACCACTTCTAGAATATGCAAGCACAGTCTGTCTGAATTTTCTCCTTCACAGCAGTTAATATTTTTGTGAGGAGTAAAGATAGGGGCTTGCTTTGCTATAGCCGACAGTGTATCTTGTTTGTAAGGATTTTTATGAATTTATTGTTTACATGTAACATTATTAATTGACTTGGTGAAAAAAGGAGGCATAAATTTTTTTTAAAAAATAGACAAATTATGTGAAAAATAATCATTCATACAAAACACATCTGATGCAGACTTTGTGCTGACCTATTAAACTAATAATCATATGCATAAAGGCTAGATGTTTTACGAGGACCTCAATTATTAAAAAATGCAAACACTGCTATTTCTACGTAAAAGGCTAGCTCTCCTACATTCTAAGAAATAGGTTGCTAGTGATAATTCTTAAAGGAAATCACATTACTGCATATATATAGATATTATAAATGTCATTTAATGACACAGAATACTTATTTTGTATTAAGAAATCTAGATTATTCAAAAATACAGAAATTACCGTATTTGAACTCATGAAATATGAAGATAACGAACAGTATTCAATCTCGAAAGTCCAATGAAACGATACATATTTGGAGCAGAGCAAACACGGACCTCAAAATTTAGAGGTGGGATCAGGTGCCATGGAAGAGTGATCATCCCCTGCCGACCAGTCACAACCGCAGTGTACTCCTTGTCATGATCGAAAAAACCCGGAAAAATCCGTAGACAGTTCAATGTATAAATAATGGCCTAACAATTAGTATGAAAAATATATTTCACAAGGAAATTATATACCTGGTAATTGACAACTTACAGGGAATAGTAAACTGATATTTTCTAGTTTAAAATATTTTAACTACATCATCAAACTGTAATATGACGCATATCGGAAATACTGAACTTGATTATACTTGTATCTGAGTATAAGAATATAAAGAGTATTACTCAATAAAACACAACATTGCAATGGTAAACAAAGCGGGAATAAACAAGTTTGTGAAAGCTGTTAAGTCTCTGCTGTCATTCTGGGCTGGATCTGAAGGCGCCTCGATTTGATTTTCACTGAACTTTATTTCATGTGTTCATGTTAAACTTAAGATCAGAGGTCATTTGTTTCTGACGTGGCTTTCTTGAAGGTTGCAATGTCTTCTGTATCATTAATATCTAACGTCGTGTTACTGTGTCCATTCATTTGTAAATCTTGATTCTTGGTTCTGGACCTTTGTTGCTTCTTCCTGTTTAAATAATACAAAGTGTCTTTGATTTGAGTTGAAAATATATGCCCTGAACCAGATATCATATACAATTTCGATTTCAGTTACCTACCAGACTCCCACTACTGTACACTTTAAGTAATTTATAGGAGGTCATTTTCTTGAATTTCTAAGATGAACGTATTCCATATTCATTGAAATTGTAAATTTATGATGAAGAATAGCCATATAATCCACAAAATAAAACATATATTGATTTTTTTTAAATTTAATTATTTCATATTTTCTATACTTACTATAACCTGAAACTCAAAATATTAGAAAAGATGAAGAAATCAAACAGTGACCAATCCCCTGACGACCGGTCACACCCGCTGTGAGGTAAAAGTAGTAATCAGAAGTCACAATTTGTATAAAACAATGACCTAATAAATGACGGGAAACATTTCAGTCAAAGTACGACCCAACCATACGCTGTAGTTGCAGACAGTCATTAAAAGGGCCATAGAATTTGTGAAGAGCTTACTTTCAAATGTTGAAAGCCTCGTAATATCAACTTATTTGTTGGTACACTGCCTCGGTTTAAAAGGTGATCATACTCAGAGCATGTTCTTACATACGAAATCATTTGGGAGACATACTTTATGCAAGTGATAGTGGAGTATTACTACATAAATAGGGGAAGTTGACGATGGACAAAATGAAGCCATTTTTCTTCTTCATATAGTATGGTTGTTAGTCGGCCATTGGCGTCTACAGTTAGTATAATAAACAATTATAAAACTTAAGTGGCAGACTTTGTAGTGTCTTATTTAAAGGTCACAGGGATATATCGATTATACGTTTGAATACATTTTTAAAAAATGTTGTTGAACAAAACGTATATCGCAAAGTTATAAAAACACAATGTTTTCTACACCTACATTGTCATTATGACAAGCTTTGGTTTAAATAATAAAGGAATCTGAGTGTGATGGCCTTTTAATTCAGGTCTTTTGAACACTATGCATAGCTACATGTGAAGAACAAAGGTAAAAAAAAAACTTGCCTTCTATACATGACTATGATTCCTATGACGATGATTAAAAGCAACACTACCGATACAGCAACTCCAGCAACCAGGCCGGTGTGACTCTACAAATATAATTGGTATTAACAGTGATAAATCATAAATAAGGTAGAAAGAAAGAAAAAAAGTAATATTGCTTCAGAGTTCATAAATCGACGCTAATTTTAATAAAATGTCAGTGTTTTGAATTTTGTTTTCTTCATCTTTTCGTAATAGAAAGGTTCTTAGTTGAAAAAGAATTAAAATGACGATAGCTGTTTTTTTTTTTTTTTTTTTTTTTTTTTTTTACATAAGAATAAATGCTACTATAAACAAAGGGAAACTTGCATCAGGAAATCGCTGTGTTTACAAAAGAATAATGCAGATCAGAACGAAGCTTTATGTCAAACCTTGTTATTCAGGATTTTCTTCTTTGGATTGACCTCCCCCTGATATTGTTTTAGCTTTAATGTCTGAAGAGCTGATCGAATACCGTCCTTGAACTGTTCTTCCTGAAGGTCGCAATGTAGGCAGTTGTACGTATACAGTACTTCCGTCACTGGGTCACTGAAGAAGTTAAACAGAATAATATAGAATATCTACTTGCTTCTTTTACTCAAAGTTCAATAAAGTATTAGTTTTCCACGGATGGACTGAATCATAACTATATTAAACTTCATTAAATGCTGTAGTGAAATAATGTTTTTGCATTTATATTTCTGACTCACTTGTTTTCACTAAACACCAGTTCAGCTCTAAATGCTATATGCAAAGATGAAATGTCTCTTTGATCAAGTTGTTTCAAATATATTTGTATTTTGTCTTTCAGTTGTAGAAGTTGTTCCTTTGACACTTTGCCAAATATCCTTATAGTTTGCTTTTGATCTCCAGTGCTGTGTGGTGTAATTTTCTCTTTGGGAACTGTTAATATTTCACTTGTCACAGTCATTGTTGTCGGAGTTGACGAAATTGTTCTTGTAGTTGTTGTTAAAGGCGTTGTGCTTTTCTTTGCTTGTTTGGGAGTTTTATTTACATTTGTTGATGATACTAATTGTTTAGTTACTGTTACTGATTTCGAAAACATGGAATTTCTTATTTGTGCCGTAGTACTTAATAAAGGGGTTAGAGTGTTTGGGGATTTGATAAGTTTTGTTGAAGTTACAATAGCTTTTGATGGAGTCGCTAATGTTGCAGTCGCTAATACTGATAAATTTTTTGTTTTCTTTGGTGTTAAAATCGAAGACTTTGGTCTTGTTGAGGTTTTTTGCATAATTGTTGTTTTCCTTGAAGTAGATGTTGGTACATTGTTAGTTGTTGATACTGTTGAAGGAGTGGTTGATTTTGTAACTTTTGTTGTTAGTTGTATTGTGGTTGCAGAGGTAGTGCTTGTTGGCGAAGGTGAAGTGATTGTTGTAATTTGTGTAGTGGGCGTTGCTTTTGACTTTGTTTTCGTTGGTGTAGTAGTTGTGGGTGTAGAAATTTTTGTTGCAGTAGTTGTTATTGGTGATGGAATGGTGGTTGCTGAGGGCTGTACTGTTGTTGCTAGTTGTCTGGTTGTTATAGGTGTTATTGTTGATTCATATGTTGTTAGTGAATTGGCTTTTGTTGGAGTTGTTTTTGTCGTTGTTATTTTCTGAAGAATGGTGGCTGCTGTTGAATGTGCAGTTGTTATGGGTTGTGTGTATGTCGTCGGTGTCGTTGTTTGTGTTGTGTTTGTTGATGAAGAAGATGTTGTCGATGTTCTTGCTGTTTTTGGTGTTGCTTTAAGTGTAGTAGTTGCTGATGATGTGGTTGATGTTGGTGATGTTGGCTTTGTTACTGGTGGTAGCATGGTGGCTACCGTTGATTCTACGATTATTGTTGGTTGTATGGTTAGTGTTGCAATGGATGATGGTTTACTGAATGTTGGTGTAGTTATTGATGATGTGGTTGCTAATGGTGTTGTTGTTACTGATGGGGAAGTGTATGTTTGTGTTGTGATTGTTGTTGATTTTGTTGTTGGGGTAGTTATTGTTGTTGGTTTCGTTGTTGTTTGATGAGCAATTGTAATTCTTGGTTTACTCGTTGTTGTTGGTAAAGCTGTTCTTATTGTAGTTGTTGTGTTTGCAGTTTTTGGTTTATTAGTTGTCGCTTTAGGATTTATTGACCTTTTTTCTTGGCTAGTCGATGTTGAAATTGTGTCTATTCTAGATGAGTTTGTGATTGTTTTTGGTGTAGATGTTGTTATTTGGATATGGGTTGTTATTGTGGCTTTTCGTTCAGTGATTGTTGATGGTGTATTAGTGATTATAGTCGTGGTTGTTGGTTTATAGTCTGTTTTCGTTGTGGTTGATTTTGACGGAGCTGCGGTCGTAGTTGGTGCGATTGCTGTCAGTGTGGTGTTTTTGTGTTTTGTAGCTGTTGTTGTTGGTCTGGTCGTTGGTGGTATGATGGTTGTTGACATGGAAGTAGTTGATTTTGTTGTTTTTGTTTGTTGTCTTTTTGTTGTCACTATTGATTTATTGGTTGTTGGTATTGCAATTGTTGTTGACGGACCTATATGTTTGTTGATTGTTGTCGGTATGGTTGCAGTTAGTTTAGTAACTTTTGTTGATGTGGTCTTTGCTTTGATTGTAATTACTGGTGTTGGTATTGATGTCACTTTAAAGGTTGTTGTATTCGATAGTATTGTTTTTGTTGATGATGAAATAGATATTTTAGGTCGTGTTGTTGTTGGTTTGGCAGATGTTGATTTGGATAGTGCAGTGGTTTTAATTAAAGTAGTCATTGCAAATGAAGAAGGTTTTGATGGTGTGTCTGTCAATGCTGTTGAAGTCGTTGAATTCATGGCTATAGTGTTTTTCTGATCACATTGTGGACCCAGAAAATGTAGCGAACACGACACCGTAAATTGTAGTTTTATCCTGAATTTTAGAAAAAATATATATACTGAAACAGGCTTCCTGGGCATTGTATTTTTAATTCAAGCAAACAGACTATAGACATGTCCTATTTACAGCGAATTTTATTTATAAAAACGGTTCTGTTCTATAACTTTTGAATGGGTCAACCAAGACCACGTGTCATGAATTTAGATCACAATAACATTTGTTGGGGTGTCTCCTCTGGTCGATACAATGACCTTGTCATCAAATACAATCTAACATTAAGTCAAATGCTGACTAACGTTTTTCATAGTAATTGTTGGCCATTATTTTCACTCTGAATTGTCACCTGATCCCACCGCTGATGTCTTAGAGGTCCGTGTTTGCTCTGCTCCTGATTTGTATTGTTTGAATGGACTTTTGAGCTTGAACAATGTTCGTTATCTCCATATTTCACTATAAATGCTACATACCAAATTAGGATGGAATATTAGAGAAGGAAAAAAAGGGGGGGACTATATAAAAAAGTCTCCGGGAAAGCAGCATTTAAGAAAATAAATGAAAAATGTCCATATTTATCATCATTTATAAACAATATGTGTTAGCTGGAAGATATGACATGGTCTTAAATGTATGGCGATATTAAATTATATGACGATAACGAATAGTAAACAAGCTTAAAAGACCATTGAAAGTGGAAAAGAAAATATTTAGTTAACATATGTCATGGGAAAATTTATTCATTGCAGCTTACCGTACGTTTTTCTTTCCAGGATTCGTTGTGATAGTTTGTACTGTAGCATTATTTCCATTGTAGGTGTAGTTTGTCACTCCAATATCATTATAGTAACTTCTCGAGTCATATTCAAAGACGTTTATTGATATTTGGAAATTAGGCTATAGTAGAATGATAAAAAATAAATAAACATTATTTGTTAAACAAAATACATCACTGACTGTTAAACAATATTGTTAATAAATGTGGAGCATTTACTTGACTCGTGATGTTCTTCCAGGTGTAAACAGCATGGTCTCTCAA
Organism: Saccostrea echinata; assembly: GCF_033153115.1. Lineage (NCBI taxonomy): Eukaryota > Metazoa > Mollusca > Bivalvia > Ostreida > Ostreidae > Saccostrea > Saccostrea echinata. Next base: position 3,125,333 of record NW_026889809.1, read on the forward strand.
TGCAGGAATATCGGGGAATAAAAAATGATTTTTGTCATCAGCTCGCTGATCTGTATTTTTTCCTTTGCAGTTCAGAATCTGAAGTCTAAAGATGAAAAAATTACCACATGGAATAAATACAGTTAAGAATCTATTTAATCATCAGGACTCAATCCTTCAAAATAAGAAAGGGATAATGCATAAATACGTTCATCAATCTTTGCCAAAATTATAACGTATGTGTATTTCTTTGAGATTTTCTTACGAGAGAGAGAGAGAGAGAGAGAGAGAGAGAGAGAGAGAGTTTACCCCTGCAAAGGATGCAGACATATTTGGAAGAAAACATCACACTCGCTGCAGCCAAACCCTAAAAAACCATCACAGCAATGGTCCGAGTCTCTATTGTACTCTAGTAGCTTCACCGACACGTCATAGTCGCCAACTACCAACTGTGAGGACAAGAAAGCATTGGTGTATTCCATCAGCCGATTAATAATTTTATTTATTTATTTATTTATTTTTTTTTTTTTTTTTGACAACCGTTTGACACTATGATAATCATTTAGACGGGTGGACTTGGTAAAAAGTTTATTACATCATAAGGTCATTTGTGTATTCCCAATTCCTTGAAAGCCGCTTCGATAAATAAATATAATCTATAGCAGTTTGAGCCTTTATCTTTAATATATTTCTTTGAATTGTTAAAAAATGCACTGTTTGTACCATTTAAGGGCATATGAGATTGATTTAAATTAGTAAATTCATTCCTTGCCATAAATTCATCAAATTTTAATAGCAACTTTGGGATGTTGACTTTTGTCTCTTTCATACTTTTTTGTGGTGAAATAAATATATTATGTTAGTAAAATAAATAAATAAATATGAGTTAATTAAAAATTTCTAAAAGTAATAGTGTTTTTTTTCTTTTTAGCAAATTCACTGCAAATATCAAAGCTGCTCTTTATCATTAAAGGAGCCTGGGCACAGTTGCATTGCTGTTTTGTTTACAATTTAAGATTTTTATATTAATTAAAAAAAAATAACTTCAGTTTTATTGAATTGAACTTACAAGAATTCTTAGGAATCAATGACAAAAAAATTCTTCATAACATTACGTCAAACATCTGTGTTTGTAAACTTAGCTCTGTTATTGTTAATTTTACGTTCCACCGGGGTTGTTCAATTTGCATTGTTCACTCTGCACACTTCACTTAGAACGGACTGACAATACTGGTGAATTGGTTTTGCTTTCTTTCTACTCTGAATTTTCTGTATTAAAGTATTAATATTTTTCATTAATATACTATAATTTTTTCTTAGATATTAGGGATAAGATTACTTAGTGAAAGTGCAAGGATGTGTGCCAATCAAACGAGTCCCTAAATTTGTATATTTGATAATTTCCAGGTAAAAAGTTTCTAAACACGCCTTTATATTATTTTGGTGTAAAATGCTCTAGCAACATCATAAATCATGATATACTGAAAATTTTAGAAAATATTAACTTCGAATCGGTTCCCAAGACCTTTTGATGGATTACTATCTTTGGATGTGAAGTCATTTTTACTATAGATAACGTATTCATGGGTAAATAATATTCTTGTCTTTTCCCTAGTTCTGTGCAACATATTTTATATAATGAATAATATCATTACTGAATAAGGGTGAACTCAAAAAATAATGACCACCAAATGGAAATTTTTTGAAAAAAAATCCAATTAACTATAACATATTTTTCAAGTATATCATCGAATTGTACATGCATTCTAGTAAAAATTCCTGATGTTGCAATAGAAAAAGACAATTGAATAAAACAAATAACAGACAAACAATAAAACAAAGAATTTTTATAGTTAAACTTTATTTGAAAAAGAAAATATCACTACATCCTAAGAGACTGTCTAAAATACATAATCAAAAGAAATTATAGTTTTTATATGCTTCAAAATGGCATCAGGGATATAAATGATTAGAACTAAACCTTGAGTTTCTTCTCTTGTATATGTGAAAGAAAAGGCTTTTTGATTGTTATTTTACAATATTTTTTCAATTCTGGGTCGAAAAGTTTTAATGTGAAAGAAATATGAAACAGCAAAATTCCCCCAAATCATTTTTTGTCCATTAAAGTTAATTCTTTAAATCTAAGCCAAATTTTTTTTTTGACATACAAGCTTTCTTACAAAATACTAGATTTTAAAGTGACCCTATTTTTACATTATTGTGTTGCACTCCTGACACCTGATATGTATTTCATTTAACATTGTTTTAAAAATTAAAACTCAAAATAACCTATTCTTAATTTGTAAATCAGTTCATCGTTTTGATATTTTTTATCATATACGGCAAGTTTTTTTTTCATATTTTGAGGGCTTCAAAATATGATTATTTGTAATGTGTAATACATATACAACATATTTAAATATGTGTTAAGTGAAGAAAACTATTCTCTTAACTGTAAACTTGACTGTAAAATGTCTGTAATTAGTTTATAGACATAATGTTTTGAACATCAAATAGTATCAAACATTTTTTTTAATTTAATTTTTAGTAAACGTTAAAATAGATGAAGATCATTAATAATCATAAAACAGCTTTGTTGCACTCCTGACTACAGTAAAAATAAAACCACAGAACACTAGAATTCATAGTGTTGGCAACATCAAGTGGTAACGAAATTGTGCAACACTTCATAATTAAACACGTGAAAGTATTTAAACTTGTCTTTATATCCTGAATTATTCCCTATTTATGTCAAAAAACCAGCTAAGTGAAGATAAAATATATTTTATAGTATATTTTCCTTCAGGGGACAAACACTGTAAGCAACTGAGGTCAACAAGAAACATTCTACTCATCAATTTTGTCTTTGTATTTATTCATCACCAATAATTCAAACATATTTGTTGCACTTCTGACCAAAAGCATGGGAGTCTTTAAAGTAGAATTGTGAAGTGAAAATTATATCAGAACTTGTTCCGTTGTGTCAGTGAAGTTGAGGTGGAATTACTTGAATTTTATAACAATTTTTCAGTGTCTTTATTTTTTACATTCATAAAAAATCAAAGAAAAGATAAAAACACATCTGAATTGATAAAATTGAAAAAGAGAAGGATTTTAATAATTAAACTCTCAATAATTTAGCACTAAATTATTATTATAATAGATCATTATTAATTAAAAAAAATTCTTAGCATGAATAAAAGTCTCATCATATAACTTGAATCTTTAAAAAAATGTGTTGCACTCCTGACCATAAAAATTTAGATCTGAAACACAGACAGACCCTCTTATTGATAAATCTATTTGATAAAAATATTCTTTGTGTCTTTATTTTCCAAAATAAAAATCAGAGAATCATATACTGATAAAATTTTTTTTCATGCTGGGGAGCAAAAAATCAAAAGTTGCACTCCTGACATTATTGGGTATGCACAGATCCTTGACTCTCATTAACGATGCTTGTGATTTATATAACATTTTAAAGTTTTGCATATCAGTTATGAATTGTCTCTCAGATTTTTAAGATCGATGTTTTTTTGAAAACACTACATTTTTCTATTACACTCCTGACATGGTATAACATTTTTTTCAACAACAGCCATGACCACAACTTGGTCAAACAAAAGTTGCTACAGTCTATATTTAAAGCTCAATGCTTTAAATATTATCAGGGAAGTCTTTATTTCCAGCATAAACCATGATCATTTATTTCACAGATCTTCAAAAAATATTGAATTTTCAAAATGTCACATAAAGGTGTTGCACTCCTGATATTTTAGCATAATTTTTTGGGCATAACTTTTTTTGTGAATTGAGATATCAATGAGGTATTTGGCAGATATTTAGACATTATCTTTTCAATGACTCTCTCCCCTATCTCTCTCTTTTTGTAAAGGAGTGTAGTCCTGCATTTGATGCAATTTAACCTACCTTACTATTCTACGATTTGAGACAAGTTTGCCATTGTCGAGTAGTTCTTGTGAGGAAGTAGAAAATGTTTCAAAATACGACGTGATATATTGTTGGCACAGATACTTTGGTGAGACAAATAAATGTATCTGGGTGAAAAAATTTTGCTTCAAAAACACAGACAGACATTGAAAATTAAGAAAAACTACAAGTTAAGGGATTTAATGCTGTGTATAGGAAAAAAATTATTCCTAAATACAATCATTACTGTACATGTCTAGTAAAACATACTGAATACCATATGGTAGACGTTTTCTCAAAGAGAATTACAGTACATGTAAAACTTTGATAAAATGGTTCTAGAGAAAGAAAAAAAAAACGGAAACGGGGAAAAATATTTAAACGCGTTCTTCGCAATTGTCTGCTTCAAATTTCAATCAGTTTTAGGGGTTTAAGCAGATTAATGTATGCACAATAGATTGTTTATATACCTGTATATTTCTTAGGTAATTCAACAGCACTACAATATAAAAGGTACATCCTTTCATGGTGTTTCCGTTAACCCTTCAAACTTTCACATAAATTACACCTGTTTGCCATCACCCTTTTTGCGACACTATTAAAGGATGTAGAGACATCCAGACATTTGGACATCAGGCCACTGATAATATGGGATAAGGAATAGTTTAACATTGAAAGATGCCGGACATATACAGATAAAGATCGTTAATGAGGTCAGGATGCATTGACCATTTTGACACTTGTACTTTTTTTGAATGGGTTTCAATCAAATTAAAAGCTATGTCAAAAAGTCATTGGGGCTATCGGAACATATTTCTTAAGTGACCATAACATTTATATATATAGCTCTTTATGATTTTGCTAAGCGGGGTTTTTTCTTCACACGGACATTGCCGTTTATTAAATATTTGCTTTTATAATTTGTTCTGTGATCAGATAAGTTATCTTCTGTTGTCTTAAGGATGACTGTGGCAAAGGGCACGGCTTAAATACTACTATTGAACAAATCAGCTTAATAAATATTGATTTAGAATTATATTTATGTAATGTGAAGGGGAGGTGAAGGAGAAGAGAAAGTTTTTTACTGTCATACACATGTTCACTAGTGCCCACCATATTGAAAGACACGGAGGGATGATAAATAAATTTAATTATTACATAGAGTGAAAATATGGTATGTTCATTGTTATGAGATACTTTCAAAAATTTTACAATATAAAAATAATAAAGCATGTGATTTAAATAGAAACATGAAATATTCAATAAAATATATGGGATCAAATGATTCCGTGAAGTCTGTGGAGAATTCTGCATCAATCATTTTCTGTCCAAAATGCACAGAGATGGTTGTTTCCATTATGATCTGTACGTACAGATATAATCTCTGTTAATGGTCAGAGGTCACCAAATGGAATATTCAACAATCAATGAGACAGACTTTTGTATAGAAACTTATAACAATGAATAAATTCAAATATGTTAAGATTACAGCTGACAAATCTTGTAACAACATTGTATTTGTAAGGATCAATATTAAACCAACTTACACACTATCAGACAGCTGTCTCTTTAATAAAAATGGAACTAAGAAATTTTCAAATCTTATGATTTATCATTTGCAAAATTACTTTGTTGAAAAATCTTTCTTATCCAGCACACAAGTGAGTTTCTCATTGACAATTACTATCTTTGAGACCGGACACAAATTGTTCTTCTTTGTTAGCCGGCCTATTTTTAAATTCTTCTGAATTTATTATAGACCCTCTAAATGAGAAGAAAAGAGAACTCTTGCTGGGGTCTTCATTGAACATTTAATATATCGACAACAATGCATCAATTAACAAAAGTTATTTTCGTTCACATGCTGACTCGATATTTATGCCAGTAAACTCGAAATACAGACACCGCAGAGTCTGCCAAACCTGTTTTATATTTAAATGCTTTTCTGAGTAAATACGTTAATAGCCAACTAAAAAATAAACTTTATGATGGAGATGATGACTTTAGCTTTTCCATCATAAACCTCCCATATTTATGCGGTAATATTCCAATATCACCTGCATATGGTGTTAAGTCTCTCACCCGATTCAGTTCCCTCGAGCAAGTTCTGAGTACAATAAATCTTTAAATCGAGTTAGTATACAGACAAATTATCATATACAGAGCTTCCAAGTAAGCATTTCGCAAATTCTATAGTCTGTTACAGCGCACTTTGAAAAATTAAGCATTTTGAATTTTTTTTCAAAGTGCGTTAAATTTGGGACGCACTTTGAAAAAAAATCTTCAAAGTACGAAAAAAAATATGCACTGCTTGGTCAGTTTTCTTGCAAATTTTAGGTATTACTCAGATTACTTCTAAATCTTTAATTTGGTATTATAAAAAGGCTAGACATGTCAAACAGCATATCAAGGTCATACCAGTTATGTAAATACATATATTTGGGTGGGAAAGATAAAGAGTTGGCTGAGGGACCTCCTACCTGTCTTCTCCTCCTTTCCGTTGATGGTAGATCAATTCATCAGTTTTTCGAAAGAAATATAACAAAATAATACTGTCTATTACTAAAAACTAAGTCAAGAATTTTTGTTTTATACTTACTTTTTCAAAGCGCGTTAAGTGTCTCCATGGAAAAAAAATACCGATTTACACTCTCAATGCGCTTTGAAAAACATTTTCAAAGTGCATTGATTTTTGTCCCAAATTTAACGCACTTTGAAAAAACTTCAAAGGGCGTAATTTTTTCAAAGTGCGTTGCCACAATGGTCGATAAAATCACCTAGTTTGTAAATACAACATTGGATCGTTTTTTAAATGACATGTTTCAAACATTATAAGGTAATCGTTTACACTACTTTTGATTACTCCGTTTACCTGATTAAAACAGAAGGTTTACAGCTTTTTTGACCGGTCGAGAAGGGATTCTTACTCCCCCAAGGCACCTGATCATACCTCTGGTTTTTACAGGGGTTCGTGTTTTGCCCTTTTAACGATTCATACTGCTTATTGGATTGATGAGATGATCAATCACCTTTCTTTGTTTTCACCGTTATATCATAAACTCTGAGGGAAATTAAGAGAAAAAAGGAAAGGGCGATTATCAGACAAAATTTTGAAGTCAACCTTAATGAAATTTATCGGGAAAAAATATGGGTAATCATAAAAGAGATAAAAGACAAATGCCAAGCAATCCACAAAGAATGCCGATTAAAATTGTCCTTTTATATCTTCAGTAAATCTTACAGCGTTATTTACAATGATGTTCGCCTGTACATTCAAGCAATCCAAAATTCAAAGATGCGCAATTGTATTATGCACCCATTTACATCTACAAGTATAACCTGAGATGTTACAAAATTCAAACAACATCAGGTCATATCGTATCAGCTGATTACAAGGGATCGGTGGCCGATCAGTCTCACTGGTACGGTTTATGTATGACTATTTGTTTAACCGTAATATATGCAATCTGCATTTACTTCAGCAATACAACCGAGTTAAAATTGATATTCTCCAAGAACCATTTATCTCTGTTATCATGGTTAATAATGAAAAAAAATGAACAGTTCGCCCTTACTGTATGTTTCTGCAAAATGAATAATTATCCCTTATTACTGTAGTCAAATATTTAAGTCAATGGTTGTGGTGTTGTGTTGATTGAGAAATTACTTAAATCAACTTTGATGTAGCTTATTGAGAATATCCGAAAGTTTATATTTACATCACAGGTTTATCTCTTATTCGCGTTTATTTGTTTTCCATTATTTTTATGTCCTATCAATTAAACAATGTGAGTGAACATTTAAGCATAAAAAATAAGAGTAGAATTCCTCAATATTTTTTAATGAAATGACGGCAATACAATATAAAAGTAATTTAGCACTTGATATATATTTCAATAAACACACTTCCTTTTCATGATATAATACTGTTTTGCGTAAGGACATGGTGAAATTATGCTCGATAAAATATATTATAGAAAAGTCTTCCATGTTGTTGCTGTCCTTATTCATATCCAACAATCGTTTTGTGAGAGCAATTTAAGGATAGAATAAATAACTGGTTGGATAAAATTATTTTCAACGCCAAAATATGGCAAAAATTCTCTCTCTCCTCGTATAAAAATTTTCCAATTTTGTTTGGTTCAGTGCGTATCTTATACACCCCTAACTTCCCCTATCATATATTGACCCTATTAAAAGTCGGGCTAATTTACATATTTTTGAATTAAATTGTTGAACAAGTGATACAAATGTATATGAAATTAAAATAACTCTATACATTGAACCACAACAAAACCTAACTAATAATTAACACAATTGCATGATTTAATTATGTATAAAATCTCTGTCAAGTTATTCTCCAACATTTCTTGATCTTTTTTCAACAATTTTACTGTTTAACAGTGCTACTGATAAGTAACAAATATTTACAGAAAAAAAATTAGTAAATAATAAACATGTTGATACTATTGTCTGTATCAAACACACACAGAAATGTTCATACAGGCCTCACAAAAGATACACGAATATGCTATGTTGTTATGTTTTTTCCTTTCAAAAGTAAGAAGTTATTTCAGGATCAACAATGTGTCTTGAATCGATTTTGTCATCATTATTAATCAAGTGAAGGAATATTGTACATCGTATATGAAATAACACAAGGTATTGGCACGATAATATTGGAATTGGAGCATTTCATTACTCCATTAATTTGTGATAAAATATTTCATGGCATAAAAAATATCGTAAAACAATCCATAGAGTATGTTCAATACAAAAAAGACATGGCACTTCAATATCAATGAGACAATTTTTCAATGCTGCCTGGTAAAAATGCCACCACGATAATTAAACTTGCCACACATATATGTTCACGATATTAATTCCCTGCAGTCATTTTGTGACGGACCTAATGGTGCCTCGGTCGTCGCTGACTTAGCCTCCTGTTGACATCATTTCAATTTAAGGTCATAAGTCACTGGTGTCAGATGTAGGTATTTTAAAGGTTGCAACGTCTTCTGTATCTTGTATATTTAACGCCATGTTAGTATGTCCGTTCATGTGCAACTCCTTCTCCTTGCGTCTGGATCTCTGTTGCTTTTTCCTATAATTATCACAGAGAACGTTTTTTAAAATATTGTTTGTATTTGATACGTAACAAATTGCTACAAATTTCTTCATCCACATAATTTACCATATTAATAATTTTACGCTTTCGTAGGCAACATCCTATTTCGCGCAAACATGTTTTAGCGCTTTCAGCATGTATGTGCATTGTAATTTATTATTTTCAAACTGAAGTTGAATCTTATTCATAATCTTACTGATGACAAATCAGTGTAGTTGTTTTCAACTTCAGATTTAAAAATTATGAACGACAGTATAAAATTGATCATATTTTGGCGGTGTCTCCGTGAATTACTACCACTAGCAATGATGCCTGATGTACCAAAGATCCCTATAAAATGATTATACAGTATGTGACTAATGAGTATAATCATACATGAGTAATTTTAAAAAATAAAAATGAAAAACTGACCTTCTATACGTAACTGTGATTGTGACGATAATTAATAGCAACACAACAGATACAACAACCCCAGCAACCAGTCCAGTGTTACTCTACAATATCAGAGCGAAGCATAACTCTTGAATTCACAATATGTAGATGGCGCCTCTTGATTATTTAATATAATGGTAAGTTATAAAAACAATTTTCGCTCTCTTTCATTCTGTTAGTTAAGGAAACCTTAAACCTTTAAAGAGAAAATTATTTTAATGCCAGAGATTTGTTTTTACCACAAACAGTTCAGAAAATCATCATCAGTAATTGTGTTTGGAGATGTATTAATCAAATCAATAAGCAGTGGATTTACAAATGTTAAATTGTTTTCTTTCTTGAAATCAAATTTTTACAATCACAAATACACGAACATAGTAAATCTTCTAAAACTACAAAAGAATAAGATGTAACTTTAAATAAATATCGTTTGTTGTTAAGGAATCCTCATTGTTACAATTTATCATTTATATACTTCATAATTAAAAATATGACTTATAAAAAAGTTTACAACACATTGTGCTTTTTTAGGGTTGACTTCCTGATAAATTCTCATATGCAGTATTTTATAACTTTAATATTTATAATCAAAATAAAGGTTTACTATACCTTGTTCTTATTCAGAACTATCTTCTTGGGATTGACCTCCCCGTTGTATTGTTTAAGCTTCATTGTCTGAAGAGCTGACTGGACACCATTCTTAAACTGATCATCCTCGAGGTCACATTGTAAACAGTTGTAGTTGTATAGAATCTCCGTTACTGGGTCACTGAAAAAGGTAACAAAAAGTATTAAGTAAAGAAACATATATTTTGTTGTATTTATTTTCTGAAGAAATGGAACGTTAATGTATTGTTTTTTTTTTTTAGATAAAGGAAAAATCAAACCCATGAGATGTTCCTGTTTTCAATAAGACATATATTGATTAATACTCTGTAAAGTACCATAATTGATTTCTTATAAAAAATACTTCTTTACTTACTTATTCGTACTGAACATGAATTCAACTTGAAACTCAATCTGTAACGATTGTTTATCAGGATTCAGTTGCTGCAGATGCTTTATTATTTCCTTTTTGAGTTGCTGTAATTGGTCCATTGACACTTGACCAAGTATCCGGATTGTTTGTTTTCTACTTCCTCCAGGGGGATTTACATTGGTTGCCTCTTGTATTGTGGTGGTGGTTGGTATAGTGTTTTTCGTTTGTGTGGTCGCTGTACTTGATGGAGTTGTCATTGTTTTTGGTCTGGTAGTCGTTGATATACTAGTAGGTGTATAAAATAATTCAGTCCTGGTTTGTGATGTTTTCGGTAAAGTGGTTGTTGTTAATGATGTGTTTGTCATCAGTGTAATTGTTGGTTGTGAAGGTGAGGTTGATTTTGCTGATACAGATATTTTTGGTAAAATAGTTATGGCTGATGTTGTTTGTTTTGTGACGGTTTTTGGTAATGTAGTATATGTTCTTGAAGTGGTTGTTGCTGTTGCTGATGCATTGATTATTTGTGTAATGATCTTTGAAGACGTAGTGGCTGTTGTTGCTGGTGTAATGGTCATTATTGTTGATGTATTCGTTGTTGTAAGTGTTGGTGAAGAAGTTGGTACTTTTGTTTTAGGTGCAGAAGTCGTTACTTTTGGTTGAGTTGGTGGTGGTGTAATTGTCGTCGTTGTTAGTGTAGTAGTCGTTGTTGTAAATGTTGGTGTAGAAGTCATTGATGTTAGCTTAGTTGGCGTTGATGCATTTCTAGTTCTTGTTGGTTTTGGTATGGTTGTTGTTATTGGCGTAATGGTTGTTGTTGCTATGGTGGTTGATTTTGTTTGTTTTGGTGAAGTTGCCGTTTTTGCAGCTTTAGTTGATGTTTGTGTAGCTGTTGTAGTTGTTGGTTTTGTTGATTTAGATTTAGTTGTCACTATTGTTGGTTGAGTAAATGTTGGTTTAGTGGTTATTGTTGTTGGTTGAGATAGTGTTGGTGTACTTGGCGTACTTGTAGGTTGTGTATTGGTCATTGTTGTTGAAGTGGTTGTTGTTAGTGTTATGGTTGTAGTTGATGTTATGGTCGTTGTCGTTGTTGATTTAGATGTTGTGGTTGGTGGTGGTACAATGTTTGTTGTTTGTGCACTGGTCGATGTTGAATTTGGTGAAGTTGTTGTTGTTGATAGTGTAATCGTTGTTGATTTTGGAGTTGCAGTTGTTTTTGGTTTTGGTGTAGAAGCTGTTGCTCTTAGTTTTGGTGTAGTAGTTGTTGGTTGTGGTGTAATGATTGTAATTAATTTTGGTGTGGTGATTGTTGTATTTGTCATGGTTGTTGTTGGTGAAATCGTTGTTGTTGATTTTGGTGTTGTAGATGTTGTTGGTTTTGGTGTTGTTGTTGTTGGATTTGGTGAAATAGTCGTTGTTTTTGCTGAAGTGGACATTTCTGTTGATTTTCGTGAAGTGGTATTTGTTGGTTTTTGTGAAGTAGTCATTGCTGTTAGTTTTGATGAAGTAGTTGTTTTGTTTGGTGTAATGGTTGTGGTTGGTTTTGGCGTAGTGGTTGTTGTAAGTTTTGGTTCAGTGGTCAATGTTGGATTTTGGGTAATGGTTGTTGTTGTTGGTTTTGTTGTAGTTGTCGTCGTTAGTGTAGTTGTTGTTTGGTTTAGTGTTGATGTAGATATTTTCGTTGGGTTTGGTTTAATGTTTGTGGTTGGTTTTGGTGAAGTAGTTTTTGTTGGGTTTGGTGAAATAGTTGTGCCTCTTTTTAGTGCAGTTGTTGTTAATGATTTTGGGGTAATTGTTCTTATTGATAAAGTGGTTGTTGTTAGTATTGGTGTAGTGGTTGTTATTAAGGTAGTTGTCGTTTGGTTTGGTGTTGGTGTAGTAGTCGTTCTTATTGTTGGTAAAATGGTTGTTGTTGTTTTTATTGCTGCAGTTGTTGTTGGTAGAATCATTGTTGATTTTGGTGTAGTAGTCGTTGTTGTTGGTTTTGGTGAAGTAATCGTTCCTGGTTTTCGTGTAGTAGTCGATATTGTTGGTTCTGGTGTATTGGTTGTTTTTAATTTTGGTGTAGTCATCGTTGTTGTTGGTGTAGTCCTTCTTGCTGAATTTGATGTAATGGTCGTTGTTGTTGGTTTATGCCTAGCAGTCGTTGTTTTTGGTTTTAGTGTAATGGCTGTTGTTGATTTTTGTGTAATGGTTGTTGTTGTCGATTTTTGTATAGCAGTCGTTGCTGTCGGTTTTGGTGCAATGGTCGTTGTTGTTGGTTTTGATGTTGTTGTTGGTTTTGATGTTGTTGTTGGTTTTGATGTTGGTTTTGATGTTGTTGTTGGTTTTGATGTTGTTGTTGGTTTTGATGTTGGTTTTGATGTTGTTGTTGGTTTTGATGTTGGTTTTGATGTTGTTGTTGGTTTTGATGTTGTTGTTGGTTTTGATGTTGTTGGTTTTGATGTTGTTGGTTTTGATGTTGTTGTTGGTTTTGATGTTGTTGGTTTTGATGTTGTTGTTGGTTTTGATGTTGTTGATTTTGGTGTAATGGTTGTTGTTGTTGATATTTGTGTAGTAGCCGTTGCTGTTGTTGTTGTTGGTTTTGATGTTGTTGTTGGTTTCGGAGTTGTGGTTGTTGTTCTTTTCTTATCACACCGTGGACCAAAATAATTTGCTGGGCATGAAACTGTCAGTTGTAGTTTTATCCTAGATAATGGGAAACTGATCTATCAAGCATACTAAATATTTAAAAGATTCAATTTTATTTCGGATAATTCAGTGTTTTACATTGCATGATATGCAAATTAATCTTATCATTGATCTAAGACTGAATAAAGTGTATCAACTGTTATGATAATGGGAAACATGGAAAGGGGGGAATGGTGGACAGTATTTTCGTAAAAGGAAATCACATGGTAACTTCTGATGTACCAATTTCCATGGGTTTCAAATTTAAGTAACTTGGTTTTTCACTCAGTAAACAGATAAATAATATAACTGATGTGTACATGTATCATCAAATGGTATAGTCAAGGCTACTTCATTAAACAAAGAATTTCTAGTATGTGTTAAACTCAAAGACTGACCCATGCAGAGTAGATAACCCTTAATTTTTTAATAAAAAGATTTCATCCATTTCGTTGTTTCTCACCATAAGTGTTTTTTTCCTGTTGTTGTCTTGACAATCAATCCTGTAGTTGTATTTCCTCTGTACACATAGCTTGTCACACCAAGATCATCATTGCCATCGAGAGAATCGTAGTCATAGGTGTGCACCGATATTTGAAATGAGGGCTATGAACAAGGAGGGTAAAATGAGAAATAATATTTTTGACTGCTAAATATCATTTATGATCTTTCAATATATGTAGTCAAAAAGCATTTACTTGTCCCCTGATATTCCTCCACGCGTAGTTATCAGCGTTATTCAGAGCGTTCGCAAATAAAAACCTGTGCGTGTCATCAACTCGCTGGTCTTCATCTTTCCCTTGGCACATCTGTCTGTAGAAAAAAACCCTGAGAATCATTTGAACTAAATCTAACATTAGTTAAAAACCTTGTAATTTTTCATTAAAATATTTTTACTGGCAGACAATTACATTGTATCGAAAATCTTTAAATTTCAGAATATCACTGAGATAATTTAAATTTTTTTTTTTTTTAAATCTCTAACGAATTCAATCTGATAAATTAAGAGAGGGAGTCTTACTTTTGTGTTGGTAATAAAGGTTGTAAACAGATCTGGAAATAAACATCACACTCGCCACGACAGGACCATAAAAATTTATCACAGCACCTGTCTGGGTCTCTGTTGTACTCCAGTAGCTTCACAGACACCTCATAGTCTCCGAAAGCAAACTGTAAGATCGAGTCAGTATCATTCTAAGCTTAAGAAAAAAAAAAAGCTTCTTGGTATGACATGTAACTCATACTTTATCCAAATGAATTTACAATGAAACAAAATTATATAATGAATATAAAAATATTCATGAAATTTTATTAAAAGAATACTTTTATACTATTAAAAAATTAACCTAAGGTGTTTCTTATCGTATTGATTATAGTGATAGTGCATTTTTCCCACTGAGATGTAAGGTGTAAGATCTAAATTATACAAATGTTTTCATTTTTCAACATGCAGTTGGATTAATATCTATTGATACAATGTGGCGATTTATGCAATCATGTGTAGTTTTATGGCACAATAGTAAAATAAAATAATGTAAAGAATTTTACACATCACATTTAATATTAATATTGATATAATGTTATCCTTGCACATAGTGCTTTTTGTAGATTTTATTTGTTATTTGTTGTTTCTTTTATCGAAATAATGACAATAAAAATTGTTTAATCAACTTTAAAAAAGAATAAAAATAAATCTTGTACTGTAATGTTGATAAATGTAATTTTCATTAAATTTTCATTATAAATAAATGTTGTGCTTGACATGTGTTTCACACAAATTGTGTTGCATAAAAAAGACTTCATAAGGATAAACCAATAAAAAATTATTTTCAATTCTCACAGAAATATAAAAGGACAGATCTCGATTATTTTCATCTGCTTTTCAGTGTCTGGACTTTAATTTGTATTAATACACATAATTCTAGAAAATCAATTATTCAAACGTAAATCAAAAGAGTTGTAAAAAAATTGTCCAAATTGTAGATGCTTTCTTTTTCTAAATGACTTTAACACAACGTTTTTCTTAATCAAATTCGCATTTTTATGAATTTTTTTCCCACACGTTTTAGTACTTTAAGAATATGCCATATCTTGTCTATACCTCTATGTTCTTTAGGTATATCCACAGTAAAAGTATAAATCTCTTTGTTCTCCCCATGATGCGTGCCTGTTTTCTGCCTCTTTTTACATTCATATACTAGTATTTACTATATCTACCGTGAGTTGTTACAAAAATCAAATGTAAATAACACGTAACAACATAAGATAACAGGTGATAGGTGACCCGACGCCCGGTCAATTTCCAAAAACTCATACATGTCGATCCTCTGTGTCTTGTAAATCTACCTTTATTGTACAAAAGATGTTAACATCCCACTATCTAAGATAAGAAGATAACAAGGGGATAGGTGACCAAAACACTCGATCAGAGAGTTTCCCAAAACTTATCACGAATCTACAGAACATGATTGACAACTATCGTTATTAATTCCTGATAAAACATATAACCACGCATGCAAGTAAATCAATGTGCATCCCGTCCGAGTGTCATTTACTTTTGAAGAAAAACGGAAAAGCAAGAACCTACAGATTGTTGGAGTAAGAGTTTGTTTCTTCAATTCTATTCAGATCAAAATATTTTTCTTGATGGATATGGAGTTAAAGAAGTATAAAAAGTAACATATGATATCAAGTGAAAAAAAAATAGAGTAAAAATCATAGCAGTGGACATACAATCAAAATCAAAACATAAATCAAACATATGCGTAAATTTTTAGAAAGAAGTTTTTCTTAAATCCAGGCATTTTATTTTTAATGAAAATTGACAAAAATATGTACTAGGCATATTGCACGCCATGTTCGTCCATGAGTTTCAATCATATGTAATATGGGGTCAACATCGTTTAACACAATGTCTCGTTCGTGGGATATTATGAAATTCAAACATCGGACCACTTTAGATTGAGAGATAACGGGGGATTGACAGGCTGATGAGAAACAAATAACAAGGTCACAGATAGTTTGTTTATGAATGAAATCCTTCTTGACTTCAAAAGTTAATTAAGCATCTTTTAAAGCAGAAAATTAATTCATGGGGCAAAAAATATATGCACATAGAGAAAAACAAGAGATTGCAGTCATGTATTGAGACTCCTCAAGACTAAGGATATGCACCAAGTTAAAATGAAAAAGCTTGTATTGTTTGTAAAAAAAATACTGTTTTGAAAAGAATAAAGTTCTTTGCTGAAGTATTTGAATGAATCTATACTCACTAAGGATGTAGAAACACGCCATTCCTGGTCCAATAGCTTTAGAGAAGAGTTTTAAATGATCATACTCATCATTGTTTTTGAGTGATCATATTTATAACAAATCTTTAAGCATTTTTAAAGGGAATCTAATTTTTATTGATTTAAAATATGTTTCTTGTTTTATCAATGTTCGTTTTGATTAAAAGGGGCCTGGACACTTGCATTGCCGGTTTGTTTACAATTTTGAATTTCTATTAAAAAAAATAATAACCAGTTTAATGAATTGAACTTATATAAAAATTCTTTAAATTCAAATACAAAAACATTCTTCATAACATCACGTCAAACACCTGTGTTTGTAAACACGAACACGAGCTCTGTTATTATTAATGTTTACGTTTTACCGGGTGTGTTCAATTTGTTTACTCTGCACACATCACTGAGCACGGACTGACAATACTGGTGAGTTGGTTTTTGTTCTCTCACCTTTATACTCTAAATTTTCTAGATTATAATTTTAATATTTTTCATTGATATACAACAAATTTTCCACTTTTATTAAATGTTAGAGATAAAATTACTTCGTGAAAGTGTAAGGATGCGTGTCAATCAAACGCGTCCGGAAATTCGTAGTTTTGATAATTTCCAGATAAAAAAGATTCTAAACACGTTTTATACTATTTCTGTGCAAATTGCTTTAGCAACATATAAGTCATTATATTATACGGAAAATTTTAGAAAATACTTCAAATCTGTGTCCAGGCCTTTTTAAATCTACTGATCACCTTTGTTTAAATATAAAATGTTCGTTACACTTGACTAACTGGACTTAACTGGACTAGATAAAGTAAACTATGATGATATATGCTGACTCACAAATAACAATCAATTATGGTGAAAAAAACTCCCAATATATAGAGTTTTAATATTGCCAGAGCGGATGCCCTAATACACCATATAGCTAACTGGAACTCCTTTAACGTTTTCCAGTATCGACTAGCACGACCTCCTGATTCGCTGCCAGTGAAATGAAAATGAACTAAGTCTGGTAAATAATCGCCAATTTGGGACAAATGAAACATTTAATTTTAATTTAATTTAAACAATATTTTATTATGATTAAACATAACTGGATTGGACAGCAGGCACTGCCTATATAAGTCCTCTCCACAATACAGGTCAAGTCATACATGTTACAAGTAAATATTAATTACATAACATTGAAAAAATATATACATGTGTATATTCTAAAGAGATTTATATATATGTATATATATAAAAAAGAAGACAAAATAAGTAGGGGGAAAAAATATAAATGAGCTGATGATACTACATAAGATTGCATTTAACATATATGACTGATAATTATAATAATACAAGTATAAATGTGAAAGTTAATAAGAACACATAAATAGATGTTGGTTCTGTGGTTTGACAAAATTAAAAAAAAAAAGAAGAATCAATATCATGCAAATCTCTTTGTAGATGCAATAAATTCTTGAACAATTTTAAATACAGCAATATTTTGGTTGTAAGTCAGATTATTGTCTCCATTCAAAATAAGTTGTAAGGATATAGGCATTGGTAATTGCAAAGTATTAAAGTTTTGCAGTCTTGAATGATGAAAGTGTAGAAAGGTTTCGAATATCAAAGGGTAAATCATTCCAAAGTCTTATAGTTGAAGGAAGGAAACTTTTCATAAATAAAGTCGTTTTGGAGATTACAGGCTTTGGAATGAATATCAAGTATGTGGGATCTCCAATTACCATCCTGCTGAAATCTTATCCCTAAATGAGTATGTGTTTCAACATTTTGAATAGTAGGCCCATCTTCACCAAATCTAATTTTTGGATGGCAAAAGTTTTTCCAGCTAAAATCTAAATTAACTGTTTTACTAGGATTGAATTCTACTGCCCATGTATTAGACCACTGTTTTATTTTTTCAAGATCCTTAGTTAATAAGTTTGCAGAGTTAAGAATATAATCATCAACTATGACGTAAAGAGATGTATCATCTGCAAAAAGCCTTACAGGACTTGATAATTTTTCAGATATGTCATTAATATACAATAAGAATAAAAAGGGACCAAGGACTGACCCTTGAGGGACAACTGCATTGGTAGCTCTAGTGGTTGATGAAAAGCCATCAAGAACTACTTTTTGGGTTCTGTCAGACAAGTAGTTCTCGATCCAATTAAGTATCTGTTCAGAAATACCATTATGATAGTATTTTAATTTATAAAGGATACCTTTATGCCACACTTTATCAAATGCTTTTGAGATGTCACAGAAGACAAATCTAATATCTTTACCTTTATCAAGACTAGATATTATTGTATGATAAATGTCTAGCATTTGATTAGTTGTGGAATCACCGGGTTGAAATCCAGATTGATATTTATTAATTAAATTATTTTCAAGACAGTAATTATACAAATGCTTGAATATGACCTTTTCTAAGATTTTACATACAACTGAAGTTATTGATATCGGTCGATAGTTATTAACATCATGTGCACTTCCTTTATTCTTATAGATGGGAGTAATTTGTGCATTTTTCCAAATGTCTGGAAGTTGACCAGTAGCAAGAGAATAATTGTATAGTTTGGTAAGAGGCTTTACTATCGAATTAGCTATATTTTTAAGGATCAAAGGAGACATACAGTCAGGACCTGGGGGTTTTGTAACATTTATTACTTGGAGCTGATCCAATACTTCCTGCTCTGTAATAACAAAATCATCTAGTGAAAAGTTCAATGGTGGCCCCGGTCCATGTAATGGGACCTCAGGTTCATTGTAAAGGGTTGATACTCCAGCAAAATATTCATTAAATAAGTTAGCTTTTTCAATAGGGTGAAAGTATGTATGATTTGATGACTTTAAAGTTGGTGGTGGTTTGTCTTTATTATTTTGTTTGGACAAAGATTCAACTATTCTCCACCATTTTCCAGGGGGTATAGATTTATCTATTTGGTCAGAAAGTTTTTGGTTGAGTCTATCTCGAGAAACTCTAATTTCATCAATGACTTTGTTTCTTAAATTACGATAGTGTTCCCAATGATGAGGGTTTTGAGTTTTGACTGCTTTCTTGTCTATACGATTTCTTTTCCTCATTAGCTTTCTAATAGAATTATTCATGAATGCTTTATCTCTGGGACGAATTGTTATAGTTTTAGTTGGGATATGTTTTTTAATGCACGTTTTTATTTTGTTTACAAAGTTTGTATTTATCTCGTTAATGTTGTTAGAATTAAAGATTTCCTTCTCCCAATTAGTTGCATTTTATTCATCATTAAGACCTTTATAATTAGCACTTTTATTTATAGTCCCTTATCTCTCTTTTATAAGCATACTGTTTCAGTATATGAAATTTAACTTCCACTCCAGTTATAGAATGACTACTACAACATGGAGGATAGACAAAACTTTCATTTATTATGCCAGTGTTAAATGAAACATTTAAATTGTAAATGGAAAGAGGAGGCTTATAAAACAATTATTTCAGTGATCTGCCTCATATATAAATTCCATAGGCAATGCTGTATGTACGTTGAAAATCCCCCTCGAAGCGGGGACCCCCGTTTACTTACAAGATCATTTTTCGTAATCTGCAAACTTTTTCATTTTGTTTCTTACCTTTAGTATTTTCATAAACCGTAAAGGGCCAATCTATAAAAATTAACAAAATTGAAAAATGATATCAGATATCAGAATATAGGTATGATAGGCTAGAAATTCATGTATTTCATGTATTTTTGTTTTCGTTTCTAATAAAAGATGTCAGAAGGTTGGGGATGTTATGCCATTCGTCAGGTGCCTGTGTGATACTGCTGTAAATAGATTGTTTGTTGATGACAATTTGCTAGGCCTACAACAATCTTCATAAAATATACATGTATTAGATATGGAATACAAGTAAAAATCACAATTACATAGAAACACTTTAATTTACTTCGAAAATGGTTGGTAAACTGTAAAACCACGTGCGAACAGGATCTATGTTCAAAGTTTGTAATGGATCGAGGCGTACCTGGATATTTGAGTGATAATGTCCAAAACAAGCCTGGAAATATCAAAATACAATACCCGCAATAAAGACCAGTTTGATGTCCCGATAAACAGATTAGAACTATTCAAAAGGTCTTTCGTACCAGTCCCCAAGATCAAGAAGCAGTCTTAGACTGAATCAAGTTCAAATTTCGGTCATTCATGAAATGAATATTTATTGTAATCTTAAACTTGATATTATCAACATGGAATGGAAACAAGTTTAAGTTATATTTCATTTTTTTGTGTTTTTCACAATAATAATTTAATGCAGTGTAGAAAATCGGACTTAAGTCTAAGAATGCTTCATGATTCTGGGGCCAGATGTGGAAAGACAGTGGGGCTTATTAAAAGTAAAATTGAACGAAGCCATCTCAATCAATTCATCCCGTAAAAAAATTAAGTACAATTCCAAAAGTCAAAATTCCGCCGACGTGCTTTTCATTTGATTATACAAACATGATCCATAAATTCCATATCTAACTACAAAACATTGAATATCAATTATACAAACATAATTCAAAGTAAAATAAGACACAACTGTTTTCTTAGCTATGAACTATATAAGCGCGCAGTATTACTAATAGTTCTTTAGGACCCCATGGTAAATATGTAGACATATGCCATTTTTATTTTGATTGAAGAAATTATCTTATTGCGAGAAATAGTTTTTAAAACAACCTTACTGTTTATGTGTTATGAATATGTCATTTTTTAAAAATCTGTTATTATAAATTTGCCTTTACGAATTAATAACGATATTTTTTGCTGCTGTAAATAAATTAATTGATGAAACCTGTTCATTACTTTGTTAACTAACATTAAATCAACATAATTGTATTGCTTGTAAAATTCACATATTTGCCTGGCATATTGTAAGGTTATAAGGAGAGGAACCATTCTGTAATTCTATATGTACAAAAAGTTTGATTTAAATCAAAACTGGAACACCAATAAATAGAGTGTTGTTTAATTAAGGTCTTCCGTTTCCAACGGAAGACCTTCTACTGATTGTGATGATTAAGATTATTCTTTTTTTTTTCCTAGACGCCAACTTTGACGCTTCATATGTTCCTCATTTTTAAACAGATTTTGTTCAAATTTTCAGAGCTTTTAGACTTTACAAAACACTGTCAGAATACCGTAATACAATTCGGAAATTACCTTCTGTTCACGAGTTATTCCCCTTTGATTGAATTTTGCTTGCCTCCGATTTCCAGACAAAGGCTCAGAAATGGTTATAATTGGAGCACAAAACCCTTTGAAATTGAAAAGAGGAAGCATTGAAGTTGTGCACATCGGTTTTTGTTTTTTGATTTTTGCATTAAAAATGGCGCTAGAGAGGGGTCAAAAGTTAGAACGCGGAAAACAGCAAAAAATTTGACATATTTTCCTTTATATCTTGAAAACTAGAAATATTTTGTTAAGACATGTAGAACAAAAGTTGTGCATAATTGCAAGGGCTTTCATATTATACTATTTAAAAGGGGCTGGCCCCTATGATTAGGGATCTTGGGCCCTTAAAAGTTTTTGCTGTATAACTCAAAAACGGTAAATATTTCGATCTGGATCTTGGGAACAAAATTGTTCTTTTACACCTTTTTGATCTAATGAAAATGTTGTTTTGTTCGAGTATACCATGGGTATTGCGTAATACGTATTAGAAAGCAGGCCAGGTAAACAGGTAACGTTTTTCATTCGGCAAGGAAATCAGACCTCTTCATGTGTATAACTTAAACAGACTTGCTATCAATAATATACCCTGCGGTATTTAATGTTAATTTTCCTTTTAATAAGGTTTAAAACGTGGTTTATGGTTCACTATTAAATTATTTATTACAACTAGTCTTTCTTTTCTTCTTTTTTAAATTAGGTTAATAGTGTTCAAATGCGGAGAATATTAAATCTATCTTTCTACGTTTATTATTACAACAAACTTTGTAAGTGAATTTAAACTGTATGCATTGAATAATTCACGATCATTAGCTGTATGCATAATACGGTCTCCATGTTCAGCTCGATGTTTAGTTATGTAACCCAACGCGCGAATCCCACGCTGTTGATCGAGGTCACCAGTGTACTAGCCACCTGTGGCCATAAACAAAGCTAGTATTTGTGATCGCGTATAATGTCAATTTTGTACAAAGAGCTATTAATTAATGGAAAGTTATGTTTTTAATTATATCGAATCAGTAAGATTACTTTACCGATCTTTTATAATCTTAATTCCAAACACTGGTGCATAAAAATCATTTTGAATTTTAATCGCTGTTTTTGTCTGTTCATGCAACAATACATTTAAAAAAAAGTATTGCTCTATCCCGTGTTGTTGTATTTTAATTCATCTGCAATTGTAATTGAATGGGGGCTTCGGTAAATAATTGTAATTACTACGCATGCTACGCACATATTATTTTTACCATCACTCTTGTGAATGTCCATTTATTATTTATAGAATTAAATAAACATTAACATAAATAAAAATTCCTTCAAATATACATGTACTATAATTCAAGTCTTTGTAATATAGCAAACAGTTTCATCCATCTCTGCCGCTTTGTGTCTTTAAGTGTTGTAGTCCAGTCCTCGTTTACATACACGTGGCCACAGAGAGCCGCGGGCACCTCGATGTTGAAATACATTGTGTACTCTGATAGTTGTTCTACACCGCACAAACAACTAACGTGTGCATGCAGTGTAGTAATTGGCGAAGATTGTTTGAAAAATATAAACTCGCATGTGTTCGCTACGATAGATAAGATTGTTTCGCGATACAGCTGTGATAAATCTTAGGAACTTCTAAAGTTATAACTTAGGCATATCTTAAGATAACTTAGGAAACGTTTTTGAAACAGGCATGTCAAGCATTCAGTCAGATCTATTACGACGTCCTTATTACCATATTTGTTTTGTATATAAAGTGGTTATTACAAATATGCGTGTTACAAAAATGTATGTTGAAATCTTCAAAAGCTATCGAATTATTTGCATACGTGTACTCGTACATATGAACATTGATCAACACTGATCAAGTGTATACCGGGACCCGGGATAGTCTTATTATAGCTCTTGCTTTGTCAAATCATTACTTTCATACCCCTTGCATTTAAGAATAATCTGACATATAACAAGTATACATGTAGCGTGTGCAATTTATTTGGCTAGGGGCATGTACACACGTGGTTCGAAACTGTAGGGGGCTACAAATGCGGCCATAACTAGTATATTTTTGAGGTGTTATAAAAAACAAATAATACTCACAAAAGCTTATAAAATTGCCGTTCTATCGATACCTTATATGCCATGTTTCATCCACCAACAACGCCACGACATCGATGAGAAATACGTTTCTACACGGGCATTTTCTTCGAAAAGGATAGGAAGTTAATGAATTAAAATAATTAATTCTTTTAGTTAACGCATTATGTTTACCTCTTTATTTGTTGTATGCAATAAGTATAGACCTTACTAATAATGACTGTTTGGTTGTCACACCTGTGCATGTGTCGTGCGAGGTACAGCGGTAAGGTAAATTACCGAGAGTCGCGATGTGCGGGGTGATTCGGAATACCCTAAATGACTGTGGTCCATTGAATTTCTACTAGTAAATCAACCTGTCAAATCTTACATGGGCCCACATAATACGACTAAATTCGTTTCATGAATGAACTGGTTCTTAACAAATATATGTACAGTATACAATATCTTTTCTTTAGATCTGTTTGTTTATTATTTTCAACCACAGTCTGCAGTACATGTATAGTTACACGAAATCCATGCACAACGGCGCTACACCTGTCAATCAAAATCACTCGATATTGTGAACTCAGTCTGGTGTTACGGCAGCATTTCCGAAGTGATTCAAAATATTCTTTCGGCTAATTCTAATTTTTCGCGTTGAATAATAATATTTTGGAACAAAGTTGGAATTAAGGCTGGAGCTGCATGCTGTGAATTTATCACACCTACAGTCTGCAGTCTTCCCTTCTTACATGTATATGAAGCATCTGTTGAGTAATGAATCAGAGAGCATAATATGCGGAACAAGTTTGATTGAGATTTTTACTTTTCCTTTAAGATAAAATGATTAATAACATAATTTATGCATCTAATAGATACATATAAATGTACATGTATAGCTTTTTAAAAACAAGAATCTGTAATTGAAAATGTGAAAGTGAAGAGTTTAGGTAATAGTTCTTAACCAAAATTTAATGACAGTTCATTCCTTCCTAGTCTCTATATAACTTTTAATTACGGCCGTGCCCTCTCCCCTTCAAAAGATGTCTAATACATGCTTTTAAATTCTGTTTATGTATCAAGAAATTTCCACAGGTACTTGTGGACAGGATCCCCCCCCCCCCCCCAATTCAACCCCAATGTTTGTTGGACATTGTTTTCCACAAATTATATTTATTACACTTATTCATCATGTGTACCATAAGAAAAAATCGAGTACAAGTACCTGTGGAAATTTCTATTTGCCCCCCCCCCCCCTTCCCAAAAAAACTGAAATTATTTTCTACGGGCTTGACAACAGGTACTTGTGGACAGACCCCCCCCCCCCCCCCCCGATATTCAACCCCGGGGCTTGTTGGACATTTTTTCCACAAATTATATTTATTGCACTTACTCATCATGTGTACCATATGAAAAAATCGTGAAAACCCCAAAATAATCGTTCCACACAAAAAATGCCTCACTATGTATAGTTAAAACATTAATTTTTCATATTTCTTGATGAAATTAACATTAATAAAATCAACACAAAATTAATACTGAATTACATATCACTTGAATGTCATCACATATCATAAAGCAGAAAATCTGTTCTGCGGGCTTCAAGGCCAGCTCTGGAACCTAAAGATGTCCTCATTTTCCAATTTTCCAAGTCCAGTACAGAACGTAAATTTAATGAAATAAATCACACGATCAATGGGAAGAACTCAAAGAAAGAAGACTCTTGAGGAAAAGATATTTTGATTCGACTTATAGACTGAAATAAACCGATATTCTCTTTTTGCCACTCTTTCCTGGTGCCCTGGGACTCTGAAAGTAGGATCAGTATTTTTCTCACAGGTCCGTTGTACGGATTGTACGGGGGGGGGGGGCAGACCTTCTGAAAATAGTCTTTTGTTGTAGTTTTAATATGTAAATTTTGATTTAGTGCTGCTTGCACCCTCCCCACTCTTTGTTTCTCTACGGTCATACATAGGCGAATCCCAGCAAAAATGTAATGACCCCCCCCCCCCTCCAACACACACTTTTTTTTTAAATGTGTATTGCGATAGGACTTAAAATTGGAAAACATTTTCTGTATATCTCTACATCGAAAAATATAAAACAAATATTTTTTTTATATTTCCTTTTTAATACAACATAGATAATTATGCATAGCTAATTAAATACTGAATTAAATATTTATCTTTGCAGACAATATGCTCTGGGTTATAGAACATGATGTGAAAGCGTATCGTAATGCACTTGTAATCCTTTGGATTTTCAGATTTAAGGCCAATGCGAAAACCCAAAGACGCCGACATTTTATTATGCTACTGTAATCGAAGATCCGGGGGGCATACAGTTTTTGTCCTGTCCACCTGTCTATTTGTCTGTTAGACTGTGTTAGCCTCTTTGTCCGCAAACACTTTAACTATGCCCATAAAATTGATTGGTTGGAACTACTGCTTTCATATTTCTTATGTGTATTCCTAGTAACAAGGACTTCCTTCAGGTACCAACATATTTGACCTCTTGACCTTGAACTTGGAGTTTGATCCTCTTTCGCAAAATTTTACCAAACTATAACCTTGGCCAAAACTTTTGAACAGTTGGTGCTATGGCTTTTATAAATCACATCTGCATCCCATGTGATAAGTCTCCTCCTTGGGTATAAATATGTTTGACCATTTGACCTTGACCTTGGAGTTTGACCAACTTTTAAACAACTTTAGCCTTGACAATAACTTTTGAATGACTAGTACTAGGGCTTTTATATTACATAGGTAATTTTCTTGTGACAAGGCCTGTCATTGTATACCTGTAATTTTGACCATTTTACCTTGACCTTTGAGCATGTCCTACTTTTGAAAAACTTTAACCTTGGTTTTAACTTTTGAACAGTTGGTGCTAAGGCTTTTTTAATACCACATGTGTATTCCTTGTAACAATTAAGACCTTCCCTCAAGTACAAACAATTATGATCCCTTGACTTTGGAGTTTGACCTTTTAAAGAAATTAACCTTGGCCATAACTTTTAAACTGTTGCTGCTGTGGCTTTCATACTAGTATATATTTCACAGTATATTCTTTGTTCAAGACCTTTATTTGGGTAATAACATTTTTTTTATCTTTTGATCTTGACCATGGAGTTTGACTTGCATTTGAGAAACTTTTAACTTTTGCCATAAGATGCCATATGTGGGCATCAGTGTTTCAAAAATCACACGTTGTTCAGTATCTAAATCGGGCATAAAACATTTACAATGATCCTTTAAAGCAGTGAGTTGAACCTAATAAATTACGACTATAGAAATTATGATAATTTATTTCGATGTATGATCTAAAAAAACGTTTATTATACCTCTGTGAAAACTAGCTTACAAGTGAAAAATCACTAGTAAAATAGAATTTGATTGGCCGAGAAAGTCACGTGTCCATCATGTTTGCCCTGCAACAAAACGTCGTGTTTCACGATTGTGACGTCACAATTAAACGAGTGAGGAGTTAGATTGTTTATAGCGACGCTGCTAACTTCGTTCGCGCGGTAACAACAACTAAAAATTCACCCCAAAAATCACCTTAATTAATGGAATTGCATACAGATAGTAGATTAAACGTTCTTTGTTAAAATGTTTGCACTTTTCAAAATTCGTTTATGGAAATACAGCTAACATACGTCATGAGACGTCACAGTCTAGACGTTCCAAATGTCTCGTGCTGTTTGAAGAGGCGGATCTTAAAATTAAGTGAACAATGCACTCGCCCAACGGTCGCACCGTCAACATATTATCCTTGATTGATTGTGTCGATTTAAATGTGTAAAAATGTAATGGTGTTTGAATGTTACTGGTGTGATCACACAAACTTGTCACGTAGGAATTTTTTTTAATGAAACGAGGCTATTGGTGTACCTGTAACTTACATCTCTTTCATATCGTTCTCATCAAATGCATGTTTGCTTTATTCATTGGATCACCTTTGTAAATCCTGCATTTTGGTTAATTCGGTATTATAAACAATTTATTGCATAATAGTGAGGGAGACATAAAGATTTCTTCGCAAATGAAAAATCATATTTCTCTCGGGCGTTGCCTTCGGGGAGTATGATTTTTCATGGGCGAAGACATCTTCATGTTGCCCTCGGGGAATATGATTTTTTATGGGCGAAGAAATCTTCATGTCTCCCTCACTATCATGCAATAAATGCAAACTGTGAACTTGTCAATTCCGAAACACACAAAAGGGTATCGCTGATATCATACAGAGTGTATCATTGCCTTGATCAGGCCCATAGGAAGCAAATTCAGGGGGTTTTTTTTTGGGGGGGGGCACAGCCATACATTTTCAGTTGACAGTTGAGGGGGCACTACTACCATAAATTCCTTGACAAGCAAAAAAAAAAAAAAAAGGTTATCAGAGGTTTTTATTGAGGTGACACAAGCTATAGTATCTATGTCTACTATTAATAGTAATCTATATATCGGCAAAATTATTGGGGGGCACGCCCCCCTCCCTCGGTTCCTACGGCCATGTTGATTAAATTTAGGGTCACTAAGGAAAGAATGTTTTGACTGGATGAATGGTCTGAAAGAACATGTGTTAACTTGTCGAGTCGGTAACACATAGATGGGGTTTGCTTATAACCAGAGTGTGTCATGGTTTGATGCAAGGTCATTTGAACGAGTTCAAGGTCATCAACGGAGAAACAACATTCCTTAACTGTCTTTCTACTGGTGAGACATTGCAAGTTGATACCCCTTACAAGATTGCTTATAACCTTAGAATGTGGCATGACCTTGACTCAAGGTCACTTCTTCCTGTTCGCAGCTCCAACGGAAGACCTACTCGTTGCTTTGCAACGAGCTCTGCTCTAGTTGTGAATTTATTTGTGAAATGTTTCCGCACCTATCATCAAAAATTAGACATAAAATAGACTTAAACTTATTTCATTTACAAACATAATTTATTTTGTGCTCCATAAAAAATGTTAAGTTTACACCCTATAATACTCGTTAGTAATTTTATTCCGAACCTTTAATTGTAAATGTAATATTTCCTAGCTTTTTAGTTTGTGGCACTCGTTAAAAAATAAATCGGGTTTTCCCCAAATTTATTTATACATAAATACACTCTATTGATTAACTAGTCCAAAGCTACCTAAAAGTATTTTAGAATAAACATTGAAAATAATCTTTTCCAGTAGGCAGGTTCTGCCTTTCGGTCTGTATCACATCTTTAAGGAAACAGTAAGATAAGATACGTCGTAAAAATCTATTATTCAATCTTATCATTACAACATATTGAGAAAAAAAACATATTGATGGTTCCTCATACAGATTGATTTTTGTACACACTCTCGGTGATTGATGCAAACATAACATGCGAGTACATGTATTCAAGAAACTTCATGTTAAGTAGTCAATGACGTAAGTACTTTATTACATGTATATATTCATAGAATATAAATGCAGCTGTCTACATTGTCACACGTATGCTTAAACTCACTAATACTCATCTGCAATATATCAGGGGGTCGTAACATAAAGGGTACTTAAGTCTAAGACCATGCTTAAGTAGGACTTAAGTACAGTCTTAAACTTAAGACCGTAACTAGAAACGTGCTAAGATTTGACATTCTTAGCAAAACTTAGGCGGCCGGTAGAGGTGACTTAAGTATGTCTTAACTTTCTTAAACATATATTTAGAACTACTTAAGGTAGACTTTCTATGTTAAAACATTCCTCTATTTATATTATGCATTAAAAATAATTTTCTATATTTAATATATTGGTATAAGAATTTTAGTTTTTCGTCGGGGGGGGGGGGGGTATTCATCACTGATTCCAATATCACTCTCTAAATGACATATACATGTAAATGCAAAATATTGTTTTTGGGATACGTTTGAAATATTAGTGGGACCTAGGTTATGAACACTAATCATTACAAGTAAATTGTATACAGTAATCACGGATTTGTTTGTTCACTGTGAAAAAATGAGATGAAATGATTTTAAAAATTGTCGGTGAATTAAAGGATGATGACTAGAAAACAAATAAAGATTTTCTGTAAATTAGGTTGAATGTAGAAGGCAACAAGCGAGAATTCAGACAGGATTCACTACCGTTCACTAACGTTCCAGAGAGAGAGAGAGAGATTGTTGATAAGTTGGAGATATACGAAAAATTATTTTCTAAAAACAATTCTTTTCCATCCTTCATTAAATTGTAAATAAGTATATCATAAAACGTCTGCAGTCTCTGCTTGCTGATATGGGAGGAAAAAAATTCAAAATGTCTTTATTGTTTTGCTCTTTTTTTTATTAGAGTTTCAATCAAGTACATAGACGTACGATTATCGTGCCATGTCTGCGAGAATGACAATTTGAACGCAAGTGAACATTTGTCAAACGAAAGAATAACAACAAACGGTAAACTGAAAACATCGCAGTCTAGAGTGATAAACAATATTCACGCATTTACAATGAACCACTAGTGCCACTTTGTGACTGTGCAATATTTGTTTTCAAATACACTGTATTTCGAATAATTTAAACAGAATTAACTTTAATTAAATACGAAATCTAATCTAACCTAGCTAAAACCGATAGGTAAGGACGTCAGCTTTAATATTTATATGTGACTAAAAACGTAACTAAATCATTTTTACAAATATATATATAAATAAATTGAAAAACTAGGATGATTCATAACAAATATTTTGAACATAAGTTTGACTTAGCTAAGACCTACCTAAGTCCGTCTTATGTTACGATTTAAGACATACTTAAGTAGTACTTAGGTAGGTCTTAAGATTGCACCTAAAACATACTTATGACCCTACTTAAGTCAAAAACTTAGCAAGCTTTATGTTACGACCCCTGTATGTTATTATTATGCTGAAAGTATAAATAAACAGAGATGTTCTTGAAATCCCGTGTACCTTAATTGTTATTCAAACCCTTACTTATTCGACAATAGAAGACCTGATTAGTCACTGCCATTTGTATTCCTTATCTAATATAAATTTTAATATTAAAACTAAGAAATAAATAGAGAAATGCTCAAAACCGAAGAAGAAATAGATATACAGTAACAAATATCAAATTTTGAAGATTTATTTCCTATTCTCTACCTCTTAGAAACTATATATTAAGTACATGTCATTACAACGTGCAATAATTGAATATTTATAGAAACTAGAAATATAAATAAATTTACATATGTTAATGGGTTTTTTCCCTACGGAAAAATGCCCATTCAAAGTAGAATCTGTATTTATTATCACAGACAGCTACAATTATCATCCGGTGCCTTAAACTTCCATGCTATGAGTGCTAGCAGCGTCTGTCGTATGTATTGGCGGATTGGATTGGAGGTTTTCCTGTGTTTTAATGACTAATTTTGTCGTGCCGTACGTTGGGTTGTCAAAGGTCGCAGCCTCTTCTTGGTCAATCATATTTAGGTCAAGGTTATCCTGATATCCAACGCTATTTTCTCCAAATATTCTGGTTTTCTCCATTACTGGGCGTTTTCTAGATAGGAAAATTCAAGGAGTTGGAGCATAGATTTTTCTCTATAAAATATTTCGTTTTAACTTTAAATTTGCTTTTCTTACAACTTACCTTTGTTTCTGAATATATAGCATAACAACCGCCACAATTATAATAGCCACTGCCACCGCTCCTAAGGATCCGCCAACGATAGGCATGTATCTGTCAGCCCAGCTCTGATGTCAAAAGTAGAAAAAAATAGCAACAGTTAAATTGAACACATTTTAAAAGTTGTAATGAAAAATAGATTGAGTACTCACTTTTCCCGAAATTAGTAGGGAAAAGATTTTTTCCCCTACATTCTCTTCCTATGTTAATATATTTTAACATTTTGAAACTAGAGTCTTCAAAAAAACATATGTACATGTGTCGCCAAGAACATAATTAAAACACGATTATAGCAATATTTCATCTTTCTTGCAAAACTGAAAAGCATTTTATATGAATTTTATGCGAAACTTAGGGTTTATCCTAGAATTGCGGTAAGTAAAAGGCCCAGTCAAGGTTACAATGTGGTTTTCAACCTCTGAAGGTACTGAAGCAAATCATAACATATTAAATTAGTAGAGATAAAAGCCTAATTTTATTTCCCTCCAAATACTGATTAAGCTACACATTTGACGGTCAGAAAATCAGTAAGCCGAGTACTTTTTAAAACAATTGATATACTAAAAATAAAATCCGAATTTTTATGTTTCAAGAGAATTAAGAATATTTTCAGAAGTAGGTCAAAAGTTAAGTTCAAGATTCACTGTCTGTAACCCAAATGCATTTTGAAATGTTCATAAACATGCTAAATATCAAAGCCCGATATTTTACGTTTCAAAAGTTTTTTTTCCCCTGGAAGTTAGTAAAAGTTCAAGGTCATAAACTATGCATGCCCATTATTTCATTAAAGTTACATAATTGAACAACACTTAGTGATTGTTTTATCCAGAGTATGCCTGTCTCACTGTATGTGTGTTACAGCCTATGTTTTGTAACAGGCATTACGCATCCTATACCTTACACCTCGTGGTCTCATATATCTCCAGCTTGAAAAGACAGTTATGAACTAACTTTGAAAAGCTTTCAAAGGCTAAGTACAAGACACAAAGTCAGTAACTAGTACATTGATATTATACAAAAACCCTTCCAACAAGCAATACAGGTTCAAAACAGGATCCTTACACATACTGTGGTATAGGGACATCTGACGAACAAACGTCAGTCAAAGTGATTCCCCCAAAAAATCATCCTACAGAGTAGGTGCCACAAGGAAAAAACTTTATCTGTCAGCATTTGTATTAGTACAAACCTTATTGTCCACAACTTTTTTACTGGGAGCTGAAAAGATAGGCTTCTTTGAAGTAAGCACTGTTGTCGATGGATTTGATGTTTTTGTTGAGGTGTTTTGCCGGGGAGATGTGAGGGAATTTAATGTGGTAGCAGAAGGCGTGGTCGATGGTCTACTTATTGTTGTTGTGGTGTTAGTCATGGAAGTTGTGAGCGGTACAGTTGTTTCCTTTTTTATCGTGGTGCCTAGTTTCATCGTCTTCAGGTGTGTGGTTTTGCCATAGGTGGTGAATGTGTCTGTTGTCATTGTTGTTGATTCGGTTGTAGTTGTTGTAATTGCATTCTTGCAATCTGTTCCTGTATATCCTTCAAAAAGAAGAAAAGTACATAAATAATACCGTGTGTCGAAATTAAATGTGCCTAGCTATTTTTCTATTATGACCTACCTTTACTGCATATTTTCTCCCCATTTTCTCCACATTGATAATTAATCATTGGAGCGCAAAACGTCGTGCAGTTAGGCCCATAAAAGTTATTTTTACACTGAAAATGTCCGTCCGGGCCACACATTGTTGTGTTTGTTGCTATACAGTTCTTACAACAATCTACACCACAATGATTAGGATTGCACTGCAGAATACCATTAACGTCACAAGCCAGGTTTCTTGAGGCCACGCAGTGAGTGCTGCAGTCTCTGCCATAGAAATTCTTGGCACAAACTAAATGTCCGAACGCGTCACAAATTTTATTTCCCATTGGTTCACAGCGTCTGGAACACTGCTGTCCATAATAGTTCGGCAGACACACTGTTGATCCATTCAGTGTGCACACCTGATTTCCTTTAGCGATGCAGTTTAAGCAACAGTCCGTCCCACAGTGATTGCTTTTACAGATTAAGTCCCCTTCTTTGGAGCACGTGAGATTCCCCTCGGCAAGGCAATATTTCGAACATTTGTCGCCGTAGTAGTGGTCGGCACAAACTAAGTTTCCCTTCACGTTACAACGTTTGTGTTTTTCAGCCTTACAGAAAATGGAACAATCTGTGCCATAATAATTTTTCTTACAAACCTTTGTACCGTTTGATGTACATTCACTGTGATTATCTGCGATACAGGCAGAGCAACAGTCAGGACCACAATGGTTTTCCTTGCATTTCAGATGCCCATTTGAGTCACAAGTCAAGTTTCCAGTCGAAACACAGTGATTTTCACAACTCATTCCGTAGAAATCTGTTTTACACACGAGATTACCCTCTGTATTGCAAATCTTCTTTCCTTTAGGTAAGCATAATTTAGTACAATTTGAGCCGTAGTAATGTTCTTTACAAATAAGTGTCTGATTTTTGGAACACATCCTGTTACCCGAGGCGATACACAACCCACAGCAGTCAGATCCACAATAGTTTGGTTTACAAATCAGTCCACCGTGATTTTCACATTCAATGTTACCGTCTTGGACGCAAAATACAGCGCATTGTGGTCCAAAATAATTTGGTTTGCAGATTATATCGCCATTCAAATCACAGGTTGTGGTGTTTCCTTGAACACAGTGTTTTGTACAGTTAGTTCCATAAAACCCTGGTTTGCAGATGAGAGTTTCATTTGCAGCACACATTTGATTCCCGGACGCTATACACTGACCACAGCAGTCGGAATCACAGTGATTCTTCCTGCAAACAAGTGTTCCATCAGTGTCACATGAGAGGTTTGCAAATGGAGTACACTTAATTAAACAGTCCGTTCCGTAAAAATTCTCGCTACATTTTAAGTTTCCAGAGGAATCACATATTTTATTTCCACTTGGTATACACTGCTTAGAGCAATTTACACCGTAAAACGTCTGTTTACACACCAGGGAACCCGATTTGTTACATATTTGGTTTCCACTTGAGATACAATGCCCACAACAATCTATTCCACAGTAATTTGTCTTACAAACGCGTTGCCCATGAGAGTCACAAAGCAAATTTCCATGTGGAACACAATTAATAGAACAATTTGGACTGTAAAACGAAGGCTTGCATTTTAATGTACCATTGATGTCACAGACTTGATTCGGATTGGGAACACAATTAACTCTACAATCTTTCCCGTAATAATTTTGCTTACAGATAAGAGTTCCGTTGTGTGCGCAAATCTGATTCCCGGATGCAATGCACTGACCACAGCAATCTAAATCACAGTGGTCCTGGCTACATACAAGTTTACCATCAGAATTACATATCAGGTTCCCCATTGGAATACATTTCGTGGAACAGTTTGATCCGTAATAATGCTCTTTACATTTCAAATCTCCAAAAGAATCACATACTCTGTTTCCATATGGAATACATTGTTTAGAACAATTTACGCCATAATAGGTTTGTTTACATACTATAGAACCGGTACCATTACATACCTGGTTTCTACTAGCAATACAACTTCTACAGCAATCTTCACCACAGTGATTAGCCTTGCACACATGTTTACCTTCTGTATCACAGACCAAATTACCTTTCGGAAAACAGTTGATGGAACAATTTGTACCATAAAAGGAAGGCTTACATTTTAATACGCCTTTGCCGTTGCAATTTTGGTTTTGGTTTGGGACACATTTAACAGTACAATTGCTGCCATAAAAATTCTTTTTGCATACTTTTGTTTCATTTGCGCACACGAAGTTACCAACAGCGATACAATTTCCACAACAGTCCTCGCCGCAGTAATTAGGCAAACAAATATGTTTTCCAAACTCGTCACAAATCACGTGGTCACGTGGGAAACAAAGTGTAGAGCAGTTAAGTCCATAGTGGTTATACTTACATTGCAAATTTCCTGTATGATCACATATCTGATTCTCGCTGGGAATACACTGTATCGAACAATTTTGACCGTAGTAAGAAGGTTTACATGCGATTGTTCCATTTGATTCACAGATCTGATTTCCGGTAGCAATACACGTACCACAACAGTCCCTCTCACAGTGACTGGGCCTACAGATGTGATGCCCAGTCTTATCACACGTCAGATTACCAGTGCTTACACATTTGATTAAACAACGAGAACCATAGAAATTCGGTCTACAGTGAAGATTTCCAAAATCATCGCAAAACTGATTAGCATTGGGAACACAGCGTGCTTTACAATTGGGTCCATAAAAAGTTTCTCTACACCTAAGTGTGCCGTTATTGTCACAGATGTGATTGTTGTGCGCTACGCAGCCTTTACAGCAATCAGGACCACAGTGATTTGGTTGGCATACCAGCTGACCCTGTGTATCACATGTTAGATTACCCTGCGTGGTGCATTTAATAGAACAATTTTGACCGTAAAACTCTTGCTTGCAGATTTTTGTGCCGTTGATCCCGCAGACATAATTACTTCCAGCAATACAATCTTGACAACAGTCTGGTCCACAATGATATTGCCGGCATTTCAAATCTCCATTAATATCACATGTCAGATTACCATGTGATACACAAACCTTGGAGCATGATGGTCCATAATAATGTGGACTACACGTAATACTCAGCAAAAATTCTACCCTGAAAGTTAAAATGATAAAATGATATCATTGTAAAATTGTAGGAACTGATAGAAAAGTGGTAAAAATTTGACAATCAATGAACCATTTTTGTACAAATAAGACGCCACAAATATACAGGTGAGACCGAATGATCTTTTTTAATGCTAATATTAATTATGAAAGTATTTATTGGTATTGTTTTATACAATATTGCTATTATTCAAGATTAAAAAAAAGATCATTCGAAAATAGATAGCGGTAAATATTTGTAATGAAGGTTTTGACATATATAATTTCAACTTGCTTGATTTGTTTTCGTCCCGGTAGTGTGGTTATGGATTTGTTCTGGACCATAGGACCGACGTAATTGTGTCGGAGGATTCCGAGGGTCGTGTCCGAATGGAATGCTTCATAGTCGTACACAACAATTTCTACCGTAATATTTACCTGGAGATAAATTAAAGACAACAGAAACATTTATATTGGTAAAACATTTAGATTTTATATTCCTTATCCAAATTCAACATTACTGAAAATGGTAACTTTAGATTCTGCAAACATTCTGTGATACTTATTTCGTTGACTTTAGGTGGAAAATTAAGAAAATGGCACATCATGAAACAACAGTATGTATTGATAAATAATATGGATGAAATTTAATTATGAAATTCGTCAGCAATGAAAGAGTAATATCAACCAGAGGAAATGACTTTATTATCATAATCTACCTTATTTTCCTTCAGATTATGCCATTTATAGTCAGAATGATGCCTGACATTTGATTGATCCTTAAACAAAAACCCGTGGGTATCGTCCACTCGGTAGTTTTTGTTTCCTCCTTGGCATGGCTGGCTAAATGATGCATGGAATAAAGTACACGTAAGTACACATTTTAAAATGTTTGCATTCTTAGTTAATGAAGCATGTCTTCAGAAACCTTACCTGGATATTCCGCTCGGGGACAGACACACCTTCATATACACATCACACTCGTTACAGATGATAAGGGCACCATCACAGCACCTCTCTTCCTCCCTATAGTAACGGACCAGGTTAACCTCCACGGAATATTCCCCCAGAGACACCTAAATAAAGATGTGGAAAAAATGATAATTTACCTGGTCAGTTTCAAACTGTAAATGGACAAGTCTGAAATTCTTTGAAAAAAAGACATGTGAAAAGTAATGTCAACTACTAGTAGGAACAATCAGAGGCTTTCAAGGACTGCATTTGATTTTATTTTAAAAAAAAACCTTTACTGACAGCCGTCTAGCGCTGTTTCGGGTTGCGGTTCTAGCCTAAAAAATGATTTTTTTTACCGAAACATTTCTTGAAAACTTAATCTTGAAATCCAATATAAATTCATCTTAACAATGTGCTTGATCTTTGAGATTAACTTTGTACAGTTAATAAAATAAATTAAGTAAAATAATAAATACCTGAAATATTCCCAAAAGAACTACAAAAATTACGTATCTCATCTTTTGTTAGGCATTTTGAATTTGTAAAGTATATATATTCCGCTTGTTCAAAACTATAAACAAATCACATGCAATGGGATGTTAGTACCTATCAGTACTCAGTATATAGATAAAGAAAAGTAAGCTGATAACACGGGCATATACTACAGAAGTACAGAACATCAAATAAGCTAAGCTCAGTCATAACAATGCAATTGTCAGTTTGTACGACAAACGATATGACCAGCTTTTCCATCGTCAGTTTTCCTATTCAGTGTAATAAAATTCTGCTGTCACCTTCATATATTTACATTTGCTGTGCTTTTCTACTAAGCCAACTGTGAAATTGATTTGAAAGTCATTTTTGTATATTTACATTTCCAATAAATTTCCTCAATGATTCTTTACAAAATAGAATACAGTTCATTTTCTCATGAACTACCATGAATGGGCATGAATATCTCCATTGTTACGTCATAATACCTCACTTGACGTCAAAACTATAGTGCAAACTCTTTTGCTTTAAAAATGACAGTTGAATGGCGTTATATGAGACATATCATCAGAAAAATAATGTAAATATAAGAAATGAATTTAATTTTTGAAAACTCATGAGGTACATGAACTACAACGCTTCACGCCGGCATATTTATCATGAAGCGCTACTGCGCTTTATGAAATATGCCGCCGTGAAGCGTCGTAGTACATGTCCTCATGAATCTTCAAAACTTAAATTCATTTCTTAAGTATACTCACGCGTAGAAATATACACAGAGAAACGCGCGCTAAAGTGACGTCACAATGAGGCTACGGAGACGTTAATAAAAATATGACGATATAGGGCAGCGAGAAATTCAAACAATGAATTTATTTTTGGTGCATTTAAACATGTAAAATGTAAATATAAGGAATGTTTTTAAGTTTAGTGTGAATTATTTGTGTGTAAATCACACAGACTTGCACGTAGGCATATTTTTCATGAAGCGCGCTAGCCTACGTGACAAGTCTGTGTGATTTACACACCAATAACTCACACAAAACTTAAAAACATTCCTTAAATGGTGTTTACGTCTCCCAACTTATACTCAAGAGCATATGTTCTATATACGAAGAATTTCTAAAACGAAACAAGCTATTGATAAATAAGTTGATGATTAAAGAAATCGTTTAAAGTTAAAATTTCGCAAATTCAATGGTCAATACACAGACCTTGTTAGCAAATACAATTAACTATCGTTAAGTCGAATATTGACTGACATTTTTTATGCAGATTGATAATTATTATAATTTTTACACTGAATTGTCTACGGAATTTTTCTTTACCCGATTGATTATGCATGACATGGAGCATAAGAGATGCTTACTCCTCCATGGCAACTGATCCAATCTCTGATATTATTTTAGAGATTCATGTTTCCTCTGCTTACAATCTGCATTGTTTCAATATACTTCTGAGCTAGATTACTGTTCTTTATTTCCATATTTCATACATTTTGAAATTAACAAACTGAACTTTATGTTAAATTTATTCAGTTGTCTAATATTTCTCTTCATTTCTTTGCTTATCCCTTTCTCTCATACAATCTTCAAACTGCCTCTTATTCAGGTAAATGTACATACTCGTACTTTGAAAAATTCCATTTATTTTTTTTTTCTTAAAGTAAGATTTTGTTCAATAGAAAAAAAAAACATTGATCAGGGAAGATGTAATTGATTTACAGTAAGACTATTAAATAATCCATCCTAGGATACTAGAATCATTGAAACAGTAATTGTACTTCTACAATGCAGATAAAAACATGATTATTATTCTACATATGCTTGAACCTACAGCATTACATAAAACCACCGTCCTAAAAAATTTGGCTTTGTAAAATTCTGCATATATAATAAAAGAAATTAAATCAAAATTAGAAATAAAATGTCTGAAAGACAATACTCCTATAATATATGTACCTGTTATGAGATGTTACAATATTTACATAAGATTGGTCTACATGAGATAACAAAGGATAAACATTCACTGCCCTGTATCAAGTACAAGGTCCCAAAAACTAACCATGAGGTCACTAAGAAAGTGTACGCATGAACCGAAAATTTGCAAAAAAATCTTGTATCCCTCTTATTAAAAAAAATCCTTTCCTTCAGGCAGATCTCCTGTTTTCGTAACAATTTGATACTGACAATTATCTGAATGTTCATATCTATTTCAGGATTGTTAGCTTTGTTAGTTAATTTTGTAATAAGGACAGATAATAAGTACATGGGGTGATCAAAAAGTTCGCAAACTTTCAAATTTTGCACACTTTATAATAAGCTGTCAAACAAATAATCATTATTTCGGTTTGATAATAGATAATAAAAATACATCCGTGTTTATCACGTGGCGCGACCTCAATTTATTCAAGTAACTAGAAGTAAACAAGTTAAACAAATTTGATCAGAAATTTAATTTAATTTTCAAGATAAAACATACCAATAACGGCACATCCGACACCCGACAGACGGGATGTATTTCATAGTAGTTCGGATCCCTTTCTTTACAACTGGTTATAAACTTCAAATTAAGCGTGTATCATTGTAAATAAATAATGTTTGGTAGTTTAGTAGTAGTGCTAGTAGTGCTAGTTGTTTTTTGTTTTTCTGTTACCTTTGTTTTTATGACTCTTTGTCCTGAGGAAGGGACAGAGCGTCCCGAAAAGTTGACAATTTATTTTGTTCGTGTCGTTGGTCATTTTTAGTGCTATATATATATATATATATATATATATATATATATATATATATATATATATATATATATATATATATATATATATATATATATATATATATATATATATATATATTAATAGAAAAAATACATGAAAAAATGAAGATAAGTAACAGTAATTATATTCAAATGTCCATTAAAACAATACAAATTGGGAGCAGAGCAAACTCGGACATCAAAATAATCAAAATCAAAAGGGGTTGTTGTTGTTGTTTAAGCATCCTCCTTGGTGTTTATTTTTTTTAAGTACAAAGGGATATATATCGAATCAATGCAAGAATGAAACTGAATATTGTTAATTGTTGAAACAGTATTAATATATCTATGTGGATTTGGAGGCAACAACAACAGCAACAATAGAGTTTTGTTCTTTCATGTAGAATATTTTGAATTAGTTCTGGTTCATATGAATATCATATCAAAAATCATATAAAAAAGAATGTAAAATATTTTTTTGTATTTGGCTGAAAGAGATTGCAGATGCATGGGTGGCCAATAGAAATTTCAGTGTATAAATAATATCCTAACAATCAGTATGAAAAACTTCGAAATCGAGGCAAGCTATTCACAAACAAGTTGACACAATAATATCAACAGTCTCCTTTAAAGTCATCATTTCGAAAGTTCTATGGTCGATACAATGACCGTGTCAAAAATACAGTCTATCATTAGGTCGAATACTGACTGATGTTTTCATACTAATTGTTAGGCCATCATTTACACTGAATAGTCTACGGATTTTACCGTTTTCCCGATCATGAACGGGTGTGACCGGTCGATAGGGGATGCTTACTCCTCCATGGCACTTATCCCACCTCTGATGTTTTTAATGGTCTGTGTTGCTCTGCTCCCGATTTGTATTGTCAATGGACTTTTGGGCTTGAGTACTGTTAGTTATCTCCATATTTCATTCACGTAGAGTAAATTCACGTAAATTATTTAATACAAGATTATAAAAAAAAATAATGTGAAATTTTATATATTTGCATATTGTAATGAAAAATGTGAAAATAACAATGATCGATTTAAAAAAAAGAAAAGAAAAAAAAAAGAATCTCTGAATCAAGGAGGATGACTCTGACATGCTTCATATATAATTCGATAAAACTGTATATATTGGATATTTCCGTAATAAAATACATATATGTATCTTATTTCAAGGTAGAACATTAATGTAAATACAACTCATTTAACAATATGATTATTTTAAAGTGTAAGATCAAGGGTTTCGCAACATTTCAAAACGACGTTGAAGAGATTCTGCAAAAAGGAATCTTGCTAAAAGTTAACGCACAATTTAAGGACAATGCAATAAGCAGCAACAGAACAAAAATTCTAGACTGTCTTACCTCTTGAAGGCAATGGCATCCATGAGCACCGTTTGCAAGACTGTTTCCTTAAGCTCTACAGGTACAGAATCATTATTCAGACAATGAGGAATTTCTGTTTTAACGATTACTCTTACTAGACAGTGCTTAAGACAGCAGCATTAAGATACACGGTAGGTTTTTATCTTCGATATGGTCGTGTGTAATTTTTGGTGAGCAATATTTTTTAATAAATTTTCTGACTTGAACATCAAAAGATTATGTCTCATGAAATATATGGAGATAACGAACAGTATTCAAGCTAAAAAGTCCATCAAACAAAACAAAACAGGAGCAGAGCAAACACAGACCTCCAAAACATCAGAGGTGGGATCAGGTGCCATGGAGGAGTGAGCATCCCCTGCCAACCGGTCACACCCGCCGTGTGCTCCTTATCATGATCGGGGAAAAAACGGAAAAATCCGTCGACAGGTCAGTGTATAATTAAGCCACCTGATCCCACCTCTAAATTTTGAGGTTCGTGTTTGTTCTGCTCCAAATTTGTATTATTTCATTGGACTTTCGAGATTGATTACTGTTCGTTATCTTCATATTTAATACCAAAAAAGGTGTTTAAAATTGTTTTTCAGATTTAGTAGTTTTGAGGTTTTGTATTGATGATAAAACAACTATTCTAAGTCCCATTTCGTCTTATCAATCTTATCAGTGTATATACAAGAGAAGGGTTTGTTATAAGTCATGGTTGAAAAAAGGTAAAGATTTTAATGACAGAAATAAGACTTTGATTGGAAACCAATCATTTTGTAATTAATATATATGGGCCACAACACTCACCCGAGTCACTATAGTCCTGCCTTTCGTCATCAGGAGATTTTCCCCTATATATTCCAATGTAAAACTTTGACCACATATTATGGCCTCAATTACCCCAGGGGATCATGATTGACCATACTCAAATCTATACTATCTGCGAAACCTTTCTTATAAATATGATTAATGGCTTTACTGTTTCTTAAGAAGATTTTTAAGAATTTTCCCTATATACTCCTAGGTAAAACTTTGATCGCCCACTGTGGTTCGTCCCTAACCCCAGGTGATCATGATTTAAATATGAATCTACACTATTTGAGGATGCTTCACTGTAAATATGACTACTCATAGCTTTGCTGTTCTCGAGAAGGTTTTAAAAGACTTTTCTTATGTATTCCTATATAAAACATTCATCGCCTACCCTACCGCCGGGGATCATGGTTTGAACAAATTTTAAAAAATCTACGCTATGTTATGAAGCCATCACACTTTGCCATGTTTTTTAAAGTGTGTTTGATGTATAAATTTGGGGAAATGTTTTGCTTAAAAATATGCTAAATATAACAATATATTCAACCCGACAGTATGTACATGCACTATAAAAATGCAACAAATATGTGTTATATTTTAAGAGGGTTAAGCAAGAAATTATATATTACTTTAATTGTAAAAAAAAAAGTTTGTTAAGATGATTAATAATGAGATGGAAATTAATAATAAAACTTAATTATTATCATTAATAAAAGTATTTAACAGTTGCTGGAAACCAATTTTGTTACAGAATCAATATTTTGAATTATTAAACTAGTAATTTTTTAATTTACTAAAAAGGAGAGCTTTCAATTTTCATATGCTGATTTTAAGTACTCAATACTCATTATGCTGGGGCTGATGCTGATCCTGGAAATGTTATTTTGCAAGTGCTGATCCTGATGCTAGCTCGATGCTGATACTTATTTTGCGTATGCTGATTTATGTATAAAATTATTATCCTGCACATGCTCACTTGATTAATTTATATATGTCTTACATAAATCTACATTTATAAAAACATTGTCGGACTGGGCTCAGCAGTCTGTGCATACGGAGTGCTTATATATATATATATATATATATATATATATATATATATATATATATATATATATATATATATATATATATATATATATATATATATATATATATATTAGGGTTTATCTCATAAGGATAAACCAGGTTATTTAGTGCAGTAATTACTTGTGTATAATTTTCTAATGCGCAAAGGGCAGTAACTCTTAATATTAAGTCAATCGTAGTTTCCCTGTCGTGTTCCCCTTTGTCAATGTAGTAATCATGCGCAAACACGACTTTTATTTGGTGAGCATGCGCGTTCAACTCTTCCTTTTTCTTCATCAACCTTTGAGCAAGAGACACGAACTTTTTGGTCTCCGACAAAAAATCTGTTTAAATCGGCAATCCATCATTAGCATCGGTTGAAAAAGTTTGAAAGATGAAATATATGGAGATAACGAACAGTATTCAAGCTCAAAAGTCCATTAAACAATACAAATAGGAGCAGAGCAAACACGGACCTCCAAACATCAGAGGTGGGATCAGGTGCCATGGAGGAGTGAGCATCCCCTGCCGACCGGTCACACCCGCCGTATGCTCCTTGTCATGATAGGGGAAATAACGGAAAAATCCGTCGACAATTCAGTGTGTAAATAATGGCCTAACAATTGGTATGAAAAACGTCAGTCAGCATTTGATTCAATGATAAATTGTATTTGCTGACAAGGTCATTGTTTCGACCATAGAACTTACGAAATGATGACTTTAAACGAGACAGCTGATATTCTTGTTTCATCAACTTATTTGTTAATAATTTACCTCGTTTTAGAAATTGTACATACGTAGAGCCTGCTCTTGCGTATCGAATCAACTGAGAGAGATATACCCCGTATGCAGGTGATGAAGGTATATTGTTGCATAAGTAAGGGAAGTTGACGATTGAAAAGTTAAAGTCATCATGTTTATCATAAAGCTTGGTTGTTAGATTACCATTAACGTCTTCTTCAAGTAAAATATCCAAATCTGAAACAGATGTGTCAGACTTTGTGGTATCTTTTATCTCAAGTTCACCAAGATGTTGCGTGCTCCCAGGAAATCAAAGTCTAAGAGTCCATATGCTCGTCCTTGCGCCCCAGCTGCGGCATCCATCTCCACTTAATAATATGTATCATGGTTGGTAAGAATATGACATTCAGTTTCGTTTAAAAAGTCGATTAACTCGACAATCAGTTGGGCATTTGTGGATGCAGAACTTTGGTTAGTTTATATGCAACCACCATGTAATAGAAAAGCGGGAATCAGTTGAAAAACCCTCAAACTAGCTTAGCATCCTCTCGTTTAAAATGCTATAGTTTCAATTTTCAGGGGGTGTGCAATAAAAACAAGTGTAATTATTTACACCAGTGTTGTAAATACAACGGCTTACATCCTATGAAAACCTGCTTCAAAGCTAGCCAACTTCAAACCGGTACACCTACAGTAGCTTCAGTAAATCACAATACTAATATTACTCATTACAGGAACAGTGCAAACCAGT
Source organism: Saccostrea echinata (assembly GCF_033153115.1). Classification (NCBI taxonomy): domain Eukaryota; kingdom Metazoa; phylum Mollusca; class Bivalvia; order Ostreida; family Ostreidae; genus Saccostrea; species Saccostrea echinata. Next base: position 3,170,260 of record NW_026889809.1, read on the forward strand.
TCCAGAAGGGGCAAAATACTAGCTTACAGTTGGCAAATGACCTTCAGCTCCAGTTATGGGATTTGGGCAGATCACCGATAAATGTACCACTTTTAGAACAGTTATTACAAAATTACCAAGATTGTGAGAATGCTAAATGTTTGGCGAATGGTTTTAAATTTGGCTTTAAATTAAATTACCGTGGAGATGGAAAACGGATAGAATATAAAAACATGCTTTCTACCCAACAATTTGTAAATTAAATTAAAGGGAAGACAGACAAAGAAATAGGGCTTGGGAGAGTGTTAGGTCCTTTTCCTTACGCTCCCATTTCTTATTTACGTTGTAACCCCATTGGTATCCTTCCAAAGAAACAAGGGGGTCGGCGCTTATTCACCAATTTATCATATCCTTTAGGGGATTGTGTAAATGATTGTATAGATTCAGAGCTGTGTTCAGTCAATTATTCAACTTTTGATGATGCATTAAAAGTCATTTCGGCCAAAGGTGAGGGGGCGCTAATGGCAAAAATTGACATTTCAAATGCATTTAGATTGTTACCTATATGTCCTCAAGATTTTTGTTTATTAGGTTTCAAAATTTTAGACTCGTACTACATAGACAAATGTTTGCCCATGGGCTGTTCAATATCTTGCTCATTGTTTGAAAAGTTTTCAACTTTCCTTCACTGGGAGGTGCAGCATAGATCAAATATTGAGAGTATAGTCCACTATTTAGATGATTTTTTATTTGTTGGAAAGAAATCTACAGATGAATGTCAAATGTTAATGCAATGCTTTCAAGAATTATGTCAAGGACTGGGTGTTCCATTAGCTGTAGAGAAAACTGAGGGTCCAAATACTTGTATTTGTTTTTTGGGATTAGGCATTGACACTTTATCTCAAACAATTTTTATTCCAGATGACAAAATAAGGGAATTATTGTCAAAAATACAAAATGTTTTAAATTGTAAAAATGTAACACAAGTGAACTTGTGATGAAAATTTATTTTAATGAAATTAAGCAATAAAAGGTGAATGTTTGTATTTGAAAAGTAATTCACGTAAGATCACATATAACAAAGCAGAGTTCGATTCACACAACTACACACACACACACACGTTTTTGTTCTAAAACTCGGAATAGTCCAGAGTAAAACTTTGTTTTCCTGATGACGGAATGTCCAGTACATCTAATATTCACGTCCGGGATTGTCCACGGCGGTTCTAAAACTGACTATCTCACACAACACATGACATTCACTCAAACTTCAATTAACACATTTACGCAATTATCACACATACGAGTCGGACACTCTTTGAGGCAGAGGATTGACACTAATTCCTAAAATAAATATTGAGTGACAATTTCCTTTTTACTGTCTAAACATTAATTGTTAGATAAATAATTTAAACATATTTCAAAAAAAGGCATTAAAAATAATTCTTTTTCGTAAAATCAAATTTTATTAAATTGTAAATTAATTTTATAAAATTTACTATGTGACAAATGTAACACTCAAGCAGTTGCAATCTCTTGTAGGAGCGTTGGCCTTTGTAAATAAGGCAGGAAGGGCTTTTTCTCGTAGGATCTATGGGGCTATGGAGGGAGTTAAAAAACCATTTCATTTCATAAGAATTACAAACGAAAAAAAAATGGACCTCCAAATGTTGGTTCAATTTTTGCTCAACTCTAATGGTACCACGCCCTTTCCTTCTCAACATTGGCATGACAGTGAATTTTTTACTGATAGTTCAGGAGCATATGGTTGTGGGGTAGTTTTTGGAAATCATTGGTCTTGTTTATCCTGACCTACATACTGGTCTTCAGACACAATTAGGGATATAGCATTATTGGAGCTTGTCCCCTTAGTATTAGGGATTAGTATTTGGTCATCGAAACTTAAAAACCTGAAACTACTGCTTCATGTAGACAATATGGCATTAGTGCAGATTATCAATCAAAAAACATCAAAAAACAAAAAAGTCATGGTGTTGCTTCGTTTCTTAGTCCTGAAAACTCTACAATTTAATATTCAAATTAAAGCGCAGCATATCAAGGGTGTGAAGAATAATGTCGCTGATGCAATTTCTCGATTTCAGTGGTCCAGGTTTAGGCAGCTAGCCCCTTCGGAAGATCAGTATCCCTCTACGGTACCAAAGTAATTTTGGGAAATTATGGAGAAACTGTAAACAAACTTTTGCAAGCTAGTATATCAGAAAATACTGGTAAAGTTTATAAACAAGGACTACAGAGTTTTTATAATTTCAGAGTCAAATGTGAATTTCAGCAAACCTGGCCTCCACCTCTTTACCATATTTTAAATTTCATTGCTTATTTGTCTGAGGAGGGATGTTCGTTTTCTACAGTCAAATGTTACATGTCAGGGATAAGTTTTTTAGTTAATTTAAATGGTTGGAAAAATCCGTTGGAGTCTTTTTTGGTGAAGAAATTGTTGGCAGGGTACAAAAAGTCATCTTTATCTTGTAATATGCGTAGACCTATCACATTAGCATTGTTGCACAGATTAATAAGTGCAATTCCACATTTGGCCTTCTCAACATATGAAGCAGTTTTATTTTAGTCATCTTTTACCTTAGCATTCTTTGCATTGTTGAGAGTAAGTGAAGTCATAGATCTAAGAAAGGATGATGTTAAGATTTTAGACAGTGGCATATCGGTGTTTATAAAAAGTTCTAAAACTGACCAGCTAGGTTCTGGGGCTTCAGTTTGGGTGCCTTACACTTCAGAAAGGATACTGCTAATAAATTCATTGAAAGAGTTTTCCCTGCTGTTTAGTAAAATTGATAGGGATGCATATTTTGTCCATTTTAACTCGAAGCCATTGACAAAGTTTCAGTTTTCTAGCATGTGACATAAATCCTTAAAATTTCTAGATTTTAAAACTTCAAATTACAAAACACACTCATTTCGCATTGGGGGTGCTACTCACTTATATTTGGAAGGGTTGTCTGAGGGGGAAATTCAACAAATGGGGAGATGGAAATCGACAGCATACAAATCATACATTCGTCCTTTAAATGCTTAAATACATATGTATAGGTTTATAGGTGGGTAACTATGTTTAAGTTTGATTTATTTACTTGCATTCATTTTCTACAGTGGTCATTTAGATTATAGGATCTTCCACTGTACATTGGGCACATGGCTATGCAGTCAAATCCAATCAATCGGACCTGGGATTAGGCCAAGCAAAAATATTGTGGCATGGAATTCGCGGAATGGTGTGGGAGCAATTAAACCCTACGTTAGACTTATCATTAGTTAGTAACAAAGCCCCATCATTATTATTCACTGTGGGGGGGAACAACATTGGACAACAACACAACACTTTGAGAGGTATACAAATGATGATAAAGGCTAATTTAGCAAAAATTAAAGAGCGGTTACCAAACTGCATCATTATTTGGTCTCATATCTTGCAACGTAGAAACTGGTCAAATGTTGTAGTTACCTTAGAAGGAGAAAAATGTAGGCGGAGAATCAACAGTTCAGTAGCATCTTTTGTATTAAATAAATCAGGTGGAGCAGCTATTAGATACCCAGATATATCGGCTAATCAAAAGAATTTGTTCCGCACAGTTGGTGTTCACATGACAGATTTAGGCAATGAGTTGTTTATTAATACTGTGAAGGGTGCGTTGAGACAATTTTTATCTTGTAAATTTCAAAACAGGACCTTTCCGTAAATTGGTTGTGCTTGTCATGGTTATGTCTATCCATATATGTGTTGTTCATATAAGTTGATTGAATAATTTTGAATTGAATCATGTGTGCATCTGACGCAGTTTTATACAGTAGTTTCTACTTATTAACTAGATCATTAATAATTTGGCACTTACTGTGCACGATTGATTAAACGAACCAATTTAAGTTTATAGTATGCAATGTTGGTGAATTTCACCTTTTTTTGCGCAATTTGCGCAAGTATGTTGATTGTTTTCAATTTGTGGAATGGCAAAATTGCCTCCTTGTTTTTTTTTTTTTTTTTTTTTTTTTTTTATGGCGGATGGTACATTCGACTTCGTCATATGTACCATCTGGCATAATTTTGCATAGAATTCCGTCTCCGGGGGGTACTGTTGTCTCCAGGCTCCTTGGATCCAGATGGTATTTCTATTGCTGTCTCATCTATATTTATGCTGCTATATAATTGTAATCGGCGCATATATTTGTGAATTTAATACATATTACACTGCACATATAATAAAAGGTCATGACAAGCACGCCAAACACAATTAAATGTTGTTTTTATTTCAAGTATGGTTGAGGCCAGGTTCATAGGACAATGTTTCTTATTAGTTTTCAGGTTGAAAAAGGGGGCTTTATAGTCACTAAATAATAGGGTTTATCTCATAAGGATAAACCAGGTTATTTAGTGCAGTATATACTTGTGTATAAGTTTCTAATGGGCAAAAGGCAGTAACTCTTAATATTAAGTCAATCGAAGTTTCCCTATCGTGTTCCCCTTTTTCAATGTAGTAATCATGCTATTTGGAGCATGCGCGTTCAACTTTTCCTTTTTCTTCCTCAACCCTTGAGCAAGAGACACGAAATCCCTCCCACCCACGTCCAATTATTAAAATTCTATATACTCTTAAAAAATAGTGTTTTCTGCTTTCTCTATTTTTTTTTTTCAGCGTCATGACCAGGAGTTATTCCTAGCAGATGTCAGTGTCAACGCCGATTGGTTACCTTGTGACAGTCTTTGCGTCTAATGGACATATTTTTTTTTTTTGCTTCTAATGGACATGGCATAATTTTGCATAGAATTCCGTCTCCGGGGGGTACTGTTGTCTCAAGCACGCCAAACACAATTAACTGTTGTTTTTATTTCAAGTATGGTTGAGGCCAGGTTCATAGGACAATGTTTCTTATTAGTTTTCAGGTTTAAAAAGGGGGCTTTATAGTCACTAATATATATATATATATATATATATATATATATATATATATATATATATATATATATATATATATATATATATATATATATATATATATATATACTGACGACGCACATCAATCATCGTGTATTAATTTGAATTTTAATAATTTACTCAATTATTGTCTATATATAAATGTTATTGCAGAAACTTTGCAGTGTGGCATAATAAAGAAAAATAAATAGCGTGTGTTCACGAACATGTGATAAAAATTAAAATCCATAATTTTGACGTTATCATCAAACTACATGATGAAATATATGGAGATAACGAACAGTATTCAAGCTCAAAGTCAATTAAACAACGCAAAATAGGAGCAGTGCAAACACGGACCTCCAAAACATCAGAGGTGGGATCAGGTGCCATGGAGGAGTGAGCATCCCCTGCTGACCGGTCACATCCGCATACAATGACCTTGTCAGAAAATACAGTAAATCATTAAGTCAAATGCTGACTGACGTTTCTTCATACTAATTGTTAGACTATTATTTACACTGAATTTTGTTCAGGTGCCATGGAGGAGTAAGCATCTTTTGTCGACGTCACACCCGCCGTGTGCACTTTGTCATGATCAGGCAAACGGAAAATCTGTAGACAATTCAATGTGTATGTGTACATAATGGCCTAACAATTAGTATGAAAAACGCCATTACCAGTCCCCATTCGACTTAATGAAAGATTGTATTTGTTGACATGGTCATGTTTGTTCAAATCAAGAGCCCCGGGGGTAGGGTCGGGCCACATTGAGGATCAATGTTTTACATAGGAATATATAGGAAAATCTTCTTTTCAAGAACAGCAAAGCTATGAAAAGTCATATTAATTTTATATGGACGCATCCTCAGGTAGTGCTGATTCAAGTTTGTTTAAATCATGGTGAAGGGTAGGAGCACAATATTTGATATGTTTTACATAGGAATATAGAGAGGAAAAATCTCTTGTGAAACAGAGGGGCCATAGTGATTCAAGTGAGCGTTGTACATGTAGCCAATTGGCCTCTTGTTTCGGGATTGTTAGAGGAAATATAGAGATAACAAACAGTATTCAAGCTCATAGTCCATTTAAATAATAAAAATCGGGACAGAGGGGGGATCAGGTTTTGTATTGATATCAAACAACCATTCTAAGTTCCGTTTTATCTAATAATTCTTCATGCAAAAAAAACAACAAGAGGCCCATGGGCCACATCGCTCACCTGAGCACATTGGCTAGGAAAAAAAAGCAAAAATCAGTTCAGTATTGAAAAGTTAAGAGGGGGGGGGATGGGGGATTTTAAACTACCTGACAATGCTTTCATATCAATATAACAAATAACTTTGCTGTTTTTGAGCAGAAGATTTTTTCCCATATATTCATTTGTAAAAATTTGATCCCCCATTGTGGCCCCACCCTACCCCCGGGGGCGCTCATTTGAACAAATTTCATTTTATACTACCCAACGATGCTTCCATATCAATTTGACTAATCATGGCTTTTCTGTTCTTGAGAGAAAGATTTTTTCCTATATATTCCTCTGTAAACTTTGATCACCCATTGTGGCCCCACCCTACCTCCGGGGGTCATGATTTGAACAAACTTGAATCTACACTACCTGAGGATGCTTCCATATAAATATGACCAATCATGGCTTTGCTGCTCTTAAGAAGAAGATTTTTAAAGATATTTTCCTATATATTTCTATGTAAAAAATTGATCCCTCATTGTGGCCCCACCCTACCCCCGGGGGTAATGATTTGAACAAACTTGAATCTACACTACCTGAGGATGCTTCCATATAAATATGACCAATCATGGCTTTGCTGTTCTTAAGAAGAAGATTTTTAAAGATATTTTCCTATATATTTCTATGTAAAAATTTGATCCCCCATTGTGGCCCCACCCTACCCCCGGGGGTCATGATTTGAAAAAACTTGAATCTTCACTACCTGAGGATGCTTCCATATAAATATGACCAATCATGGCTTTGCTGTTCTTAAGAAGAAGATTTTTAAATATATTTTCCTATATATTTCTATGTAAAACTTTGATCCCCCATTGTGGCCCCACCCTACCCCTCGGGGTCACGATTTGAACAAACTTGAATCTACACTACCTGAGGATGCTTCCATATAAATATGACCAATCATGGCTTTGCTGTTCTTAAGAAGAAGATTTTTAAAGATATTTTCCTATATATTTCTATGTAAAACTTTGATCCCCCATTGTGGCCCCACCCTACCCCTGGGGGTCATGATTTGAACAAACTTGAATCTACACTACCTGAGGATGCTTCCATATAAATATGACCAATCATGGCTTTGCTGTTCTTAAGAAGAAGATTTTTAAAGATATTTTCCTATATATTTCTATGTAAAAATTTGATCCCCCATTGTGGCCCCACCCTACCCCCGGGGGTCATGATTTGAACAAACTTGAATCTACACTACCTGAGGATGCTTCCATATAAATATGACCAATCATGGCTTTGCTGTTCTTAAGAAGAAGATTTTTAAAGATATTTTCCTATATATTTCTATGTAAAACTTTGATCCCCCATTGTGGCCCCACCCTACCCCTCGGGGTCACGATTTGAACAAACTTGAATCTACACTACCTGAGGATGCTTCCATATAAATATGACCAATCATGGCTTTGCTGTTCTTAAGAAGAAGATTTTTAAAGATATTTTCCTATATATTTCTATGTAAAACTTTGATCCCCCATTGTGGCCCCACCCTACCCCTGGGGGTCACGATTTGAACAAACTTGAATCTACACTACCTGAGGATGCTTCCATATAAATATGACCAATCATGGCTTTGCTGTTCTTAAGAAGAAGATTTTTAAAGATATTTTCCTATATATTTCTATGTAAAAATTTGATCCCCCATTGTGGCCCCACCCTACCCCCGGGGGTAATGATTTGAACAAACTTGAATCTTCACTACCTGAGGATGTTTTCACTTAAGTTTAATCTTTCCTGGCCCAGTGGTTCTTGAGAAGAAGATTTTTAAATGATGCCATTATTTTTTCATTAATTCCTAATTATCTCCCCTTGAAAGAGGGCGTGGCCCTTCATTTGAACAAACATGAATCCCCTTCACCCAAGGATACTTTGTGGCAAGTTTGGTTGAATTTGGCCCAGAGGTTCTTGAGAAGAAGATGAAAATGTGAAAAGTTTACAACAACAACGACAACGACAACAACGACGACAGACAACGGACAAATTTTGATCAGAAAAGCTCACTTGAGCCTTTGGCTCAGGTGAGCTAAAAAAGTGTTTGTAAATAACCCTACAAAAATTTTGTAAATAATAAATAGCTACTCTTTTTATCTTCTTTGAAGGTTTAACACATTGTAAAAGAAAATTACAACTGAATTTTAATCCTTAGGCAATCCATAGAATCGGCCTTTTAAGTAAAGAAAAAGTATCCTAATGGGAGAAAATATCCTATCTGCGATTCTTTGTACCATGGGAGAATGGTGGGATAGTTCTTAGGACAAAAAATTCCCACCATTTTCCCAGGGATTCTAATATTTAGGACTTGATATTTTTAAAATAGATAAGTATGTGAAAATAAATTATGTGAAAAAAAATTTAAAAATAGATAAGTATGTGAGTTCAACATGAGACTATGTAAAACTGCTGGAAAATCCTGCCAAGTAATATTCATGTTTCTTTGACATCTCAATTAGAAATGGCAGTAAAAACTCCGGACTATGTTGTGGCAGGAGTTAAATGTCGCACCGTTTTAGCCAAAATTCTTTCAAATAATTAAAATAAAAATAATTAAAAGAAAAATATACAAGGTGCAAGAGACTTTAATGATATTTTCAATCAACATAAATTCATAAAAATACATAAATACAAAGAAAATGCATATGGGTCACATCGCTCACACAGGTTACTGTAGCCCTGCTGTTACTCATCAGCAGATTTTTCCTCCTATATATTCCCATGTAAAACTTTGATCACATATTATGGCTTGACCAACCACTTGGATCATGATTTGAACAAACTAAAATCTATTCTACCTGAGGATGCTTTCATATAAATATGACTAATCATGGCTTTGTTACAACGCACCTCTGAAAATTTTTTTCAAAGTGCGTTAAATTTGGGACTAAGTTCACGCACTTTAAAAAAAAATCTTTTCAAAGTGCGTTGATATCGACCATATTAACGCACTTTGAAAAAAATAATGTGTATGGCTTGGTCAATTTTCTTGCAAAATTTTAGGTATGATAAATTATTGAACCTGGTTGAATAATTTTTCGGTGATGAAGTCACTTCAGGATCTGAGATATAGACTTTATAACTATGTTAGGTTCTCGTAAATGGTATAAAAGGGAAATCGGTCTTTTAGAAATAATGGAGAAATGATCATGATTGTTTAATAACATAATTTTATTTCTACACTACTTGCTAACTCCAGGGGATGCTGATGTTTTAGAGGTCCGTGTTTGATCTGCCCCCGATTTGCATTGCCTCAATGGACTTTTGAGCTTGATTACTGTTCGTTATCTTATATTTCATTGAGAAGATTTTTAAAAGATGCCAGTAATTTTTCACTTTTTCTTAATTATCTCCTCTTGAAAGAGAACGTGGCTCTGTATTTGGAGAAGCTTGTATCCCCTTAACCCAAGACTGCTCTGTGGCAAATTTGGTTGAAATTTATGACGCCAACAACGATTGACAACGGACAGATTTTGATCAGAAAAGCTAATTGAGCCTTCGGCTCAGGTGAGCTAAAAATCAAAAAGTGAATGAAATGGGAATATATTTTGACTTAACAAAAAATTTATATTTAGATAACAAATCACATGCGGCAAAGAGAGTTCAATTATCGAATTGCACACATTCTTCTAGATAGCCACAAGTATTTTACTATACAAAATTTGTGTTACTGACTGAAATCTATGTAGTCTTGTATACACAACCAGAGACACTTTGTCACATTTTTTAAAAACGTGTTTGTTGTAGATATTTTGGGAAATGTTTCATATTGGATAAACAGACAGTTTGGACTTAATATTCCTTTTTTGATAAAATGATTAGTTGAAAAGTATAAATATTAAAGTATATAAAACTGACAGATGTACATATATTATCATATATTATCAAAAAACTATATTTATAGAGAAATACGCCAAAGATGAGAGTCATGTTTTGATAACAATTTGATAACAAATTTGCTAGGGCTTTCATACTTCACATGAATAATTCTTATGACAAGAACTTCCCTTGGATACCAACAACTTTGACCTTTTGACCTTGACCTAGGAGTTTTACCTACTTTTGATAAACATTAACCTTGGCCATAACTTTTGAACGGTTGGTGCTAGGGCTTTTATACTTCACATGTGTAATCCTTGTGACAAGACCTTCCTTTGGATACCAACAACTTTGACCCTTTGACCTTGGAGTTTACCCTACTTTTGAAAAACTTTAACATTGGCCATATCTTTTGAACGGTTGGTGCTAGGGCTTTCATTTATTAACATATGTAATCCTTGTGACAAGACTTTCCTTCGGATACCAACAACTTTGACCCTTTGACCTTGACCTTGGGGTTTGACCTACTTTTGGAAAACTTTAACCTTGGCCATAACTTTTGAACAGTTGGTGCTTTGGCTTTAATTTTTTCACATGTGTAATCCTTGTGATAAGCCCTTCCTTCAGATACCAACAATTATAACCCATTGACCTTGACCTTGGAGTTTGACCAGCTTTTGAAAAACTTTAACCTTGGCCATATCTTTTAAACGGTTGGTGCTAGGGCTTTCATATTTCTCATGTGTATTTCTTGTGAGAAGGCCTTTCATTGGGCGCCATTAATTTTGACCGTTTGACCTTGACCCTGATGTTTGATTTACTTTTGAAAAACTTTAACTTTTCCGTATCTTTTCAATGGTTGCTGCTAGGGCCTTCACATTTCACAGGTATATTCCTCGGTACAAGACCGTACTTTGGGTACCAGCATATTTGATTTGCATAAGAGAAAGTTTAACCTTCGCTATAAGTTGCCATACGGGGGCATCAATGTTTCACAAACACATCTTGTTTAGTCTAGTACTCAGTATCAAATCATAGAGTAGATCTATTTACTTCTCTGTACTTGCAAGTGCTTATACACTCTCATTTGTTACTATCACCAACCTGAACAAAACAATTGGCCTCTCTTGTTCTTTGAAGGAATTTAATATACAAAGATAAAGTTTTCTGTCTCAGTTTATTTAAAGTGATTTATAATCATAGGTGTAGAGCAAAGGGGAATAACCTCTCTCAGGAGAGCATAAACTTCCCTGCAAGATCAATAGAGCCTGCGAACAGTAGACCACTTGACTCAGTGGTCCAGGATTTCACAGTTCTGGTCAAATTACTAGTGCGCTTGCTCATTCCAACATTGCTTTTTATAATAATGAAAACTGTTTTACTGCTTGATGCCTAAGAGTAAAGAAGGAAATTTTTGAAAATTGCATTAATTTTGATGGTTTTGGCCCCAACCCAGATGCCCAAGGGGGCAGCGACCATGAAATTCACAACTTTTGTTCCTCTTTGACCATAGATGCTCTGTACCAAAATTGGATGAAATTTGTTGAGTGGTTTACGAGAAGAAACTGAAAATGTTCAAAGTTTACGACCGACAAGCGACGACGGATAGCAACAGGATACCTGATTAACTCAGGTGACCTAAAATTGGAGACTTTAATAAGATGATTTAAAAAGAGATGAATTTGATTATGTTTTAATATGAAACACTCATAATTGTTAATAAACGTACTTGATCAGTGAATACAGCTGCAGGGAACTAATTTTGTGACAGGATCAATATTTTGAAATATGAAACTAGTATTTTTTTTTCTCTGTTTTCATTAAAAAAACCCACCTCGTCCATGTTCTGATGCTTGTAAATTGATGCTGATTTTAAGTAGTCAACACCAGTAATGCTAGAGCTTATGCTGACCCTTATGCTAGCTGGAGGTTGAGGTTTATTTTGTGTATGCTAATTTATGCATCAAAATTTGTTCCCTGATTTTTTATAAGGTCTCTATATTTAATATATTTGTAAATATAACCATATACATGTTGCATATTGAATATAGTGTGAGTGTTATGAAAGAAAAAAAATTTCATCTTACGGATATATATCTATTATTGAATTGTATTTGACATGTTTTTTTGACGAGGGTTGTCTATAAAGTTCGAGGACAATGACGTTTTTGTAAAAACTGAATTGTCAAAGGTATATACTTATTATATACTAATAATTATATTTGTTATGAAAATCCAAGTGAGACTAGTTTGGTTTTGATGGTTGGAAGTTTAAATTTTTGTATGAATCGTGGCTTTAAATGTCACAGATAGTGCGCACAGCCCAGGGTCAAAATGCCATAAAATTTGAAATAAAGTTTTCGGATTAAAAGATTATTTGCTTCATAAAACAAATTAAGGCTTAATAAAAATAAGCAGGGAAATTTGTCATTTTCTGATAACTTTATTTTCGCATATTGGAGAGGTAGAGAAAATATTAAAAAAAAAACGGGCCACATCGCTCACCTGAGCACATTATCTAGACACAAATCAGTTCAGTATTGAAAAGATTACTGGGGGTTGGGGGGGGGGGGTGGTGAATTTTAAACTACCTGATGATGCTTCCATGTCAATATAACAAATGGCTTTGTTGTACTTGAGAAGATTTAAAAAAAAAAAATTCCCATACATTTCTTTGTAAAATTTTGATCCCCCATTGTGGCTCCTCCCTATCCCAGAGGTCATCATTTGAACAAACTTGAATCTACACTACCCGAGGATGCTTCCATATCAATATGACTAAACATAGCTTTTCTGTTCTTCAGAAGAAATATTTTTCCTATGTGTTCTTATGTAAAACTTTCGATCCCCATTGGGCCCCACCCTACCCCTGGGGGTTATCATTTGAAAAAAAAATTGAATTTACACTACCTTAGGATGCTTCCATATCAAAATGACTAAACATGATTTTCATTTCTTGAGAAGAAGATATTTTCCAATATGTTCCTATGTAAAAAAATTTTGATCCCCCATTGTGGCCCATTCCTATCCCCGGGGGTCATCATTTTAACAAACTTGAATCTACACTACCTGAGGATGCTTCCATATCAAAATGACTAATCATGGCTTTGCAGTTCTTCATCAAAAGATACCTTCCTATATATTTCTATTTCAGACATTGATCCTCCATTGTGACCCCGCCCTACCCCAGGGGGTCATGATTTGAACAAACTTGAATCTACACTACCTTAGGATACTTCCAGATAAATACAATCTCTTAGGGCTCTGCTGTTCTTGAGAAGAAGATTTTTAAAGATTTTTCCTATATATTTCTATGTAAAACTTTGATCCTCCATTGTGGACCCACCCTATCCCCCGGGGTCATGATTTGAACAAACTTGAATCTACACTACCTGAGGATGCTTTCGATTAAATATGACTCATCATGGCTTTGCTGTTCTTGAGAAGAAGATTTTTAAATGTTTTTCCTATATATTTCTATGTTAAACTTAGATCCTCCATTGTGGCCCTGCCCTACCCCCGAGGGGCATGATTTGAACAAACTTGAATCTACACTACCTGAGGATGCTTCCATATAAATATGACCAATTAGGGCTTTGCTGTTCTTGAGAAGAAGATTTTTAAAGGTTTTTCCTATATATTTCTATGTAAAACTTTGATCCTCCATTGTGGCCCCGCCCTACCACCGGGGGTCATGATTTGAACAAACTTGAATCTACACTACCTGAGGATGCTTCCATATAAATATGACTTATCATGGCTTTGCTGTTCTTGAAAAGAAGATTTTTGAAGGTTTTTCCTATATATTTCTATGTTAATCTTAGATCCTCCATTGTGGCCCTGCCCTACGCCCGAGGGTCATGATTTGAACAAACTTGAATCTACACTTCCTGAGGATGCTTCCATATAAATATGACCAATTAGGGCTTTGCTGTTCTTGAGAAGAAGATTTTTAAAGGTTTTTCCTATATATTTCTATGTAAAACTTTGATCCTCCATTGTGTCCCCGCCCTACCACCGGGGGTCATGATTTTAACAAACTTGAATCTACACTACCTGGGGATGCTTCCATATAAATATGACTTATCATGGCTTTGCTGTTCTTGAAAAGAAGATTTTTGAAGGTTTTTCTTATATATTTCTATGTTAAACTTTGATCCTCCATTGTGGCCCTGCCCTTCCACCGGGGGTCATGATTTGGACAAATTTGAATCTCCACTACCTGAGGATGCCTCCATATAAATATGACCAATTTGGGCTTTGCTGTTCTTGAGGAGAAGATTTTTAAAGTTTTTCCTATATATTTCTATGTAAAACTTTGATCCTCCATTGTGTCCCCGCCCTTCCCCCGGGGGTCATGATTTGGACAAATTTGAATCTCCACTACCTGAGGATGCTTCCATATAAATATGACCAATTTGGGCTTTGCTGTTCTTGAGAAGAAGATTTTTAAAGGTTTTTCCTATATATTTCTATGTAAAACTTTGATCCTTCATTGTGGCCCCGCCCTACCCCCGGGGGTCATGATTTGAACAAATTTGAATCTACACTACCTGAGGATGCTTCCACATGAGTTTCAATTTCCCTGGCTTTGTGGTTCTTGAGAAGAAGATTTTTAAAAGATGCTAGGGTGAATTCACCATGCATCGGACACCCTTGCACTTCAACAAGTTCTAGCGATATCGCTACCGACCGAATATTATCAAAATGGAACTTAACATGTAGTATGTGGTTAAAATGTAAATTTTTGACACATTCATGCCCTATTTATTGAGAAAATATAATTTAAAACCGATTTTTTCGAAATAAGTCAGAATTCACCATGGATCGGACAATATTCACCATGCATCGGACATACGGTATTTAAATCAGAAAAATATCATACCTTGATCTCGGTGCTTTAAAATTAGTGACATCGAAACATTTTTATCTTTTATTTAAAAATTAACCTTCTAGTTGAATTTAAATGACTATTTCGATCCACAAATATGAAGAGATTTTAGTTGCATAACATCGCCTTAGAAAGGCTCTACAATGCTAATAATATGGCAACTCGCGCCTTTGTCTCATGGGTTATAATCATCTAGTTTAAAGAAAATAAATTGAGTCCACTTCTAGTCGTCATATATCGATAATTTGTATTTTCATTGAAATTTTAGAGTTTCTTTTTTCTATTTCCGTAAAAAACAGCTGTCATTTTGGGTTTTACATGAAAATGGAAGTGATTACCCATGCATCGGAAAGTGTCCGATGCATGGTTAATTTGTGTCCGATGTACGGTGAAATAAACATACTAGTTAAAAACAACTCTAAAATATATTATACAAACATTGAAGAAAAATTTTTGAAAAATTTCTGTAATATTATCAATCATTGGCAAATTTTACCAAGGTCCGACCCGTTCCGTTGACGTCTATTTAAAAGAACGACAACTCTAAACATTGCAAAATCGTAAAATTCTGGTTACTCCCCTTTGATGATGCAAAATATGACGTAATTTCAAGGCCATTCTTGTGGTATTTTTAACACAACATGAAAATAAAAATCGACATCATTGAAAAGTTTAATTCTTCATCTTTAAGACAGAAACAAGTAAAAACACGGGGAGACTCAGGCTCAATGAATGTTTATTGCTTGAAGTTGTCCGAAGCAAGGTATGTGTCCGATGCATGGTTAACTCACCCTATTAATTTTTCACTAATTCTTTATTATCTCCCCTTGAAAGAGGGCATGGCCCTTCATTTGAACAAACTTGAATCCCCTTCACCCAAGGATACTCTGCGCCAAGTTTGGTTGAAATTGGCCCAGTAGTTCTGGAGAAGAAGTTGAAATTGTGAAAAGTTTACGCCAACGACGACAACGACAACGCCAAAGACAACGACGACAGACAACGGACAAATTTTGATCAGAAAAGCTCACTTGAGCCTTTGGCTCAGGTGAGCTGAAAAAAACGAGAGAAATATGTTTCAAAAATTGACAGAAAAAGCAATGTCGGCCATCCGAAATGAACAGCGTCCAATCATAAAAATATGTTTAAATACGGTTCAAACGAAGCCAGAGAAAATAATTATTCAAACACTTGGAAATTATTAAAATAAATTTAGTTAATTCTTTTTTAAAAATTGATATATATCTGGGCTTTCGTTTATACAATGTATATAAGATTTTTCAATATACAATTTGAGAGACACTACGAGAAAAGAATTCCACTATAATATGGCGAAATTAGGGTATCCCTATTCATGGCCTTTTTTATAAATCGGACTGGGTTGTGCAGCCATTGCAATCGAATTCATATTCAAAAATCATTTTTATGGCTCCAATATACACCCATTTTCCATATAAATATGCTTAACTCTCTACTTTCAAAAACAATTTATCAATCAATAGGTCGTTCAATAAAATAAATGAATCAAATGTGTTGAAGAAGACATTACTGACAACATAATTATAGAAAAAAATAAGTTTCCCGAGAAGTTTAAAAATTGATATATATCTGCGCTTTCGTATATACAATGTATATAAGATTTTTCAATGTACAATTTGAGAGACATTACGAGAAAGGAATTCCACTATAATATTACGATAAAGGAATTCCACTATAATATGACGAAAATAGGATATCCCTATTAATGGTCTTTTTTATAAATCGGACTGGGTTGTGCAGCCATTGCATACGAATTGTTTGTACTGAAGATGCTCGTAAATTATTGTTTTGAATTTTTAAAATTTACTCAATTACATGTATGGTCTATAATTAAATATTATCGCAAACACTTGGTAGTATCACTAGTATGGCATAATCAAGAAAAAATAGCGCATGTTCTCGAACATGTGGTAAGAATTCAAAATCCATAATTTTGACGTTATCATGAAAGTAGTACTACATGTAGCTTAACGTCAGACTGGGCCTTGACGCATGCATATATCAATTGAAGTAATTACACCTATAAAGTTCATAAAGTAGTGTATATTTTCCCCCCAGTTTTTATACATTTACTAAATCATGGTCTATATTAAAATTTTAACATACACATTTGGCGGTCATTATTAAGAAAATTAAAGATTTAAGTCTTTATAGACAACCCTCGCATAAATTCCTTAATGAATCTAGGCCCAAGCCCTGGCATATATATGTTTTATTTTGACATGTGATGGAACAAAAAATAACATTAAATAAAAAAAACTAATAAATCATAAAAATTTAAAAATGAGGTCTAACATGAAAAAGAATGGAGGCGTGCAAGGCGAGGGCAATCCCCCGCTCTGAGAAAAGACATTTCTCAATTCTTGAAGTTCATGAAAATTTGTCAGTGTGCTTTAAATAAACGAATGCATTGAAGCGTGTAATTTTTCAGAAATGTTAGATTTTCATGTAGAATATGTTCAGATTCCATATTTTTAAAACGTAAAATAGATTTTAAATTTACTTTTTCGTCAATTACACGTTAATGTAGAAAGGAGACTTGACCCATTCAAATTCAAAATCATTTTTTATGGCTCCAATATACCCATTTTCCATTAAATATGCTTAACTGTCAACTTTGAAAAACAATTTATCTATCAATAGGTCGTTCAATAAAATAAATGAATCAAATGTGTTGAAGACATTACTGACAACATAATTGCAGAAAAAATAACTTTCCCGAAAAGTTTAAAAATTGAGAAATACATGTATATCGTCTGAGAGCGGGGGATTGTCCTCGAGTAGTACGCCCTCTTTCTTTACTTTTTTTTAAATCCAGAGATTTTTTTTTTATTTTAAGTGAAATTATTTGCACAAGGCGTTGGTTGTAAACAGCATTATCCGAAGGCAATAACACTTAGGAAAACAGTGTTTTATTTTCATTTCAAGAAGTGAAATTAATCCAACCTTATAGAAAGCAAAATAGACGAAGCAGTTCATTATTGTGTAGACCAGTGTACAAATCTCTCGGGTTATGACAGTTGAATTGGCATTAATTAAACGCTATTGCTATTAAGTTGAGAAGAGGTTCTCCAGAATTCATCGAATTATATCGATACAATGATCTCTGCAAAAGAATTGTAAAAGAATGATAATTTTTATTGTATTCAAAGGAAAAAAGCATAAATCATAACTCAGTAGTTTAGTGTTTAAAGATTCTTATTTCTTTTTTACATAACTATTTCTTTGTCTTAAGGGACAGATAATGTTGATGACTTTTTTTTCCAAGTCTTTGGTCACCTTTAGTGCCCCCCCCCCCCCCCCCGTCCCCTCTCTCTCGTCGATCACGATGACAACACGTTGAAGTTGGATCACATGATACAGAAATAGCTTATTAAACAGTAAATGAATGAATAAAACATAATTCGAAACAAATAATCAATCAGACAAGGTCATTAAAATACCTTGTGTTCGTCAAACACAGACAGGAATTAACTGACTAAAGATCGTCGAAACAAGGAAGTAGTAGACACAGCGACAACTAAATGTAGCCATTTCTGTATTGGAATATTCACATTTTCTTGTCCACTTGAAACATCTAGGGAAACATCTAGGGATAACTTTATCCTTTTGAAAAAAATCAGAAATTAAACCCTATATATACATATGAAAGGATTATTATTTCCTTGTCTGTGAAGTTGATATATCAATGGGTTTACCGAGTTAAACGGTTTTATTATTTATTTAGGACAAATAACTGAAAAACAAAGTCGTTGCAGTAAAATACATAAATTTTTAATAATAACCAGAAATCAATCATTTCCTCTTACCGTAAGTTCTTAATCCCGGGTTTTGTTGTGACAATCAGTTTATTAGTTGTGGTGTTACGTCTGTACTCGTATGTTGTTACCCCCAGATCATCATTGGAATTTAAAAGGTCGAAGTCATAGGCATAAACTGATATATCAAACGAGGGCTGTGTATAAAAAGGTAAAATTAGCCTTAAATTTTGACTGCTAAATATCGTCTACAATTTTAATGTATGTACATTTACCTGTCCCATGATGTCTTTCCATGTGTAGAAATCAGCATATCTCAGTGAGTCGGCGAATAAAAAGCTGTGTGTGTCAGTAACTCGCTGGTTATTATTATTTCCATAGCACTTAGGACTGAAAAAAAGTAAAAATAAAAATCGGATCATTTAAACTGAATTCATCCCTAATTAAAGGAACGTTTTTTCATTAAAAGATTATGCTTATCTGGGGCTACTGTGTGTGCATTGACAATAACTTGTGCAAACAAGATGTATTTGTGAAACACTGATGCCCCCCGTATGGCAGCTTAAGGCGAAAGTTAAAGTTTCTCAAATGCAATTCAAATTCCAACGTCAAGGTCAAGAGATCAAAACTGTTCAATTGTTGTTACCCAAAGAAAGGACCTTTGTCAATAGATATACCTGGTAAATGTGAAAACCCAAGCACCAATCATTCAAAAGTTATAGTCAAGGTTAATATTTCTAAAAGTGGGTCAAACTCCAACGTCAAAGACAAGGGTCAAAATTAATGGAATGCTGGTGAAAACCTTGTAATAAGAAATACAAATGCAAAATATAAATACTCTAACACCAACTGTTCAAAAGTTATGGCAAAAGTCAAAGTTTTTCAAAAGTAGGTCAAACTCCAAGGTCAAAAGGTCAAAATCGTTGGTATCCCAAGGAATGTCGTGTCACAAGGAATACACACCTGTGAAATTTGAAAGTCCTATCACAAACTGTTCAAAAGTTATGGCCAAGGTTAAAGTTGGGCAAATTTTTGCAAAAGTGGATCAAACTAAAGGTCAAGGTCAAGAGGTCAAATATGTTGGTACCCAAAGGAAGATCTTGTCACAAGGAATACACACAGAGAGAGAGAGAGAGAGAGAGAGAGAGAGAGAGAGAGAGAGAGAGGGAGAGAGAGAGATTTTCTTACTTTTGTGTTGGTGATAAAGGTTTTAAGCAGATCCGGAAATAAACGTCGCAATCGTCACATATAATAGGAGTATCATCACAGCTACAGTCCTCGTCTCTGTTGTACTCCAGTAGCTTCACCGACACGTCATAGTCTCCTGTAGCCTATCAGCCAAGTGTATAATATTATGTACAGTCATTGATTGTGTATTTATAATATGTATCATATATCATTTGATACATAACTCTTTGCTGAGGGTGAGTAGTTAATGAAAAAAAAAATTCCGTGAAATTAAATTCAAAAATGCTATTATATGTTTCACTGCAAATCTTGACTTCGCTCAAAGCAATACGTCAATTCAAAAATGTTTAAAAAACAGATGACAAGGAAAGAGGCAACATGAACGAAAATGGACTCCAGAAGTTGAGGTATCACCGTTAAATGAAACCGGCAGATCAACGGGCAGTGATAATTTTTTTTTCCAATATGGAGACACTTGCTACGGGTCCTGCAGACGTCAAGTTTTTAAAGTTCAACGAAAACTCCATTTCAAAAAGCATTTATCGACTTCCTAAGTCAACAAAGTATGCCAGCGTCAGTTAATTTCTGAGAATTATGCAACAGAATTATCTTATTATTATTTTTTTGTACCTTATCTCGTTAAGAGATCTGGTGTCATTAATATGCCAATCTTTAGCTTTTCTTTCAGATAAGATGTGGTTTACTTGGCTTCTTTTCTTGTGGTACGGAAAAGCACATGCTATGTGGAAACGTATTATTGAACATTTTCGGAATCTCAGACACCCGACAGTTGACTTCAGACAGCGGACTTTTCACGTAAGGGAACGTGTCAAAAAGTGAATGATATAAATAAATTTTGTAGTCTTGATTAATTGTACTCGATAATCACATTTCGTTCTTATTTGTATGATTAACACTACTCTACACTGTACAAGTGTATACATGTACGTGGTATTGAGGGAGAAGAGGCCTCCACCAATTTTTCCTAAAATAATGATTTGCCCCCTTCCCCGAGAGATTATTTGAATGTTTTATTCCAGTGGCACCATTTTCCCATCAACAAATAGAAAGCAGAAATCTCCAAGAACTAAGAAATGTAAAGGACTTGCATTTTGATATAGATACCTTAATGAGCGCATGATCTTTAAATAAGAAAAAAAAATCTGTCAAAGTAAGTTATGGCGTCACTGTAAAATATATTATATAATAAATTTTGTTTAAGGAATTGTTTGTGGACATACATTTAATTTAAAGAAAAAAGTACTTTCTCGGGAAATAATAACTTTGGACAATAATATATTATCAGTGTCTTGAACGTGAATAACATCACATACAGCTTATTTCGTACTCCACATATCATGTGCTGATCCAGATATTTAAAAGGGGGGGAGAGAGAGAGAAGCACTGGGCTTTGACATATAACTACTGATTTTAAAACTTTAATTCATAAACATGTTACACCTAAGAAAATAACGACTGAACAATTACATCCTCGTTGGAATAGCCGGGAAGAGTGTGATGTAAATTAGTCAGGATTCCTATGTGGGATCTGAGGCCACCTGCTTGAGGTTTCCACTGGGTAAAGGGAAAATTTGAATTTGAAGCCTTGCTGGGGGTCCAGGAAGTTTTCTTCATTCTTGGATTTTGAAAGACAGACTTTTTAATGTAAACGTTTAAACATTATTGCATCGATGTATTTTAATAAAGAATTTGTAACTACATCATGGCCATGATAAAAATACAATTTAAATTATCGAGGTAATAACATGAAACTTTTAATTCAATATAAATGTACATGTATATATACAAGAATTCATGTTCAACCAAGAAATGGTTTAATTTTAAAATATGCTAAACATAATTCAGAATTTTTGCACGTACAAGTGTTATCTATATCAAGTATTTTATCTTTTAAAAATGGAGAGGGAATCTTTCTTAATTTTTTACTTTCATTAAATTTTGAGTTTTTAAAATCGCTCAATAAAGTCAGCTAAGCAATGTACTTTTGGATTTTTCAAATCAAATTTTGCAAATTTTAATTCCTCATTCTGACTTTTTTTCAAAATTATTTTCTTTTTTCTTATCCGATTAATTGTAAAAAAAAAAAAAAAAAAAAAAAAAAAAAAAAAAAAAAAAAAAAAAAACATTAGTTTCTATTTTAGCTTAACCGTCGAGAGAAATCAAAAATTTTGAATGTCTTCGTTGTGCTGAAGAAGATAAATCAAATATGAAGTTTTATTATTGTCTTAAATTCCAATAACATGTATACAGTCACAACTCTCTTTTTTTCTATTTCTTTCTTATATTTTTTTCTCGTCAATCCTCATTTATTATTTTTTATTTCTTCCAAAATCAAAGGGAGGGGATTGCATTTCCCGTTACCCATCTGAATCCGCCATTGCATATGATATAAAGATATATATATTTAAAGCTATATATATGGCGTATCTGAACTAAAATTAAAAATACGTGATTGAGTGTAGATAAACATGATATATGTTGTTTACGATCAAATTAAGATTTTTACTGATTTTGAACCTGAACCTGATGTTTCCATAGTCAAATTGATTTTAAACTGTGTGTTAATTAAATGCGGAGTCGGTAAATAAATCGGTTAATTATTGTTTTAAATTAATAAAATCTATGAAACGCGATTAATTTAAATTGTGTGATTTACAGGAAAGTCCTCTCTTTATATAAAGTAATAAAATAAATAGATCTTTTTAATTTAAGTTAGTCTGAACTTATTAAAAAAACGCCATATATGACTTTAATTATGATCAATTGATGTGGCAGTTTAGTTGTTTGTAAAATTTTGTTTGTAAAAAAAAACAAACTATTTTTAATCTCTACCAATCTCTACAATTCTGACCTATTTAATTGTTTTCAATTTATTCGTTTTAATAGATGTCAGAGATGAATGAAAGAAAATTCTCAGGTAAATGTTAAAACGTATTTGTAAAACGCTCCCCGTAAGTTGTCTTTTGTTTGCAAGTCCGCTGTCCGTTGTGCGATGTCAGGTGTCTGAGATTCCGAAAATGTTCAATAATACGAACTTGTTTTCTATTATCTACAACCTTTCCTTTCAGGATATCAATTATTGAGAAAAAAACATTTGTTTTAATTAAGATTTATTTATTATTCCGTTGCAACAGTACCATGTTTTTTTTTTACGTGAGTTAATATTGACTTCAGGTCAAGTAACTGATCCATTCTGTCCGTCAGACTGTCATGCTGATTAAGATGCTTTCAATATTTGTTCTACCCGTATATAATCTTATTTCATATTTCCTTCAAATTTGTTCAATTCAAGTTATGTGTCAAACAATTTACCTCTTTATGGATTTCATTGACTTTTAGTTCACAAAAGGACTAAAAAATCGGATATTGTATTTGTTGCTTAACATTCGTATGTGATTAAACGAACAATAATCAATACCTCAAAATATGTCTGGCGAAAAACAGTACATTATGTAAGCATTTGGTTTGTTTTTCTTCTCTTATAACATTTTGTCAATGTGATTGCATATTTTACATGTAAATCATCCTTTCAAAAATAAATAAATAAACAAATAAATAAACAAAACAAAAAAAAAAAAATAAATAAATTTAAAAAAAAAATGGAATACTATACGAGGCTTATTCAAAAAATAAGTAGACAATGTCCCTCATCATATTATTTTTACAAGATTTTTACAACATATGTAAAAACATTTATTTTGTCTACGTGTGAATTTTCATTTCATTTGATTAAATGGAACCCATTTACTCAATTTTAAAAACAACATTTTTTTTCACCACAGAGCACGCTTAACAACATTGTAACGTCAAAAACAACGTCAAGAAAGTTTCTCAAATTACTCTGTATTTTGTATTTCACAAACGGTTTGTAGCGTCTGGCCCATTCATAAAAACATCCATAATACTTGACACCTAGTTTAGTAACAATTGTTCGAGTAGCTTGTCAGTTTTTTTTTTTTTCAAATTCTTTACCGCGTAACTCATTTTTCACAAGTTCCGGAACAGTGAAGCTCACATCACGTTTCATGACGCTACAAACTCTTTTGACAAGATTTTTAACTATATGTAATCTGTTTCTTCGCAGACCGTTCATCGTCCGATTCAAAGTCTCTACAACTCCAATAACTGTCTTTTCCATTTATATATAAATGGACGGCTAATTTTTGATATACATGTATTTTCTGAATCCTTCAACATTTTCAGAGTTTGTTTTAGAGGCTTCCCGAATGCAAAGCGAAATTTTATTGCTACTTGCTGCTCCGTGACGTCCTTCGACGTCATCGTATTTTGCTGTTTCTAATGAAGTCTACTAGATATATTTTAAACGAAGCGATGTATCAAATTACATTTTAACAATTGAAGTAATAGAACAATACTGAAATTGATCATTTAAATTTTACTTTGTTTAACGCCACTTATTGGAGATTTGACTATCGACATTATAAAGTGTATATCAACTCAATTTTGACCCTGGTCCGTGACCCCATTTTTGCTGTCTTAAATCTTTGATATTTTTGATAAATATCAAGATATATTTCAATTTTTTGACTCAAATTACTTGAATCTACTGTTTAAATACCAGTATGTGTACCAAATTTGGTAAAAATATGACGTTAAATAAAAAATGTTATGACAAAAGTCTACCCTCGTACACACGTTTTTAGCGCATTTTTGGCAGCTTCTTTTCCGCTAGTTTATGTATACGCTTATACATGATTTAAACTAAGTACTACTTGTTGTTTTCTGGACACAAGTACGTTAATTTATTATTTTGCTTAGGAACTGAAGAGGAGGATTGCGCTAAATTTTTAGCTCGCTAATTTATGCATACCGTCATTTTCTATCACAATCATCGCCTTTTTTCTTAATTTGGCTTGGATTGATTTAGCTATTTTCACAATTTTCATACATGAAACATATCATGCATTTTTTCCTATAAATTCTTTTAATCCTTTAAAAAACAATTTGAATTAATCAGTATGTTATTGGAACAAAATACTATCATATTTGAACAAGATTAGATTTTATTTTTCATTTCTTTTATCATTATTTTCATTATATCTATCTACATTGCCTATACTATATATTATCTTTTTCGAAAAGATCTTGTATTTTGATGAAACATGCATTTTTCTATAAATTGTTTAAAAAAAATAATGATAATAACATGCTATAATTATGTTACATCCAAGTCATGTAAGCATATTAGTACCATATAATGATTACCTGAGAAACAAGGCAAATGAAGAAGAAAAACATTACAAATATGCAGGTCTTCATCTTTCTACTGTATTACTAAATTTATTCTCGGTTCACCATACAAAGCCCACTTCCAGACTGAGGACTCTTTTTTACAATTTTAATTTTATACCGTATTTTGTATGCTTCAGTTTATGAGGAAGTTCTAAGGAGATAGATATGATTAATAAGAATTGTTCAGGAAACGCAATATCTGTTGCATCTTAAACCACGTTTTTGGTAATTCTGATCGAATGATAATATTTGTTAAAAAATCATTCAAAAGTCTTACTGTTAAGCACTACGGTAAATTTCATTTAAAGATTGTTTAAAGACTGTTCGAAAAGTTCGCGGACCGTGTCAACCGTCGTTAAACTATTTTTGAGAAATTTAATATGAGGACTTTTTATATGTATAAATATTCATTTTATTGATGTGTGAAGCCTAATTATATTTGATTTAATATGACTCATGCGAGTAAATTTTCAAATCAACATGTTTTGTAACCGCAGAGCACACAACAATATTGTAAAGTCAATAAATGTGATAATATTTTCAAGAAATATGCCTGACCAGTGATTGCTATAAATTTCACACACTTTGGCCAAATATTCACTCATTAAAAATGTTAGCTTGACATTTATTTTACAAACAATGTTTCCAGTAGCACGGTAGCTCAGTCGGTAGAGCGCTCGCCCTGTGATACGACTGACCAGTGTCCATTAAAGATTTGAACGCAGGATTAGACTAATTTTTACACAAGAATGCTTAGATGCTGAAATAAGTTTAAAAAATTAAAATAAACTGAAAACAAGTAATAAAGAAAATCAATATAAAGAGAAAACTCGAAAAAAAATCGGGTTAAGGAGACATCTTTATACGGAAGAAAAAAAGACTGTGATATAATTATTTTTTTTACATAATTTTTAATGTCTTGCATTGGTCCAGTCGTGGAAGAAGAAGAAGAGAGAGAGAGAATGGTTGAAGTATAGAAAGTAAAAATAAACTAAGAAGAACAAAAAATAAACTTAAGGAAAAAAAATGCAAAATAGTAAATCACTTTAAATTATCTTTATAATCTGATGTCCTTGTCCACCCCATCTTGATAGAAAATCAAGAAGAAGGAATATACAAGGAAGAAAGAAAGAAAACCTAAATTAATAATTAAGAGGACGTACAATCCTAAAATCTAGAGAAATACTTAAAAATTTAAATCCGTGCGATGTTGGAAAAAATCGAGATGGAGGAGATTAAATAAGGAAGAAGAGAAAGTCGAGAAATGTAGAGGAAGTAAAACCATTAACAATAAACGATGAGATCTCGATTCTAGGAAAAAGTCAGAAAGTTACCACGTACTTCATTAAATGTATGGAAATACATAATACCCCAATGGTGTGCTACATTCCGTTTTCACACAATCACAGTTTGATTTTTTCCGAAAATATTTGTTTTGTTTTCAATTTTTTCTTACGTGAGTTAATATTGACTTCAGGTCAAGTAACTGATCCATTCTGTCCGTCAGACTGTCACGCTGATTAAGATGCTTTCAATATTTGTTCTACCCGTATATAATCTTATTTCATATTTCCTTCAAATTTGTTCAATTTAAGTTATGTGTCAAACAATTTACCTCTTTATGGATTTCATTGACTTTTAGTTCACAAAAGGACTAAAAAATCGGATATTGTATTTGTTGCTTAACATTCGTATGTGATTAAACGAACGATAATAAATATCTCAAAATATGTCTGACGAAAAACACTACATTATGTAAGCATTTGGTTTGTTTTTCTTCTCTTAGAACATTTTGTCAATGTGATTGCATATTTTACATGTAAATCATCTTTTCCCAAAAAAAAAAAAAAAAAAAAAAAAAAAAATAAAAAAAAAAAAAAAAAAAAATAAAAATAAATAAAATAAAATAAAATAAAATAAAATAAATAAATAAATAAATAAATAAATAAATAAATAAATAAATAAATAAATAAATAAATAAAAATGGAATAGAATACTATACGAGGGTTATTTAAAAAATAAGTAGACAATGTCCCTCATTATATTATTTTTACAAGATTTTTACAACATATGTAAAAAAACATTTATTTTGTCTACGTGTGAATTTTCATTTCATTTGATTAAATGGAACCCTTTTACTCAATTTTAAAAACAACATATTTTTTCACCACAGAGCACGCTTAACAACATTGTAACGTCAAAAACAACGTCGAGAAAGTTTCTCAAATTACTCTGTATTTTCATTTCACAAACGGTTTGTAGCGTCTTGCCCATTCATAAAAAAACATCCATAACACTTGACACCTAGTTTAGTAACAATTGTTCGAGTAGCTTGTCAGTTTTTTTTTTTCAAATTCTTTACCGCGTAACTCATTTTCACATGTTCCGCAACAGTGAAGCTCACATCACGTTTCATGACGCTACAAACTCTTTTGACAAGATTTTTAACTATATGTAATCTGTTTCTTCGCAGACCGTTCATCGTCCGATTCAAAGTCTCTACAATTCAAAAACTGTCTTTTCCATTTATATATAAATGGACGGCTAATTTTTTATATACATGTATTTTCTGGTTCCTTCAACATTTTCAGTCTGTTTTAGAGGCTTCCCGAATGCAAAGCGAAATTTTATTGCTACTTGCTGCTCCGTGACGTCCTTCGACGTCATCGTATTTTGCTTTTTCTAATGAAGTCTACTAGATATATATTAAACGAAGCGATGTATTAAATTACATTTTAACATCTGAAGTAATAGAACAATACTGAATTTGATCAATTAAATTTTACTTCGTTTAAGCGCCATTTATTGGAGATTTGACTATCGACATTATAAAGTGTATATTTAATAAATAACTCAATTTTGACCCTGGTCCATGACCCCATTTTTGCTGTCTTAAATCTTTGATATTTTGATAAATATCAAGATATATTCCAATTTTTTGACTCAAAATATTTGAATCTACTGTTTAAATACCAGTATGTGTACCAAATTTGGTAAAAATATGACGTTAACTAAAAAATGTTATGACAAAAGTCTACCCTCGTACACACGTTTTTAGCGCATTTTTGGCAGCTTCTTTTCCGCTAGTTTATGTATACGCTTATACATGATTTAAACTAAGTACTACTGTTGTTTTCTGGACACAAGTACGTTAATTTATTATTTTGCTTAGGAACTGAAGAGGAGGATTGCGCTAAATTTTTAGCTCGCTAATTTATGTACGTATACCGTCATTTTCTATCACAATCATCGCCTTTTTTCTTAATTTGGCTTGGATTGATTTAGCTATTTTCACAATTTTCATACATGAAACATATCATGCATTTTTTCCTATAAATTCTTTTAATCCTTTAAAAAACAATTTGAATTAATCAGTATGTTATTGGAACAAAATACTATCATATTTGAACAAGATTAGATTTTATTTTTCATTTCTTTTATCATTATTTTCATTATATCTATCTACATTGCCTATACTGTATTATCTTTTTCGAAAAGATCTTGTATTTTGTTGAAAATATAAATATAAATTTCGTTTAAAGATTGTTTAAAGACTGTTCGAAAAGTTCGCGGACCGTGTCAACCGTCGTTAAACTATTTTTGAGAAATTTAATATGAGGACTTTTTATATGTATAAATATCCATTTTATTGATGCGTGAAGTCTCATTACATTTGATTTAATATGACTCATGCTAGTAAATTTTCAAATCAACATGTTTTGTAACCGCAGAGCACACAACGTTGTAAAGTCAATAAATGTGATAATATTTTCAAGAAATATGCCTGACCAGTGATTGCTATATATTTTACACAGTTTGGCCAAATATTCACTCATTAAAAATGTTTCTATATAACTTGACATTTATTTTACTAACAATGTTTCCAGTAGCACGGTAGCTCAGTCGGTAGAGCGCTCGCCCGGGATACGACTGACCAGTGTCCATAAAAGATAGGTAGCAACTGTTTCTTCGTCAAGCGCTTGGCACTTTGAAGTGAAAGTTGCGGGTCTTTCGGATGAGATCTTAGAAACCTATGCCTCATGTCACTGCAGGTGTTGGCACTATAAAGATCCTTCGCCGCTAAATGGCCCTGAGTGTCGAGTAAAGATCCAAATATGAAGCCCCTCACCGGTATCTGATTGTCTCTATATACAAATGAAAAATTCTCGAACAATCAATCAACCCAGTAGCATAATTTCATTCGTCAAAGTTTTTATTTTCTTCCTGCGCAAGTGGCTTTCAAAACACATATTTTAAGCAGAGCAAACACGTGCCTCTAAAACATCAGAGTTGGGATCAATTGCGACGGAGGAGTAACCATCCTTTGTCGACACCCGCCGTGTGCTCCATGTCAGGATCGGGTAAACGGAAAAATTCGTAGACAATTTAGTGTGAAAATAATAGTCTAAAAATTTGTATGAAAAAAGGTCAGACAACAATGAACTTAACGATAGATTGTATTTGTTGACAATGTCATTGTATCGATCATAGAATTTGCAAAATGTTGACTTTAAACGAGACGGTTGATATTCTTGTTTCATCAACATATTTGACAATAGTTTGCCTCGTTTTAGAAGTTGTTCATATGTAGAACATGCTCTTGCATATCGAATCAACTGGGAGACGTTACCTCCATATGCATGTGATGATGTTATTTTTTTAAAAAAAAATTCAGGTTTTTTTCCCTTTTCTATTAAAATATCCAAAAAGAAACAGATGTGTCACACTCTTTGGTATCTTAATTTCGTGTTCATTATGCAATAATGAATATACAATACAGATTTACTGATTATCTATTCAGTTGTACAAAATGAATATCAAATCTTGGACAGGAATAAATTACACTGTAACATGTAGTTCTCTTAATTGAAAATGATTAATCCGCACTTTCCAAAAGCTATATCCAGGGCTTGTCTAGCCTAAGTTGCTGCCATCGATGGAAATAACCTATAAAATTTGTTACTTTTTGGTTGTAAGTACTG
The DNA here is from genome assembly GCF_033153115.1 of Saccostrea echinata. Lineage (NCBI taxonomy): Eukaryota > Metazoa > Mollusca > Bivalvia > Ostreida > Ostreidae > Saccostrea > Saccostrea echinata. The sequence goes on from NW_026889809.1 coordinate 3,200,370, forward strand.
TCATTTGACATCAGAATATTATTTGTATCTTTAATTTTGATTGCTTCAAGATTAATCACAGCAGCTCCCAATGCCTGACCAGTGGTGGCAAATGGATCAAAGATAAGAATATTCTTTTCACTCTTTAACACTTGACCTTTTGGTTTAAAGTACAAGGATGCTCAAATATAATGGATTGCACCACATGGGAAGAAAAAAAGACCTCACATGTACGTTTACAAATAAATGATTTGATTGATGGCAATTGGGTGAATGCGAGGAGTAAAAGAGTTTTTGAAAGGAAGAAATAGGGAAAGTCAGAGTCAACAAGAGGAAGAGAAAGGAAATTCAAAATTCAAAATAGTAGAGATAAAGGGATGGGAGCTAGGAGAAGGATAGAAGACCCACCCTACTTTTTCCAGGCCCACCCTTCTATTATGTATCTATTATGGAACAAAATGATTGACTTATAGCCTAATTTAAAAAAAAATCTTAATGTTTGTGAAAAAATATACTTCAACTCCTATAATCTATAATTGTGATGTTCTGTAATAATTGGTAAGATGTAACAATGCCTTGAAAAAGGATCTACTTTACATTATAATAAATTAGATATGTTTTTCATAAATCGACACGAAACATAATAAAACAAATGTAGGCTTTAAAATTAGTAAATTCCTTAAATTACTCAATCAGTATAAAGGAAACACAATTACATTAAACAGCTTAATTTGCTTTGATCTCTAGTCCCTATGTTTTAAAAAAAAGTCAAGAGAGAAAACTTGTGCCTGTGCCTTGTTCCCATTATTTTAAAATTTTGTTTTGCCAATCTCTGTAAAATAATATAACAAATGTAGCCCTTTCATTCTGTCAATCCATAAACTTAATATACATATCGACTTCACACTTCGTGCTCAGTCGATATGCTTTTCTATGAAGTCGATTTATCTATGATCGACCTCATGAAAGGGATTTATTATATGATTGAATAATTCCCACTTCTCTGATTGGCTGAGATCCAACAATGTTAGAAATATACTATGTTATATTGACCTGCAGGTGACCTTCCAGGTCAATATAAGGAATTATTTATTCTACATTAGACCAAAAATAGATAGGGAAATTCTAAATTAATGCAAATAGTTTTGGAAAGTCATTTCTCTTGCACCTGAGTTCCACTCATATGAACATAACATGAAGGCACATAGATTCTTGGGTGAGGATTGCAGGGAGGGGGGGGGGTTGCAGGAGGCCTGTCCCTCTCCCTATCTTTTGAGAATGTAAAGTTTTGACTTAAATTTTAAGGATGAAAAATTTTAATGAAAGCTCCCCTCTCCTCTTTTATGGACCTTTACATCCCACCAAATAAAATTTTGAGTTGGGAGAATTCCTTTCCTTTTTTTTGGGGGGGGGGGGGGCTAGTCAAAGATTTGATTTACAGGTAATGTGTCATTTTTTTCCTTTTAATGCCCCCCTTTTTTAAATCAAACCTATACATATGCCTGACATTTATTTTTTCTACATCGCACCTAAACTAGAATTACAAATTCCAAAGTAATACAACTGGTTGTTTTTAACCCAGTTTCTCTCATTAGTACTTCAGTAGATGTAAACAAGTAAGATGGCATGAGTGTGTGTCATTTAATCATTGAATCATATAATAAAACAATTCGGGCTCGGTGAATATTGTACTTCTCAGGTGTCTAAATCATCGTATTGACCTTAAAACCCCCCCAGCAATAATTGTATATATATATATATATATATATATATATATATATATATATATATATATATATATATATATATATATATATATATATATATATATATATATATATATATATATATATATATATATATATATATATATATATATATATATATATATATATCTCAAAAAAATCACAACACCGAAATAAACTCTACCGGTTTCATTTTCAATCTTCAGGAGTTTGACAACATATTGCTTAGTTACACATGGATATATATATATATATATATATATATATATATATATATATATATATATATATATATATATATATATATATATATATATATATATATATATATATATATATATATATATATATATATTAAATCAGATTGTTAAGCTTTGGTTTCAACGTACAAATAAAATGTTTTTTCTTTTTGACGTCTACAAATATCATTTCCTTCTGTTACTTTATAAAAAGGAAATATCTTAAATTTCTTTTGTCCACACACGTCTAAATGTTCACTAAGTGGTATCTGTCTGTATTCTGGCGTGTTGATATGCTGTTTATGAATACGAACCCGGGTACGGAGAGTGTTACTGGTCTCACCAATACAATATTCACTATACCTGGACATGTTATAACATATAAAACATTTTGTGTATCACACTACATATTGGCGTTCACTGTAAATCTTCGGCCGTTAAAGTTATAGCAAGTTCCTTCAGTTAGATGGTCGCAGGTTCCACATCGAGGATTTTTACATTTAGTCACTGAAAATGTATTTACTATGCTATTGTCCTTCATTGTAGGTTTTTTTTTTCAAAATACAATAGTTTATCAATAGTTCCTATATTCGATTATATTTTTATTAGACACATTTTGTAAAGTTTTAGTACATTAATTTTCTATAAAATGAACAATTACAACATATCATCTACTTCACTCCACATAAAATCACAGGAATTACCTTAGAAGCATTCCCTATGAAGAAAACCATGACACATACGCAGTTCTTCATTTTTATATTGTTGCCTCTTTTAATCGCAGATCCCTATAGAACGATTCGTTCTTAAGTAAGGGTATAATTGAATGATCATTATCTTAAAGTGTACTGTGTTTACTTAAGGTTACTTGAACTTCTGAAGAGAGAATTATGTTTGATAAAAATTGTTAAGATATGGAGGATATGTGTTTCATGTAAAAGGTGAAGATAGCAAACTGTGATCAATGTCATCAATACAAATCTAAATAGGGCAAAAAAGTCATGTACCCCTGGAAGCACACTAGGTGGGATCAGATGCCTTAGAGGAGTAAGCATACCTTGTCTCCACTGTGATCCCTCTGTACTGATCAATTTGTTTCCAAAATGAGTGAAACAATCACCCAACAATGGGCATAAAACAAAACATGTCAGTCAAAATTCGACACAACGACAAGTACTTTGGTAAACAAGGTCATTTTAAGACAATGCTGACTTTAACGAGACTATTGAAAGACCTGCAACATTACTTTATTTGACAGTGACTTCTCTCGGTTTAAAGCTTGTCCGTACTCAGAATATTTTTCTTTTGAACCGAATCATTTGGGAGACATATGTATGCAGATCAAACACGTATGAAGATGAAAGTAGGATATTGCAACACAAAAAGCGGAGAAATTGTCAATCGGTTTGTCATGTAGTTTAATTTGTTGTTTCCCATACACGTCTATATTCTGTCATTCACATATGAAACGGATATGGCACATTCTGTAGTGTCTTTTAATATGAAGAAAACTCGAGGTTTCCTAAACTTTGGCACTCTTATAATAAATGATTTAAGGCCCTCATTAACTATATTTACATTACCAGCATTGACGTATCCAGCAAGACTGTAGGGTGAAGAGGAAGATGATCAGGTTAGAGGATTATGTTTCAGATGCTCGATATCTAGGCACTGTAGAGTTTTTTTTTTATAATTAAATAGTTTTGAAGCAATTGACAATGTATATTTGTATGAAATACAAGGTGTGGACTTAACTTGAAATATGGTGGAATACAAGACTGGACCTTTAGTGATTTAGAATATCACTTGTACATATATTTAGTGCGTCGATTCATTTGTTATTATATTGAATTTTAAGGAACAAACGGATGGTTTGAGCGGTATTTTCTTCCGCAAAACGTGAGGGTTTTATGAGCCTATGATTTGCAATATCCATAATCACATATCCGAGCCTGTATTCTGTTGTCGAAGAAACCAAACATGACTTTCCTTGACGTTTACAAATAGACTATTCAAAACTTTCAAAAGGACAGAGTAAAGATTGTTGCGAATGTGATACAGGCCTAACTGTTTATTTACATAAGGTAGTAGTAAATCAAAGGACACGTCGTGTATTATAGGTTAATTGTAATACCGATCTCCATGACTACGCTTACGTCTCTGTGTACTGTTAAAAATGTCCCATCACATTCATATTGTTACACTGTGGACTTGAAAGATTCCCAACACTACTGACATTGTCATTGGTACCATATGTAAAAGCCGTCCCTAGTGTTCTAATCTAATATTCTTTTCGTTGTCTACGGAAAGGTGTACTCAGTGATGGCTATTAGTATGATGGTAAATCTTTTCTAGAATTCTAGCTTTCATAGACAAAATAGAATAATCAGGTAAATTGAAAATGCTTGTATAGAAGCTGCTGGACCCCGTTGTTGATTTGAAATTTATGCCCCGATACTCTTTTATTAAGTTAACTTTCACCAACATAAATAAACCAACAAAGGGTACATTCTATTCCGTAGACAACATTTGAAGATTTGCAATTGAGATTTTCATAGGTTTTTAAGTTTTTGACAGAACATTTTGAAATAGAACACAGGAGATCGGAAAAGGAATCGTCAAATATATCTTTAATAGAAACTTTACATTCGTTCAATGTTTTGTATGAACTGTTGTTTCTATACCAAAACTGAAGATTGCACATATGAAATATGCTTAATATTCCTGTGTATAATCCGAGGGACACCGATTAAACTCTTAGAGTCTGTGTCAGTTATAGACTCAAAAGAGTGACACCTTTTTAACTGGGCGACGCGACTTCCATTATCTTAATTTCGTTATGCTGTAAGCATATCCTGCCGACCGGTCACACCCGCCGTGTGCTCCTTGTCATGATCGGGAAATAACAGGAAAATCCGCAGACAATTTAGTGTGTAAATAATGGCCTAACAATTAACATGAAAAACGTCAGTCGTCATTTGACTTTATGATAGGTTGTATTTGCTGACAAGGTCAATGTATCAACCATGAATTTTCCAAAATGATGACTTCAAACGAGACTGTTGATATATCTTGCTGATTTTAGAAATATCCTATTTTTGCTAGTGATAGCCGGGAACATTTCAGAAGAATTTTTGGGCAAGTTGTTCCACACAACTATTAAAAGAAATCAAAAGAATATGAATCCTCTGAAGTAGCGCTTTTTCGGGAATCTGTGTTTAGAAATAAAATAATTTTAACCCGAAAGACTTAAAAAAAAAACGCGGTACTCTAAATTCACTCTTATACAACGAATGCTTTCTATTATCGTGTACCATTCTCCTGTTGAAAAATGCATTACATTTGACCTGTTCTAAAACTTAGTTGAATGGTCAGGAGTATATGTACACAAATTTTCTGGACGACGTCGTATTCTATATATTTTATATAAGGTTCCTAAGATTTATACAATAGAACGACCTTTTTGGGGTTTTATCTGACGTCCACTCTAACAGTTTTATCTGAAGTCCACTCTAACAGTTAGGATCCACTAAGACAAGGATTACTACTTTGGTGCCCATACTTGATTTTTGAACTTTACAAGTACCCTTGCATACACTGACAAATATACAAAAGAAAACACATGTGACACTGGATAAAATCGACAGGGGATCTGGTATCTTATCTTAATCAAAGTCTAAATTGCTCAGTAGAGAGCTGCTTGTCCTATTAATTCCATATATAAATTTTCTGATGTTTGTAAGCATATTTGTTCTCTTTAATGCTGACTATGTCAATAGGATTTCACACTGTGAATATAAAATACATGATGACTTCTTGAAATATAAACGATATTTGAGCAAGAGTAAGAAAACCTAATAGAGGGCGAGGCTTGAGCTACATATCAGTTATAAATCCTAAACAGGGATGCAAAGAATCCCAATACACTTTACTGCTTTTAAATATTTTCATACTTAAGGTTATATATTACAACGTATTACTATTGTTACTAGTATAAATATCTTAGAAACAAGATACATTTCTTGTAAATTAAAGAAAATGAAACGAAAAATTTAATTTCCAAGTATCTAAATAGTCATGACTATACCAAAACAGTAGGGTTGGGGTCAAAGAATTAAAAAAAATATTTCAGTAATCATGGAGACAATGAATATATAAAATTCATCATCTTAATGTTTTGTACAAGTAAAATAATATTTTACTTTGAGGCACAAATAAATTCACAGTGACTTTGAACACAATGTACACACTGCAGATCAAAATCCATCAATATTTGCTAAATTCACACTGCAGGATCGATACAATGGACTCTGTAAAAAAAAGAAACATTTTTAGATACGCCAAATGAAGCTTATAAAATATAAAGATGAAATATATTTTGAATTTATTATTGAAAAACAATTAATTGACATTACCTTGTTTTTGTCAAACAAAGACACGTGGCAACACCGACAATAAGCAACAATACGGCAGCTGACAAGCCCACAACTATAGGTAGCCATTTCTGTGTATTACAATGCACTGAGTTACACTGCATATATTAATTTTATTAATTTTGAACATTTAAAGATTAATCAAATTTGAGTGTGGCTATTTAATAGATTTAATACTACCTCAAAGAAGACTGTATTGCTTTTTCCAGAAGAATGATTGGTAGTTTGTTCGGTTGGTTTGTTGATTGACTTGATTATAAGCTTGTCAGTAAAAAACTGGTGGTGGAGTTGTTGTCAAGTTTATCGGTTGAATCCCTGGTGTAGTTAAGAAATGAATTTAATAGCTACCCAAGGTATACTGGTATAACGTGGGTATGGGCAGTTACGTTTTATAAACCGCGAAGCGGTTTATAAAAAAGCGTAAACTGTTCCAACCCAGGTTATACCAGTATAACTTGGGTGGTTATTAAATTCATTCCTTATAATTTAATTTTCCATCAACAAGTGTAAAAATAAGACAATTTCTCCTTCAAAATTGCCTTCAAATTGTACGTTTTCTAAATGTAACTTCAAGCGGATTGATAGGTTTTTGACCTAAGTTATTGTGACGTAGGCAACCCAGGTTATACGATATATGCTATTTTTTTTAATCCAATCTAATGATGTCTTACAACCAAAATTAAATTATTTGTTAATCGTGTTGTCGGTTGAAATAGATGTAGAGATGTTGATTGTGTTGAGGGTTGGATTATTTGCGTTGTTCGAAAGTTTATTGGTTTCATCGCTGGTGTAATTGTTGACAGTGTTCTGGATAAAATTGTTTCTGGATTTATTTATTATATTGTCAGGAGACTTACTGGTGGAGTTGTGGAAAGATTTGTCGTTCTTGCTGTTGGTTGAGTTATTGATAATATTATTGGTAGAATTATTGGTCTTGTTGTGGTTTGGTTTATCAGTTGGATTGTGGGTTGAGTTGTTGAAAGTTTTATTGGTTGGATTATTAATGAAGTTGCTGATAGTATTGTGGGTTGAATAACCGGATGATTAAAATTTTGGCAGAATTATTAATAGTGTTCTCGGTAGAACTAATGTTTGAGCTGCTCATTGTATTGTCAGTATAATTATTGGTGGAGTTGTAGAGAGATTTGTCGGTTGTACTGTCGGTGGAGTTGTTCATAGTTTTGATAGTTGGATTATTTGTGGAGCTGAAGGTTGGTTTGTCGGTTGGATTGTTGGTGGTGTTTCTTATAATGTTGTCAATTGGATTTTTAGTGGAATTGTTGATATTGTTATCAGTTGAATTATTGACAGTCTTGCCGGTAGGATTGTTGTATGATCTGCTGATATCTTTTTCTGCCGTTGCTGAATTGATACTAGTAGGGAAAAATATAGCACTGGTATGGTTGTTTTGTCATTTGTTGAATCTTTATATATTTACGTCTTTACAATGCTTTGTAAAACTGAAGGAAATTACTGTGAAACAGTTAGAAATAATGTATTGCTATAAAGAGGAATCCTTTATCATTAAAAGCGTTATGTTCAAATATTTGATAATCCTTAGAACAAAAACAAAATCAATCTTAAAAGTTGAAATGCTCAAGACATAGCTTTTCTAAAAAATACACACAGAATATACTCTTACTACTGACATATTCACTTTACTAGTTAAATTAAAATAAAGCTGTGACTATAATGTAAAAACATGTCAATTTGACTATGTTCATCACTTCCGAAAAATAACTCCTTTGTTCATGGTTTCGATACTGAACAGTAGATTATTTTTACATGAGGTATCTATATTTGATTTTAAACTATGATAAGTGAAGATAACGAACAGTGAATATGCGTTAAAATGCATTTAAACAATAGAAAATGTGAGCAGAGCAAACACGAACTCCCAAAATAGAGTCGGGATAAAGTGTCATTGAAGAGTGAACATCCCCCGTTGACCAGTCACACCCGCGTATGCTCCTTGTCAAAATCAGATAAACGGGAACAATTTGTAGACAATTCAGTGTTAAATAATTACCAATGAAATATGAAGATAACGAACAGTATTCAAGCTCAAAATTCCATTCAAAGAGTACATATCAGGAGCAGAGCAAACACGGACATTCAAAACATCAGTGGTAGATTTGGTGCCATGGAGCATCTCCATTGTATCGACCACAGAACTTGCTAAATGATAACTTTAAACGAGACTGTTGATATTCTTGTTTCATCAACTTTTTGTCAATAGCAGGCCTCGTTTTAAAAATTGTTCGTACGTAGAACATGCTCTTGCATATCTAATCAACTAAGAGACATAAACCCCATATGCAAGTGATAAGGCTACAATGCTACAAAGTAAGGTAAGTTGACGATTGACAAGTTGAAGTCATCACGTTTATCATAAAGCTTGGTTGTTTGGTTACCATTTAAATCTTTTTCTAATAAAATATCCAAATATGGAATATATATTTGTCAGATTCTGTAGTATCTTTTATTTCAAGCGCACTGAGATAAATCGAGTTGACATATGAATGGAAGTAACTATTGTTAATTGATAATACGTCGTCGATATATCGTAATGTCGTATTGAATGCTACAAGTGTTTACTTCTCATGTATAAGATTTTGAATAAATTCTGCTTCATACGAATACAAAAATGGTCTGCTAATAGCGGGGCAAACAATTTTTGAAAGATGTCAGTCAACATATGACCTATCAATAGATCGTATTTGTAAAAAAAGGTCAAAATGATGTCTTTAAAAGAGATTGTTTATATCCCTGTATCATGAACTTATTTGGCAATAGCCTGAACTGAAAGACTTTACCTCCATATGGAGATGTTAATCGTATATTGCTACATCAATATGGAAGTTGGTGATAACAAAATTAAAGCCATCACATTTATCATTAGTTTAGTGTTAGGTTGCAATCAGAGTTTTTCTTTAGTAAGATATCAAAATATGAAAAGAAGTGTTAAACACAGCGATATGTGATTTCGAGTTCAATAGGATGATATATTTTTAAATCAAAGTCTTGATTTGATAACAAAACATTTACTCTGTAAAACTGTTTTCCGACTACAAGGACACTTTCAGGATATATCAAATCGACGTAGGAATCAAAATGAATAATTATAAATTATAATACGTAGTCAGTGTACATAAATGTTGATTTAAAGGCCACAGCAAGAGACTTCTTTTTTCATGTAGAAGTTTTTGAATTAATTTGCTGGATAAGAATACAAAAACAGATCAGCTTATAACGGGGCACAATTAGAGCCATGGAAATTCCATCATAATTGAAAATTGGTCTCCAAAACTTACATAGATATTGTTAATGAAAAACACAAGCAAATTTATAAAAATGTACTTGTGTGTTCTTGCGGAAAACTTGTTTTTAGAAGAAGAATGATTTTTAACAAAATATGTTATTTGTTTCTAAAGGTGTGCAATACAACGAATACGTAAATGCTTTTTGACAATAAGGAAAGGTAAATCACCTGCATACGGGGTTTATATATCGCAGTTGAATCGATACGCAAGAGCATGCTCTACGTATGTACAATTTCTAAAACGAGGTTAGTTATTGACAAACAAGTTGATGAAACAAGAATATCAGCAATCTCGTTTAAAGTCATCATTTCGTAAGTTCTATGGTCGATACAATGACCTTGTCAGCAAATACAATTTATCATTGAGTCAAATGCTGACTGATGTCTTTCATACTTATTGTTAGGCCATTATTTGCACACTGCATTGTCAACGTATTTTTCCGTTATTTCCCGATCATGACAAGGAGCACACGGCGGATACGACAGGTCGGCAGGGATGCTCACTCCTCCATGGCACTTGATCCCACCTCTGATGTTTTAGAGGTCCCGTGTTTGCTCTGCTCCAAAATTTGTATTGTTTAATAGACTTTTGAACTTAAATACTGTTCGTTATCTCCATACATTTCATGATTGAGACAGACATTCTTACCTCTCATAAGAAGAGTTCATAACGTTCTGTTATTAGACTTATTTGACGATACTCGGTGCTTAATGATTTTCTGATGAACACGTAGATAATAATGGTACAATCCTTTTTTTTTTGCAAAGTATCCATGGAATGTCAAATAATGTTATATTTACTGTATTGTAAAATTTATGTGCATTGCATAGTTGAAAGTTGCAATTCTGTAAATTTTCAGCTTTATTCAGCTACTTATTTTGTACTTTAAATGTTGTATTCAATCATTGCAATTGCAAAAATCAAATATAGAGTTGACAGACGGTAATCAAGCTCAAAAATCCATTGAAACAATAGAAATCAGGAGCAGAGCAAATAAGGATTTCTAAGCACATTAGAGGTTGGACCAGGCACCATAAAGGAGTAAGTAACCCCTGCCGACCGGTCACTTTCGCCGTGTGCTACTTGTCATGATCGGGAAAAAAAGGAACATTCGTAATCAATTCAGTGTGTAAATAATGGCGTAGCAATTAGTATGAAAAAGTCAGCATTCGACTTAATAATTGATTGTATTTGCTTACAGGGTCTTCTCATCAAGAAACTTGATAGATGATGACTGTAAACGAGACTATAGAAAAGTTGAAGTCATCATGTTTATCATCAAGCTTGGTTGTTAGTTTACCATTTATGTCTATTTCTAGTAAAATATCCAAATATTAAACGCGTGTCAGATTCTGTGGTATTTTTTATTTCAAGTTCACTGGGGTATCAAGTCGACATATAAATGGAATAAACTATTGTTAATTGATAATACGTCGTTGATATATCTAAATATCGAGTTGAAGGCCACAGCAAGTGTTTTCTTCTTTTCATGTACAAGTTTTTGAATATATTTTGCTTCATATGAATACAAAAATAGGTTTGCTGGTAACGGGGCGCAATTGGTACCCATGGAAATATCGACAGATTGTTGAGGGACCTGATCTCCAAAAAATAAATAGATATTGTCAATCAGAAACTCAAATATCCTTTTAATATCAACCTTAGAGTACTTGTGTGTAGAATTAGTATGTTTTTGAAAAAAATAATTTTGCAAATGACAAATGACAAGGTAAGTAAATTTACGAGTTCCATTTTATTGAAAAAGCAGCTGTCTATGATGTCAGAAAGCCTGGATTTTGATTTATCGTGGGAAATAGTTGTATAAAGTGTTGAAAAGTCGTTTTCAGCGATATTGACATTTTTAGACATATTTTATACATTTTATCTTTGCAAATTCTGAGATTTTTTTAAGTATAGAGATAACACCGAAAAGGGAGCACAATACTCCTTTTCTAGCGATTTTCATTGGCTACCCGATTTTTTTTCGGCCGCAATATAAAATCTTGACATATGTCTACCAATCATTACACGGGTAAGTTCCATCTTATATCAAGGATCTTATAATTGATTATTGCAATCTGAGTCAACATCGCGGTTAGCTATTCCAAAAATCACGACAAAGACATATACTCAGTTGGGCAGCAGCGTTTTTGTGGAACGACCTTCATAGTGACATAAAACAGGCCCAGTCCCTGGACATTTTGAAGACATTTTAAGACATTTTTTTTTTATAAACTAGCCTTTTAAATACTTGGCGCACAAATTTTAACAACAAGTCTCAAAACACGTTCTTCTATTCACAGTTTTTTAATGACGTAATTGTATCTATGTAACGTTATAATTTTAATGTTATAATTTCTAACACATATATGTTATATTACATTTAATTAATTAATTCTTAGTTCTTAAGTTATGTTTATTTGCATTTTATTGTACAGCGCTTTAGAGTAATTTTATTAATATTGAGCGCTTTATAAATTTATTTTATTATTATTTTGTTATAAAGAACATTGATATTATTATACGAACAAATTCTATTTTCTTTTTCACAAATATCTTTCTTTGGCGTTACCTTAGATCATCAAAGTTATACAACAATACATACGTTGTGTTAAGAACAAATACAATATAGAGGGAATGACCGGTTTACAGGGGGTGGTTACCACAGAAATCCGTGTATTTCCCTGTTCACAATTCGTATTCTTCAATAGATTTCTGACATTGATCACTCTTTGTTATCTTCACGTTTTAAAAAAAAATCGCTTTCATTAAAAAAAACTTGTCATGATTTGAATTGAAATTTATGCAAGTTTGTCTATATATGATTTTAAAAGTGCACTAATTTTGTAAATCTTTCTTTAAAACAATGTTCTTTGAGGAATCTAGATTTTTTTCATTTGTAGTTAACTTACTATACATCCGTCTTGAATACAAATTTACAATTTACAAGCTTTTTGAAAATGCTGCTTAAACTTATTTAGTTAGAAACATTTAAGGCATTGATATGTACATTTGTAATCCTCTATATAACATTGCAAAAATCTAAAAACTCCAGACGTACCTGTAAGAGTTATGTTTTTTTTTAAAAAAATATATCGAAAATTACGACCACCTATACGTTTCAATAGCCCATAGATATAATAAAACATGTTTGATACAGGTACTGATATGCTCATGGATGGATTTCAGCGATGAAAGAGATCTTTATGCAATTTGTACCTTTATTCTGCAATTTATCAAAACATAATGTCATCAGAAAGAAAGAAATATTTGCATAGATGCCTACCTTAAATTTATCATCTCAGTTTTTTCTGATATTTTTACTCCTGTACTTGTTTCGAAACTGTGGCTTTTGTCTTTCAAACAATCGTTTTTTCTGTAAGCGCCATGATCCTTTTCATCAGTTATTTTGAACAAAGGCTACACAAAATAACAAAAGAAAATAATGTACGAGAAAACAAAGCTTGAAATTGATTATAAAAACTAGATAAGTTAGTTTTTCTGTACACCCGAACGATTCTTTTAGGTCGTCATAACTGACAGCTGAAGCATGCCTTTCTTTCCCCGGTCTGTATACTATGTGTTTGTTGTGTTTTTACTTAAGTGCCACTGGACAACTTTTTCTCTAAATTTATATTAAGCATTTTAGCTAAATTAAAATTCATTTTTTATTATAAAAGAGAATGTTATTCTTTCAAAGGAAAATAATTGATAAATTGATAATAATTGATAAATGGTGAAATAGGGCATATTCATATGAAATTTACAAAGCTAAAATAAAGCATATTTGTGTAATATAGGGATCAGATATTGCAATGTTGAATGATACAAAGTAGTACCTATTCCCATACCACAAAAATTCTCACATACACTAAATTGATTGTTACCCGTTCTATCTATCGAGTTTACTTGTCCTGAATTATATGTACATTAAAACAAGAATACTTACAAATAGTCTTTAGATCGTTCACTGTTCATCATCTTAACCTTATTTATTAGTACCAGTATATCACATCATAAACAAACGAAACGAAATGTGGAGATAACACAGAGTAATCAAGCTCAAAAGTCCATTCAAATAATACAAATCGGTCGCAGAGCAAACACGGACCTCCAGAAACATCCACAGGACGAAAGACCATCTTTAAGCAATGGTTTTATGGTGGCTTAATGGTAGCTCAATGATGGCTTATAGAAGTTAATTCCTTTAAGCCACCATTAAGACACCATTAAACTGCACCTTAATGGTCGCTTAATGTCCAAACTTAATTAAACCACCATAACGCATTCTTTATCAAGTCTAACTTGCTATGTTTAAAGTTGTTTCAATATCATTTACGCAAAATCTTATTCAATTCGTAATTTTTTTTCTCGCTATTTCAAGTATCTTTGTCAATCCTTATAATCTCGGCACTGAAAACAGCTTCAACAAATGCCTTAAAATTTTTGCTACCAAAAATCAGTTTGTTTAAAATTTGTTTTCAAATTATTTTTATCCTTAAACACATAATATATATTAATTTTCAAAAAATCACGTTGTACTTTTCTTTCGTGTTTGGAGAGCCACGTTCCGCTGCTGAATTCATAGGAAATATTGTAATATAGTCAGAGTCATTTTCATCTGGAAAAAAAAGATATATTATCTCTAAGTCTCTTAATTTTTCTTTGGGTAGAGAAATGTTTAAGATATAAAAAAGATATATGTAGATATAGTTTATATTACCAATCATTAAATTCCATCATGAATAATTTGAATTAATTCGTGGTTAAGTGCCATTATTTTTTCCCCTTTTAAAATAATGCAGAAGTAAGAATTTATCAAAATATAGTCGAACTTCAATGATCGTTATTTCAAAATCGATTTTCAGAAGAACAGTCGATTAGATTAAACATGACGTCCGACCAGATTTACACACATTGGGAAGCGGGGTAAAATAAACTGTGTACAGTATATCGACTGGTTAGACAAAAGATCTTAATTAGGTGTCCCCACCAGTCCCCGGTCAGCTAACAGAAACTATACACAACGTACAGTGGGGAATAATAACAGTTAAGGGTACCCTCTGTTACTAGTACTCATATTTCATTCTTCAAAAAATGGTGAAATTCTGAATAAATTGGATATAAATATAATTGTTTTGCATTCATAGTTTTTATTCTTGCTTTTATGCATATAAAAGTGCTTTTATTTATAAAACTATCAAAAGTTTCTTGCGTATTTCCATATTATTTTTACATACTTTCATTTAAAACTAGATATTATATTGAAATAATTTTAGTTCATTAGGGGGTAAAACATTATTATATTGACATTGCTATGATTCCTTTGTCACTTTGTTGACAGGTTTACATGTCTGCTAATTGATGATGTCGCGGCTGTTGATGTAATTGTTTTATGTTGTGAAGAAGGTATTAATGGGTTATTGGTTGCTGTAGTTATTGTTGGTGTTGTAGTATATTTTGTTGGTATAGTGGATGTTGTTTGTGTAGTAGTTGCTGTTGGTGTACTGGTTGTTGTTGGTTTTGGTGTAGTTTTTTTGGTGTTGGTAAAATGGTTGTTGATGTTGGTATAGTTCATGTTGTTATTGCTGAGGTGGGTGTTGTTGTTGGTGAGTAGTCGTTGTTGCTCTTGTGGTTATCGTCGTTGTTGGTGTTGGTGTAGTGATTGTTGCTCTTAGTTTAGTGGACGTTATTGATGGTTTAGCTGTTGTTTTTTGTGTTGATGTTGTGGTTTTTGGTGTTAGTGTAGTGGTTGTTGTTGTTGGTTTTTGTGTTGTGGTCGTTGTTGTTGGGTTTGGTGTATTGATTGCTGTTTGTGTAGTTGTTGTTGTCGTGGTTGATGTTAGTGAAGTGGTTGTTGTTGGTGTAGTGGTTTTTGTTGGTGAAATGGTTTTTGTTAGTTTTGCCGCTGTTGTTGCTGCTATAGTCGTTGTTGTTGGTTTTCGTTTTGTGGTTTTTGTTCTTGAGGTAGTGGCCGTTATTGCTGATTAGTTGTTGTTTTTGGTGTTGGTGTTGAAGAAGTTGGTGATAGTGTTATGTTCGATGTTGTTGGTTTTGTTGTAGTGGTCGTTGTTTCTGTTTTTCTTTTTGTATTGATTATTGTTTGTATAGTGGTTGGTGGTGGTGGTAATATTATTGGTGTAGTTGTAGGTGAAGTGGTTTTTGTTGGCTTAATCGTTGTTGTAGTTTTTAATGATGGTATAGCTGCAGTTGATTGTGTACTTATTGTTGCTCTTGCTGTCGTCGTTGTTGTAGTTTTTGATACCGTTGTACTTGGCATTGTTGTTTTTCTTTCCTGAGTACACTGTATACCAAAATAATTTGCCGACCACGATATTGTCAGTTGTAATTTTATCCTATAGCTAGATAATGGAAACATGAACTATTAAACAATGACTATTTTAAGGATTACCAGCTTTTCTGTGAATGATTATAATTTGCCTCGTTTATTTTATCAATAGAGTTTAATGACTGATGTCACAAATAAAACTATTCTTAAATCATTTATCAAGATAACATAAAAATTTTAAAAAAATTCTTATGGATCTGAAAGATTGACTCCCGAAGAACTTTTAAAACTTAATTTGGGAACCAATAGAGTAACTTAAGGGGATGAAGGACACATGGTCACGTGACTCTGTTTAACTACGTCATAGTCTCCGTTTATATAAGTGCAAAACGTGTAAAATATCTGTTCTTGTATAATTTTTTGACAATTTTTAAACTTTAATTACCATCTTATATTAAAAAAATAAAAAAGTTTTAACATTTTTGTAAACATTAACAAATTATGAAAAAGATTGATCCACTCCTCTGTTTCCCAAAACTGCGTGTCCAACAAGTCGGTGACGTCATACACGATCTGTTAGTACAGCAAGATCATACTCGGAGAACACAGGGGCAGTATTATTATGTAAAAACAGGTCATAATCATTATATGATGAAATGTTTTGAGAAAAAGGGAACACAAAAATTATTTTTGCATGGCTGATGACGGAAATCTTATGTAGGTATATCTTATTTCGCTTATTTAGCTGACGTTGGTTTTTCCCGTACTCGAGAAATGTAACATGACCCGTTTTTGTCATGCTTATGTCCCCTTTAACGATGTCCTGTGAAATAATGAGGTCAGCTTCATCATACGAAATTTTTACAGTTAATCAACAATTTGAAGGATTTGCATTTCAACGTAAAGAATCTGGGGGGATAAGACGAGCCATGTGCCCATGCCCATTTTTCGGCTATGCAAGAACATTTATTGGAAAAAATCTCTCAATTGTTCGAATTTACTTAAGCATTTTAATGTTTACCGTAGTTTTCAAAATGATATTTATATTCTAAACAAGCTAAACAGTTGACTTTCATTTACTGTCACAAATGTCTAACATGGGTAAGGACTTCTATTAATTAATCTGCATATTGAGTGTTTACACTTATTGTGGAGATATTATAAAAATGTTAACATCGTATATAATGATAATGGTGATCTAGAAGCGCTTTTATTTAAAATAAATAAAACGGGAATAAAAGTATTCAAATATCTATTATAATTTTTATCCGGCATTTTAAATAATTTACTGTAAATAAGTTCATTACTACATGTATACATTTTATTTCCAGTGAAAAATATGTTATTCCTATAGACATTTTTTATAAAGAAAAACAAAATTAAAACCAAAAAAATCAAAAAAAAAAAATAATAATAATAATAATAATCAGAGCATGACTCGAACACTCTCCTCGGTAAACGTCCCTTTAAAGAGCTCATCGCTAACCACTAGACCACGGAGTCACACTAACATTTCCATTTAAATAGCATACAGTTCTCTATATTTAGCAAGCGTTTTTGGACTTAGAATTTTTTAAGACCACGGTGAAAATTTAAGTAAGTTAACTTAATTTTTTATGTAGAGTGGGTCTTCATACCAAATTTTTGCAAGTGTAAAAAGCAACATCTTTCCATTGCCTTTCATTAATCGTTCTCAAAAAAATGGTACGATGACCCACTCTATTTAAAAAATGTAGTTATATAATCCAATTTATGTCAGTTTCTGTGAAAATTGAGCGTGATGCCATTTTGTTGTGTTAATCAGAATCATTTTCGCTGTTACAGTATTCAGGTTTTGTCAAATTTATATGCAAATGGTAATAAGCATTACATTAATTCAACAAAAAGTGAAATTTTTGTAAAATGAATTTATTGATTTTTTATCGATCGTTATGAAGGCATATGGCTCGGCTTATCCCCCAGTTTCTTAAAAAATATTGAATGATAAAATTTTTTGTAAATTACGTTTTTTATTGTTGTCTTAAAAAGTGCTTAATTTTCCCTATCCAGATGCAGTGTGATACTTTAAATCCTAGTTATACCCTGAAATATTTTAAAAGATACATGTCCACTTTGATATTTTTTTATATGTGCTTAAAAAATCCCATTATGGACAGAGTAATGAGCCGGAAACATGGAGAATTAAAACTCCACTTAGATACTGTAGGGCATAGTATTTGTCAATCAATATCTCCAAAATAAGGTAAGAAACCTAATGATATAACTGCTTTAAGATATGTGGGACATACTTAATTAGAAATATACAAAATATGAAAAAAATTGAATGACAAGTATTTTTTCAGCTCAAGGTCCTTCTCCTCCTTAATATGATTGCATCTCACGGCAAGTTTTCAATTCCGTATGTTGTCGTGACTGTCAGTCCTTCAGTTGTATTCCCTCTGTAAAAATAGCTTGTCTCACCGAGATCATCATTGTCATGGAAAGAATCGTAGTCGTAGACATGGACTGATATTCGAAATGAGGGCTTTGCACGATAAATTTAAAAGGAAAAGCAATAATACATTTGTCTTAATATCATTTGTAATTTTGTTTATATGCAAAACATATACCTGCCCTTTGATTTCCTCCACGTGTAGGAATCAGCGTCTCTCAGAGAATTGGCAAATAAAAAGCTGTTTGTATTGTTTATTCGCTGGTGCTCATTATTGCCATAGCAGATCGGACTGAAGAAAATACAGAAAAAAATCTTATCATTTAAAATTTGTCTGGCATTGGTTAAAATAACGTTTAATTAAATCATTAAAACATTTTTACCTTTATCAACAATCGACAATTCCTTTGGAAACAGTCATTAAAAAGTCACTGCTAATATAAATAGTGTCAGAAATAATCAAAATATCATTAAGATATCTTTATGTATATTTAAAATTAATCGCTAAATTGAGAGAGAGAGGGAATATAGGAGGGAGAATGGAGAAAGGAGAGAGTCACCCTTGTGTCTCGGGTAAAGGTTGCAGGCTTATCCTGAAATAGACATCACACTCTCCACATCTCCAAAAATAGTATCACAGCTACAGTCTTTGTCTCTGCTGTATTCCAATAGCTTCACTAACACGTCAAAGTATCCAAAGATAATCCATATCAAGGTAGTACAAAACACCCATGAAATCCATTTTAACTAATTTCTTTACATTACATGAGAATAAAGAATAATATCCCTATATAAGCACTTATCTTTGTAAGAAAAAAATAACCTGTGACATGTTTTTGTCGAATTTTTTTTTTTTAAATTAGAGACATTCTATATATTGGTCACGTGGGAACTTACATATGCTGTCTAAATGCGATATGACAGTCTGTTATTAAAAGCAGTGTAACTTTTTATCCATAAATAGTAGAGGACTGATATTTGAACATATATATGAGGAGTCTCCATTCTTTATCTGCAATAAAGGCCACGGTCATATTAAGAGGTCAAAGGTCAAATATTGTAACGTCATCTACTGAATCTTTCACTTTTTTTGCCATTGATTTTTTTTAATCGCCAAAATATCTGAAACCATGGATCAATTTTCCGTAGTTTGACACGTTTTAATCTGTGATCCATTTCAATCAATCCTTTGATTTGTTTGTAAGAATTAAATTATACATTTTATCTTAAGAAAACTTAAAGTGTAGCATATCTATATGTGAATTTTCAATTCGGGGCTGCGTATGTCCTAGTTTTACATCATATTTTACTCAAACGTACCACTATCAATATATTTTACTGAAGTTTTGTATCAAAATGTTGCTTTTATAAAAAGCATCACACAAGTTTGCAATAGATCAACTGATAATTTTTAAATTAGGCACATTCTCTAGTCGAATGTCTGATTTCAAAATCTTCTTAAAGTGGTCTGATAAGCCATATTTCAAACTGTGTGGACAAAAAATGTGCGGTTGAATTTCTTTCACATTACATATAAAGAGAGATAGGTTTGGTATCCTAGAACGAAATATCAAAGTTTAAAAAAAATGAATTTGAGGAAATGTTTGGCCTATCTATTGGGCACTACCTTAAAAAAGAAAATACTATTAAACTCTAAATTTTAAAACCAGAACATTATAATTAACAACGCAAGGTTTGATAAATATACTACCTCTGTTGTACTTAAGTAGCTTTACTGACATGTCATAGTCTCCAGTAACCTATCAGTCAATGTTATTTTAGTATAAAATTCATGGTAAAAAGAAAACAAATGTTTATCATGTAAAACATTCCATATCGTCTAAAATATCTCCTATATCGAAATCCACGATAGGTTCATTTTTAGCTCCGGTAGATCAAGTGTCATACTTCCCAAAAAATCTTCAACCTGTATTTGGTTTTCTACGGACTCTGCAAATTGCGAGAGCAAAAAATCCCAGCAACAGTCCATGTTGCTGATTTTTTTTCTAAATATGCGACAGTGTTACATTAAATTGTGATTTCGATAATTACTTTTGATTGGTCTAAATTTTGGTCGTGATATGTCTTGTAAGAGCACAGTTTCAAAATTATTGATAATGCAATAATTCTGAAGTGCAATGATACAAAACGCATAGAGTACCTTTTAACTTATCAGACAAGCCCCCTTGTCTGATATCTGAAGATACACTCATTAAAAGGTACACTATATATTACAATTTTAACACTTTGTTAGCGTTAGTTACATGTAGATTCTGGAGATGTTCTCTTTATGAAGGCTAACAATTTTTACACCAAACAATGAAAAAGGATGAAATTTGATTTAAAATATGCAACTCGTATTATTTACTAAAAAGAAATATTTTTTTTCTGTTGAAGATCACGCTATAGAGATTGTTCTTTGATGGAAAATGAAATGAATAGAAATCTACAGAATATGACACAATTTGAAATAGATTAAAGTATTCTTAACATTATATTAGACCAAGATAAAGTAATCAAAGACAACCCTTGCATGTATTTTCCCAATATTAGTAAAACAACAGTGATATCGAGTAATTAATGCTGTTGGAAATGAACTACTAGTATAGTCAAATATTTACACTTTTATGTGATGCTAAGTCCGAAAAAACATTTTCATTAGAGTTTAGAAATTACTCAATTATTTTTTATTGTATAGGAAATTTTTTAAAAAAAATGGGCTATTTATCCTTTTCAAACAAAGAGAATGCACTAAATAAGTTAAATTTTACTACATTTAAAAAAAGGTAGGAGAAGTTTGGCATTTGAAATGTATTTAATGTCGTAGACTTTGTTAGGTTTAGAAATAGTGGTTTTTATTGTAGTGTTTTATATAAAAGTACAAAAATTCAATCAACAATGCCTATATAAGATTATCTATTTATCAATTGAAGTACAATAGTAGGTAAATTTTCTACTATAAAGAGAAAAACTATAATTTTACATTTATCTCCTGCAAAACACTAGTACCATTGAACAAATTACCTGAAAAGCATGCCCTATAAAGAAAACCATGACACATACCAATTTCTTCATCTTTGTGTTATTATCTTTTCATTCGCAGCTCAACATACAATGCCTCCCCCTAAAGTTAAAAAAAGAACTTTTATAATATTTGTCATTTCATATTCTTATACTGCACTGTGTTTACTTAAGGTTTTGAGGAACTTCTGAAGAGATAAAAATGTTTGATAAGAATTGTAAAGGTACGGAGTATATCTGTTTTAGGAAAAAGGTGAAGATAGCGAACAGCGATTGGTTTCATAAATCCTATAAACAATAGGGTAAAAACACTTGTACACCGAGAAAAACAATAAATGAGATCAAATGTCTAAAAGGAGTAAGCATCCCTTATCGAAAGGTGGTGTCTGCTGTGATCCCTCGGTATTGATCAGTAATTTGTTGCCAAAATGAGTATGAAACAATAACCTTACAATAAGTACACAACGAAACATGTCAGTTAAAATCCGACACAATTTCTCGTTGTATTGGTTAAAAGGGGTCATTATAAAGACCATGGTCATTTTAAACGAAACTGTTCAAAGACCTGTACCATCAATTTATTTGGCAGTAACTTATCTGGGTTAAATCTTGATCGTACTCAGAATACTCTCTTTAGACCAGAATAATATGGGACGTACGAGTATGCCGATGATAGTTGAATATTGCAACGTTAACAGGGGAGGTTTATGATGGAAAAGCTGTCAATCCAGTTTCCATATAGTTTATTGTTTAGCTTCCCATACACGTCTGTATTCTACCAAACATCCAAATATGAAACAAATGAGAAAGATGAAGAAAATGAACAGTGATCGATCTAAAAAATATATCTACTATCAATAAAGATATGTGAACAGAGACTTAATCAAAGACCCTTGGAAATTCCAGAGGTAGGATCAGATTCCCAGGAGGAGTAAGCATCCCATGTTGACCGGTCACAACCGCCGTCAGCCTTATGTATTGATCAGGTAGAAGGAACATTCCCTGGTCAAATTTAGTATAAAAACAATGCCGAACAATTGGTATGAAACAGGTCAGTCTGTTTCGACACAATGATGGAAATTTGTTAACAAGATAACAAGAATTTACGAAATGCTGATTTTAAACTAGGTTGTTAAAATTCCTTTAACATCAACTTATCTGTCAGTAGCCTGCCTCGGTTTAAAAATTAATAGTACTCGGAGTATGCTCCTGAGTATTGAATAATTTGGGAGATATAAACATCATATGCTGGTGATGGCGGAATATTACTACATAAATAAGGGAAGTTGACGATGAAAAAGCAGAAGTCATCTCATTTGTCATAAAATTTAATTGTTAGTTGGTCATTATCGTTTATAGTTAAGTAAAACATCCGAATATGAAACATATGTGGCAGACTCTGTTGTTTCTTTTATTTCAAGGTCACTATGATATATCGAGTCGACAAATGAATTCAAGTAACTATTGTTAATTTATAAATCGTCATCGATATAATATCTAAATGTCGAGTTGAAGGCCACAGAAAGTGTTTATATTTAGTGGTGTATTTTAATGCGACTTCACTGGGATATATCGAATTGACATACGAATGAAAGTATTTGTTTTAGTCGATAAGAACGTAGTCGATGTAATTATATGTTGCATTGAATGCCCCAGCAAGATTTTTCTGACTCATAAGAATGTGAAAGAGTTTGATTGATGAGGGAATAAAATTTGTGTCCATGGAAATTCCGTGGAAAGACGCTGTCTCCGAAAATTTACATCAAGAAACGAAACATGAAAATTCTAATTCCGATTTTTATGGAAGAAGCCGTTGTCTACGATGTCCAAAAAACATAGTATGTTATTTAAGTGTTTGTATGAAGACTAAAAATCCATAACCTTTTATCTATAGATTTGCAGGCACGTATCATCAGGAGGGGGCGGGGATGCCCCCCTTTTTTTCCCAAAAATAACTTTTTACTATTGAAAATGTTCATTGAAAGGCCGGTTGCCCCCTCCCCCCCCCCTCGATTTTATTGCACAGATAAGGGTAATGTAGAGCCGTATGAATAAAGTGTGGTACTGAAAGAAGTTGGACCCACCCACCCACCCCCTCCCCATGAAATAGGATTTTTGAGTTTAGAAAATTTTATTTTTTCTTCTTCTTTTTTTCTTTTCAAGTTTATTTCAGGTAAGTTGATTTTTTTCTCTGGCTGGCCCCCCAAATTTAAAAAAAAAATGCTACGTCCCTGATTTGTGATTTAAAAGCCCACTTCTTATTTACACCACTTCTTGAATATGTTCTAGCACATTACGTCTGAAATTTCTCCTTCACGGCAGTTAATATTTTTGTGAGGAAAAAAGATAAGACCTTGGTAGAACATTTACTGGACTCTGCTACGTTGAAAGGCTTTATATGAAGTCTTGAGTTTTTGGAATAAAATGATTTCATAATGACTGAGATCTAGAGAACGAGGATGACTAAGCTCTGTTAACGTCCCTATCTTCAAAATGTCCTTTATATCTCTATGCTTATTTGCAGAAGCGTTGTCAGACACAAGAAAATTAACTCAGGGACCGGTATCTTGACTTCCTTCACAGAAAAGCTGCTGAACTTACCTCAATGCAATTTTAACATAAAAACTACTATTGAGGGTCCTTCCTTTGAATGCATGTTCGCGTATTATCGGATCTCTTGACTAAAGAGAAAACCTGTATAAGATATGTTTTGAGATCTGGCTTCTCTCTGCAATAATAAGAAGCTTCCTCTCTGATTCCATTTTTAAATATTGTTCTTCCTTTTCGGCTATAAAAAGTGCACCAATGTTTTGACACCCATCACCCAAGTTTATCATACCTTCTTTTGTAATAATGTTGAGATTTTAATAGACCACTGGCACATTTAACGCGTTTTCTTTTAGACATCTGTAAGGAAATAAAGCACCTATCTGATATAGAAATATTTTTAGTTTCATATTCTCTTTGTCAGAACTCTAAACACTTTGAAGATGAAATATTTAGTGTCTTACCAACGTCTTTCACGGTAAATCTGGCATTTACAGATATCATGTTGCTCACAGCATCGAAAATTTTCGGTGTCCCTACAGATTTTGATCGACCAGTTCAAATGGGATCTTGTACCGTTCCTTTTCAATTTTTGGATTTTAATGGTTTCCAGAAACCATCTGAACACTACAGGGTGAATGAAAAAAACATATTTCATATTGGTTCACAGTGTAATGGGTAGTGTATTTGGCTATGCCTATCATCACTGAATCTGAGAGGATATTGGAAAATGGACTCTCTCAATAGGCTGATCACCCCTTTTGTGGGTAGAATAAGCCATGTGTATAAAAGGAGAGGCTAGCAGATGCTAAGCCTTGGATGACAGAATCAATGGTTGTGAACAAACAGAAGAAAGCTGAAGACGAGAGGTAATAAAGCTACTCTTTAAGAAATAAAGAATAAAGAAAGAAATATAAAGAGCAAAGATTAGAAGTAAGACACTAGTGGAAAGGAAGCAGTCTAGAGGAATTGTGGTGAGGTTAATTCTGAATAAGGGTGAAAGAACCTGGTACTTCACAAAAGAATAGGAACTCTGGCTGTTCCAGGAACACAGTGCAGGTTACCTTGCTCTGGAACCACGGCCTACCAATTTTAAATTATTTGTACATAGATCCAATCAATTACAACTTAGATAGAGTAAGAGGAAAAATATGTATATAAAGAACACTTGTCCCTTGTAGAACCCAGTAGGTCCACACGTTACAACAGTTTTCAACTCAGTGTAGTGACCATGCTTACTTTAAAATTTTACTTTGCGAAGAGTGTAGGAAAAAGCATGTTTTCGGTGATTATGAGTTCTTAAATAGAACTTCCGGAAAAAATAAAATTAAGTGCTTCTACATTTATTATCATGCATCGTATGTTGCATTATATAAGGAATGACCCTCGTAAATGAAAATATCAAAGTTTTTACCTAAATATAGTAAATTGTTCTGTCGTTGTCTGAAAGTTTAAGGCTTTCTATTTTGCACATTTTTAAAAAAATGTTTGCCTTCAGATCGTTATTTTTAAATATATTTACATTACCAGCAATAATGTAACCAGTAGGGCTTTAGGTGTGAAAAGGAGGAAGAATACTCAGTAGGATTTTGTGTTAAATGCTCAGTATTTAGGAACTATATCAATAAACGTCATAGAGCACAAGCAGTATAAAACGTATTCTGTTGGGATTTTTAAAAAAATGTTTCGTTAGAAACAAATAATGTGTAAAGGATCAGGATATCTCTGGTAAATAAAAGGCATAAGCATATTTTTGATAGATAAACCGTACCAGTTTTATAGTGATGACGAAAATTAAAAGATCCTACTATTTGATATAATTTTATATCCTGGTTTCATGACATTTTGCTTCAAGACCTGCCCCTTCCCTACAAAGGTATGCAACAGCTAGCTGGTTTTTACTATTGATAAGCAGGAACTTTTCAGAAGAAAGTTTGGATTAGTTGTTTCAAACCACTATCGGAAGAACACGTATCCTGTGCTTTTAAGGACTTTTTGTTTAAAAATAAAATAATGTCACCCGAAAGACGTCAAAAAGGCGGTACTCCAAATGGAAAATGCGACGAATACCTTTTGTGATCGTGTATTATTCTCCTGTTTAAATATCCATTACATTTGACCTGTTCTAAAACTTGGTTGATTGGTCAGGAGCATATGTGCACAAACTTTCTGAACAACCTATATACATTTCATATACGTGGTGCATTTTCCTGATTCTTTATATTTATACATTATAACAACCTTTTTTGAGTTTTATCTGCAGTCCACAAGAGAGTAATGAAGCTCTTAGATAGGACTTTTCTGGTGCCCATACTTGATTTTTGAACTTTTCAAGTACCCTTGAGTATACTTGACAGATATAACAAGAAAACACATGTAACACTGGATAAACTTGGCAGGGGGTTAGACTGGTATCTTATATTAATCAGAGTCTTAGTCGCCTGTAGAGTGCTAGTTGTCCTCTCAATACCTAGTTGCCCTCTCAATACCATATGTAAATAGATTTGTGTCATTTGAAGCATTTTCGCCCTCTTAAATGCTGACTATGTCAAGAGGATTGAACATTGTAAAAATAAGACAACCATAGAAATAAGCTGGCTCCGGAAACCATTGCTGCCTTAAGCAGGTTTCTGTACATTAATAGGGTAATTCAATCCCCTCTCTCTTTTTTCTCCACTGGTATGAGGGACGATAATAGGGAGAGCGAGTAATTGAGTATACCAACATCTATATATTCACTGCAATTTTAAAAATTGAATTCAGTATATTTTTCTTTGTTTAAATCATTTGGCAATCTAAAACGTTCAACCTTATGACTACTCTCAAACACTCAAACCTTGTAACGGAATATGAATACACAATTGAACGACATACATTTTTAATATATCAGGAAAACCATATTGTGCACTGATTTAGCTCAATTCTATCCTATTACATTCTCGTAAAATTTACACAATATACAACAATTGAACGGTAAAATCTATTTTCAAAATAATACCGCTATAATTTATTATACATTTTGGAAATATATATATATATATATATATATATTGTTTTGTCACCTTTTATTGTTGTTGAGCTGACAGATTGGGTCACGTGATGTGCTGTAATATGATGGAGGCCATCAGAAAATAATAATAATATGTTTAAATAAAAAATAGATATTTCTTTTCTCCTTTGAACATTGTTATATGATTTATAGTCTCTGACTGAAATTTAAAATTGTATAGAGTAAAACGTTTCTCTGGCAGTTTGTACACGAGGAGAATATGGTGAATATAACAAACATGGATCTAGAAAGAAATCTACAAACAATAAGAGAACAGGGTATAAAACAAGGAGGAATTTTAAGACCCTCTGGATTTATCTCAGACGGAACACAAAGCTCTATCATATCCTTCAGAATTATATGCATTTCAAGTTTTGTTTTCATTTCTGAGCAAGGATGCAAAGATTGCCAAAACAACTTATGTTGCCATACTCTTAAATATATTTCATACTTGAAGTTAGATATAAAAATGTATTACTGGTCACCTTGTTTACTAATTTTGATATCATTGATGCAAGATACATTTTTGTATCCCTGAAAAACAAATGAAACATTCTTTACCCAAAGTATCTAAATATTCATGACTATTTTGTGTCGTGTTCAGCTTTAATTCATTGAGAATCTGAACATAGTGTACACACCACTATTCATATTCGACAATAAGTTCCAAATTTACACTACAGGATCGATACGATGGACTCTGAAAAAAAAATACATCGAACATATATTTTTTAAAGCACGAAAAATAGCCTTATATAAAAACTAAATATAATTATTTTGAATTTGTTATAGTTAAACGATATTTTGATGACATTACCTTATTTTTGCTAAACAAAGACACGTGACAATACCCACAATAAACAATAATACGGCAGCTGAAACACCGACAACTATAGGTAGCCATTTCTATGTAAAAATATACAATTCATTAAGATAAATTACATGTATGCATGAATGTTTCAAACATTTAAAGAAAAGTTAATTAAAGAGTGCAGCTATTTATAAGATTTTATTCTACCTTAATAAAAGTTGTTGTTTTTGATGCAGACATTGTTGATGTTGGTGTGACAGTTGTTGTCATTGGTTTAGTGACTGCTATTGTTGTTGATGTAGTTGTTGGTGGTGGAGTGGCTGTTCTTGTTGTTAGCGTGTAAGTCGTTGTTGTTAGTGTATAAGTTATGGTTGTAGTAGTGTTTCTTGCTGGTGGTTTATTAGTCACTCTTAGTGTGTAAGCCATTATTGTTGGTGAAGTGTTTGTTGTTGTTGGTGTATTAGTAGTTGTTATTGGTGTAGCTACTGTTGCTGTGGTTGATGTATTGGTTTTTGTTGTTGTTGGTATATAATTTGTTCTTGCTGATGTGGTGTTTGTCATTGGTGATTTATTTGTCACTGTTGTTGGTGTATAAGTCGTTGTTGTGAGTATATAAGCCGTTGTAGTATGTATATTAGTCATTGTTGTAGGTGTAATAGTCGTCGTGGTTGATGTATTAGCCGTTGTTGTAGGTGTAGTTGCGGTTGTTGTAGGTGTAGTTGCGGTTGTTGTAGGTGTATTATTCGTTCTTGTAGATGTTGTTGCGGTTGTTGTAGGTGTATTAGTTGTTGTCCTAGGTGTATAAGTCGTTCTTGTAGGTGTAGTTGCCGTTGTTGTAGGTGTATAAGATGTCGTCTTAGGTGTATTAGTCGTTGTTGTAGGTGTATAAATCGTTGTTGTATGTGTATTAGTCGTTGTTGTAGGTGTATTAGTCGTTGTAGTAGGTGTAATAGTCGTTGTGGTTAGTGTATTAGTCGTAGTTGAAAGTGTATTAGTCGTTGTTATAGGTGTATTAGTCGTAGTTGTAAGTGTATTAGTCGCTGTTGTAGGTGTATTAGTCGTTCTTGTAGATGTAGTTGCGGTTTTTATAGGTGTATTAGTTGTTGTCCTAGGTGTAGGTGTATTAGTCGTTGTTGTAGGTGTATTAGTTGTTGTCTTAGGTGTAGTAGACGTTGCTGTAGGTGAATTAGTCGTTGTTTTAGGTGTATTAGTCGTTGTTGTAAGTGAATTAGTTGTTGTCCTAGGTGTATTAGTCCTTCTTGTAGGTGTAGTTGCCGTTGTTGTCGTAGGTGCATTAGTCTTTGTTGTAGGTGAATTAGTCGTTGTTGTAGGTGTATTAGCCGTTGTTGTTATTGAAGTGACTGTTGTAAATGGTGTAGTGGTTGTTGCTGTTGGTGTATTTGACCTTGTTATTGGTGTAATAATTGTTGTTGTAGGTGTAAAAGTTGTTTTTGAAATTGTTTTTGCTTTCGTTGGTTTATTAGTTGTTGTTGGTTCATAGGTTCTTGTTTGTACATTTGTTGTTGGTGATGAAGTTGATTTTGGTTTTGGTTTTTCTGTGGTCGTTGTTATAGTTCTTAATGTTGATGTACTGGTCATTGTTGTTTTTTCTTTCTTTTCACACATCGGACTAGAATAATTACTTGGACACGAGACTGTGAGTTGCATTTTGATCCTAGATAACGAAAATAATGATCAATAAAAGTAAAATATATAAAGTTTAGCATTTTTATGTATGAATGATTCGATTTTGTATGCCATGAATACCGGTAATTTCGCGGAATCGCTGTTCATGTTCAATTCCCGGGTAAGAAATTGCGCGGATATCTAAGATTGCCATTGTTCGTCTTAAAAAATGAACCATACGTACGCTGAGACTTTCCCCGGAAAATTTTGACCGCCTAGATAGCGTAAATTACTACCACGCGCGAAAAATGTACTGCTACAGTAGCTTATCAATAAAATCTGATGATTGATGTCACAAGTGACACCATGTAACTGTATACAATTGATCAACAAAAATAATTTCTACGAATCTAATAAGCTTCCTGTAGAACAATTAAGTGAAAAATTTAATTTTAAAGCTAAAAAGCTAACTCAGTTTCATTGCTTGTTACCGTAGGTTTTTACTTCCGGGTGTTGTCATCACTGTCAATCCTGTAGTTGTATTCCCTCTGTACACATAGCTTGTCACGCCTAGATCATCATTGTCACCGACAGTATCGTAGTCGTAAGCATGCACTGATATTTGAAATGAGGGCTGTGTGAAAGAAAGGTAAAAATCAGCAATAATATCCTTGACTAAATATCATTTGCGATTTCAAATATGTAGAACTTTTACCTGTCCTTTGATGTTCCTCCACTTGTAGAAATCAGCGATTGTCAGAGAATTGGCAAATAAAAAGCTGTTTGTGTCATCAACTCGCTGATTTTCATTATTTCCATTGCAGAT
The DNA here is from genome assembly GCF_033153115.1 of Saccostrea echinata. NCBI lineage: Eukaryota > Metazoa > Mollusca > Bivalvia > Ostreida > Ostreidae > Saccostrea > Saccostrea echinata. The sequence goes on from NW_026889809.1 coordinate 3,230,689, forward strand.
CTGACTGAAGAAAAATACGAAAAGAAATCTAATCATTTAAACTAAATATAGCACTGGTAAGAAGAAATTCATCGAAACATTTGTTTTTGTATCAACAAACACCATTCCAGTCTTTGTCAATATACATAGATTGAAATATGAAGATAAGAAACAGTAATCAAGCTCAAAAGTCCATTGAAACTAGTTGGAAGCAGAGCAAAGACGGCCGGGCCTCTAAAAACATCAGTGGTGGGATCAGGTGCTATGGAAGAGTTAAATCGTATGTGAATATCACTGAAATAATTTTAATGTACGTTTTAAATAGATTTAATTTTTTTAAATCGTTAAATGGAATAATAGAGAGAGAAAGAAAGTTACCCTTGTGTCGGAGATAAAGGTTGCAGGCATGTCTTGAAATATACATCACATTTTCCACACTGAAGCTCGTAGAACGCAAGATCACAGCTACATTCTTCATCTCTGTTGTACTCCAAAAGCTTCACTGAGACGTCAAAGTTTCCAGAGACAATCTGTACAACAAATTAACAGCCAGAACATTTTAATTAACGACCCAAAATTTTATAGATATACTACCTGTGTTGTACTCCAATAGCTTTACTGACATGTCATAGTCTCCAGTAACCTATCAGTCAACTGTATTTTTAATATAAAATTAAGTTCTGAGAAAATTATAATGTGTGTCATGTAGAACATCTAGTTCATTTGTATACATTTAGTTATATCTTGTAATTAAAGAGATTAGGTAAGAAACATTAATACGCCTATAATATAATAGCGGATGGATGACGACGAATGACATTGATAATATCAGGATAATCCAAGTAAACAACTACGTGGTTCAGTCTGATATTTAATTAACTGGTTCGTTAACGGGTTACAAAACAATGCAATCAAAATTATGTATTGGCAATATTCAGAATCCGAATATAACTCGAAAATATTACAGTCATTACAAAAAAATCTTGATTTCAATCGAATCAATATAAACATCAAAAACCGTTCAACAAAAGATGACAAAAAAACCCAAACAAACAAACAAAACAAAACAAAAAAAAAGCAAAAAAAAAAACAAAAACAAAAACAAAAAAAAAAAAAAAAAAACAAGGACTAAAGAGGACTCACGGCGGACGTGACAGGTGAACAGGGGATGCTTTCTCCTACTTGAACCTGATAAAATCTTTGTCGGTGATCCGTATTTTATTCCTTGTTCACAAAGTATTGTTTCAAAGATTTTTGAGATCGACCACTCGACCAACATTTGTTATCTTCCCCTTTTTTATTCAAGAAATTTGGTACAACTGTAAATGTTTTTCATAAATTCATTCAGTCAGGGCAAAACTGCACGCTATTTTGTCACAGAGCTAGGCCCATCGTAAATGCACCGGATATTCAATATCGGTCAGAAAGTATGAACTAAATGGTCGCGTTGAAAATCTCAGATGAATAAATTTTATGGAGATAACGAACAGTAATCAAGCTCAAAAGTCCATTAAACAATATAAATTTCGGAGCTTGGCAAACACGGATCTCTTAAACATCAGAGGGGGGATCAGGTGCCCTGGAGGAGTGAGCATCCCCTGCCGACCGGTCACACCCGCCGTGTGCTCCTTGTATGATCGGGAAACAACGGAAAAATCCGTCGAATTGTATTTGCTGACAAGGTCATTGTATCGACCATACATGTAGAACTTACGAAATGATGACTTTAAACGAGACTGCTGATATTCTTGTTTCATCAACTTGTTTGTCAATAACTTACCTCGTTTTAGAAATTGCACATACGTAAAGCATGCTCTTGTGTATCGAATCAACTGAGAGATATACACCCCGTATGCAGGTGATAAGGGTATATTGCTGCATAAGTAAGGGAAGTTGACGATTGAAAAGTTTAAGTCATCCTGTTTATCATAAAGCTTGGTTTTAAGATTACCTTAACGTCTTTTTCTAGTAAAATAACCAAATATGAAAAAGAGTTGTCAGACTCTATTTTATCTTTTATAACAAACTCACCGGGATATATCGTATCGACATAAGAATGGAAATAACCATAGTTAATTGACAATACGTCGTCGATATATCTAAATGTCGAGTTGAAGACCACAGCAAGTGTTTTCTTCTTTTCACGTATAAGATTTTGAACAAATTCTGCTTCATATGAGTACAAAAATATGAGGCGATGAAATATGAAGAGCCTGTGATTGTTTTGATTGATTTAGTGGTATTTGTATTTAGTGGAAAAGATTGAACTACGTAGGCACTGATAAAATACTGAAAAGTGATTACAATTTTGGGTCCGCCCTCATTTTGAATTCATGAATTTATTTTAAAAGTACTGTTATTTAGGACGCCTGCGTTTTCTGATGAAATCCAGGACAACTCCTAGAGTTACAGTTGTTGAAATTATGGAATATAGTACAAAATGTTCTGAAAATACGAGAGCCTTTCCGTTTGCATAACACCCAATAAACCGAGGAAACAGGTGCCGCAAAAACAATCACTGAAAGTGTTGATTTAGATTAAAGTTAATTTAAGTAATTTAAGCATTAAATCAAATCTCTATTTTTCAGTTTGTGGATTAAGCAAATTTTTTTTAGCATTCATTAAATACCTCTGGAAAGTGTCTTTTACCTATAATGCTTGAATGCATGGAATTTGACATGAGTCCTCGGTTTACACTGAATATTTTTAAGATATTCAACCAATTTTACAAAACATTTAGTTTTTTTTTTAATTTCTTAGTTTGGAAGCTATTGTATGGTACAGTGGAAATTATTATACATCTTAGCTCCGCCTCTAATGAGTATGACCAATTACTTTCCCTAGGGCCCGAGTCGAGAAAACTTCCCGTTATAGAGAGCAGATTAATCCCAACCTGGGGTCTTAATCTTGAGTCAAAGGGATCTGAATGTGACTTGGTTGAGGACTGCATTTATATAACTGTCTTTCATTATTATGCAAAAAAGTTAGTAAAGAAGATTTCAGATACCTTTAATTTTCCATATAAGACTAACTTAACCCAGTTGTTAGATGAACTTAATATTTTTTTAAAAAGTCTCTGCTTATTTCAATCATGTAAAATGTGACTTGTCCATGCATGATTAAAAAAAACGTTTTATTAGAACATGACGCCTTAATACTGAACCAAGGGATCCTGACTTTCGCAAGTTATTCAGAATGTTTTTCTTCATCATTAATTTATATCTAAATTATTAACCAGCAAGTTGTTTAGTATAAATCCCTTATAGCAAATTTGGATGAAATCGGTTCAGTCGATCACTTACCTGGTAAGTTAAAAAAATGATAAAAAATTTAAAAGTGTTGGACTATATAGGCCACACGGAAAGGTACGTTGTCATTTTGTTTAACATTGCAAGTATCTTTACTGGAAATGGGCTTTGCCAAGAAGATGGCCAGGTAGTTTCATTGTCTGTTTTAACCACCGTAAAGAGAAGACGTCACTCCTAGCACTGCATATCCTCTATTATCTGACATGAAAGGTATTGTGTTTTACTTAGAACCAGATACTAGTAAATAACTTCTCCAAAATCGTCACTGAATCAACAAACGAACAATATTTTCATGAAATATTACAATCTTTTATTTTATAAAATACAAACCTGTGTCGAACCTTGATTATTTTTTTAATTTTATAGGTAATTTTTAAAACAATTTTATGTTTACTTTTATCTTTTTTCAAAGGAATTCAGTAGAGTTAGTAAGACAAATTCTATTATATCAACAAAAAAATTAATTGTATTTAATATCTATCTTTGCTACCAAAATAAATATTGTCTTTTATAGTAGTATTTTTTTCCCTGTAAAACATAGGTTCAATCAGCATTCCCTCTTTTTGATTATCTCTTTATCAATCTTGTAATATTAGTATAATAGTACGTATGTTTTCTATAAAATATTCACAAGATAAAAAAAATATTTGTACTTCTACCCCACGTAAAACACTAGCATTATACCATAAATTACCTGAATTACATGCCTTATGAAGAAAATCATGACATATATCCAGTTCTTCATTTTTATATAATTATATTATTTTCTTTTTCATTCGCAGCTCACCATACAACGCCTCTTTCTCAAGTGAGAAGAGAATTTTATAATCCTCATCTTATACTGTACTTTGTTTGCTTAAGTTTTTGAGGAACTTCTGAAGAGATAAAAATGATTGATAAAAATTGTTAAGCAATGGAGGACATCTGTTGCAAAAGGTGAAGAAAGAAAATAGCAATCAATGTCATAATTTCTATAAACAATATTTAAAATTGGGGAAAACACACACACACACACACACACACACACAAACACACTAGGTGAGATCAAGTACCTAAGAGGAGAATCGGTAAGCATACGGTCTCCACTGTTATCCCTCTGTATTGATCAATTTGTTGCCAAAATAAGTATGACACAATGACCTTACATTGGGTATAAAACGAAATATTGAGTCAAAATTCGACACTACTTTATGACATTATACTGTACGTAATAGGCATGTAAAACTCCTTATCCACACTGACAAAGTGTTGATGTCTTCCCTCTTCATGCGTATTTGGCTCATATATATGTATTATCATTAACAAATAATTTTTCCAATCGATTATGCAAAACAAGAAGTTGTAGACATACCCCGGTATTTTGAAAATTGATAGCATTTTCAACATTAAAAAATAGACATTCAGGGTACCAGCATTTCACAATTTTAGAATAGTGACCACTGATCAGCATTATCATATAAACAAAATGTACAATAGATTAGGGGTCGTAAAGAAGGGTTTGAGACAGCTGCCCCTTGGGCTCAATAGCTGGACATATGAAACTTTATAATTTCCGAAATTAGGGACATTACGTGTTGCTCAAAATATAATATCTTAATTTACTCTTTGTTATTTTATAGTTAAAGAGCACATTTTAAGATATTCTGCATTTTCAGTACATGTATGTGATTAACTCAGCTTCATCATAGGATCTGTACCATGTATCTAAGGAGAACATTATTATAATTTATGGTAGAACAAAGTAAGCAGTATTCCTAGTAGATATTCTGAAATCATTTTTAAAATCAATTTTCCGCCAAAGTCTTCTGCTCTAAGCAAGGCAAGGGGTTTAGAATCAGGTCAGGGCTAGGTCGACAGGGGATGCTTACTCCTCCATGGCACCTGATCCCACCTCTGATGTTTGTTAGAGGTTCGTGTTTGCTCTATTCTTACTTTGCATTGTTCCAATGGACTTTTGAGCTTGATTACTGTTTGTTATCTTCATATTTCGTTTACATTAATCTTCAAAATACTGTGTATATTAGTTCAAACTAGTCCAACAGATCCAAGGTGATTAGCTAAAAAGTTCAGATCAGACGGAAAAAACCAAGCCGCCATTGGGAAATAAGGATATAATATAAGTTGACCTCAGTGATCCAGGGGACTTAAGTAAACAGAGATAATGCTCTAAACAAATCATAAAATAAGGTAGCAAATTCAAGATATTATATGTAAGCATTATCATATAACAGAGATTCATTTTGTTAAAGAATTTCAAAAAATTCTTCTCAAATACAAAGCGCCAATTTTTTAAATTATAATTTTGTTTATTCTGAAACATTTTTCTTTAGATTAAATAGAACTGCTAAAGGCTTCCAAAAATTTAATGGAGATGAGGAGGGGGGGGGGGGGAGGGCAAAACAAACACAATTTGCATAATGAAACTCATGTAGACATTAAGGTCCACGGGCCTTTAGTTTTCTTTTCAAAGCAGTCTGTCACAAAAAATCAAAGACTGGGTGTGGGAAAAATTAATCGTATCAAAAGTAATCGCTTGGGACAAGACTTAAATCCAAATTATCATTTTTAGATAAATTGCATGATTAGAAATTATGTCAACAGATTAGACACATAATTTTAAATAATTTGTTTTTTCTTTAAAAAAAAAAACAAAAAAAAAAAAAAAAACAAAAAAAAAAAACAAACAAACGCCAGTAACTTATTTGGGTAATCCCTTTGGTCTGAAGTCTGAACTTTAAGGTGGTGATTTTATTTTAATTTGCTAGAAGTATAAAGAAAATATTTCGCAAAGACACTAATAACCGGAGTATTTGCAATTTGCATTTTATGGTTTATCATGAGTAGAGCAAGAGTTTGCTTTGACCAATATTGTTCCCATTATTAATTCGCTTGCCCATTGGTACAATCTAAAGGAACTATGAAAAGAGCGACCTACTTGACTGGAATTTTTGAATTATGATCATTATATACATGCATTGTTGAAATGTTACTTTTATAACGTGTCACTTAGTTTCCCTGCTTTTTGATTCTTGATAATAAATCTAATATATGAACGAGGTTTATCTGACGTTCACTCCCAGGGTAAGGAATCTTTCAGGCAAGATAAAGAGGTTTAATGGGTACACTCTTGATTTTGAACCTCGTAGTTGACTTTGCATAAACTTCAGAGATAAAAAATATGAAGAACAAAATCGTTTCAATGGAGATACTCAGTAGAGTATTCGTAAGTACCTGTTAGGAACAATAAACCTATTCATAGATAGTGTGTGCATTTTTATTTATCATTGATAGGGAAAATTCTGGGTTTTTTTTTTTTTTTACCTTAATTCATGGTTTAGAAATGTATATATAATAGCGATGGCAATTTGTAACCGGTTAACCGATTACTCGGTCGGAACGATAGTAATCGGTTAGAAAAATCTGTAATCGGTAAGTCAGAAAAAAATAAAATGTATGTAAATTTGAACGCAATTTTCTTACAATTCATTTATTAAAGTGAATCTTTTGCATAAACGTTGATAATTTAGCGTTTTCACTTAACTATTTAAGCTGATTTGGAGGTAATTATTATTCTCCAAGTTCAGTTTAGTCACTCAAACCAAAATATTGGTATATGGGGTACATTAATTATGGCACACCGATTGCTTCAAAATTATTTTCTGCACAACGATTGCGATTTTATACACGAGCTTGATGAAAAATATACACGAGTAAAATAAAAATGCACGTATCGGTAAAAATTGCACATAGTTTGAAAGATTTTAACACAAACATAACGAAAAATACACGAATCCGAAATTTTTTACACGATTAATGGGTATAAAATGCACAAACGTAAAATCAAAAACTGCACGAGCAGAGGAAACTAAAAATTACACAAACAATTTTACTGCGCATACAGCTGCGCATATCATTATTATGCACATAGAATATTCATTGTGTTCTTGGTTTTCTGTACTCTTTATCTCTTCTTGAATGCTGGATGTAATCGAGAGAAAATGGCGTTGACGATGATATGCATGTTTGTTTGCTTCTTTATTTCTTTGCTAAAGCTCAATCCGATTTCTAGCTAATGCCAATCAAACGAATGAAGTGTTTTCTTGTGAACTGTGTGAAAAAAATTTAAAAGTTGTTCGGAGAGATTATATTTTTCTTATATTGACCGAGATCCTAGCCAAAATATGGAGGTATTATATGATGCCGGACATAAATTGTGACAAGAAAGAAATCGCATGTTTGTGTTATAATGCGGGGGGAAAAGTACCATTGCATATGATGCACACGACTTTAAACTAAAAGTAATACATAGCAAACTCTAAATTCCTAACGATAAACAGATCTTGCTTTAAAAAAAGATAGAATTATTAATTAATTTTTTTAAATATACGCTCTATGGCCTTTTAAAATTATCTAACTTATAGATACAACTTTAACGGAAATTACTTGTATAAAATAAAATTAACACATGCATAATAAAACGATTAATAAAGTGGATTCTTCATGAAAATGATGGCAGAATTATTGCTGATTAATTATAATCATTAAATTGTAGAATTTATTTCGGTACTTCTCATTTGTACTAATTATGATTTCATTTGAGCAGATTTTTTTTCATTTGGGAGTTAGCTGGATATATTTTTATATTTTCAAAAAGATTAAAAAGTGGGGATTACTTGACCTTAGATATACACATTATGTTTTTTAAAGTCAAACATGAAAAAAATATTTCTAATTATACATGTATCTTTACTTATAAAATATGAGGATATCAATTTTGGTTGGATATCTGTAGCCTACACTGTTATGAATTCCTTCCATGATATCGCATATTTTCAGTCAAAAACTGCTCAATAAAAAACAAGACATTCCTAAGGAAAAGCGTTACCCTCATTCGTAATGGCGATTACTTGATAAATGTTTTCACTTTTAATAAAAAGGACCAGATAAAGGAAAAATATATACTCTATGTGCTTTATATACATGCGGTTTTGTGTTTTGTCACTTAAAATTTGTCCAAATGAAATAACAAAACTCTACTCAAATGATCCTGGCACCGGTTAAATTAATGACATTAGTGGCGGATCTGGTTCGTGGATTGATTGAGTTGCAACATCTGAATCTATGTATTTATTAAAGTTTCAAATCGTTGGACCATAATGACACGTCAGAAATTTTAAAACATAGTGAATTACTAAATACATCTACGTACAATGTTACAAATAAGAAAATGGGAATGGATATTATAATAAATAGACAGAACATGGAACGCGTTTTATCGCTCTTGAAAAAAGCAAATAAATCATGTTCTTTATGGAGCTCGAGATTTGACAAAGATTTTCCAGGATAACAAATTTTCTTTACATTTCGAATTTGTATGCATAAAATTTTAATTATTATCCGAACACTTGTTTTTTTATAATAACACCTTTTTACCTAAAGACATAGTCATTATAAAAGGAACATGACTGTATAATTATAAGATGAAAATAATCTTCAATAACATTCAAGGAACATATTTGATACAAGCTCCACTTTTTAAAGGATTATTCATGTGCATATCTAACATTTTTGAAAATTCAGATTATGAATTAAAAAGCCTAATCTATGCAATATGAATTTTGTACGTATATATGTACAAGTAATTAAAAGTTTGCTTTATAGCAATATTGTACATGTGTATCAATGGCATCAACCAGGTCTTGTTTTTACTTCGAGCAATGACGACGAATAAAAATAAGAAAACATATGATGAATATAAACTTCAAAAAATTTTTGTTTTATTACCGTGTACAAATTTATTATTGCCAAAATCTGCATTGAAAATAAATATGCATGTGTAGCCAAGTCCCAGCTAATTAAGTTCATCTTGTACATCTTCTTGAATTTGTTCTTACAATATCGTTACAAATCAGTTAAATTGCAATCCTGATTTCGATAGACTATTATATGTACCCTTAAATTCTTAGAAAATATTTCAGGCACGTAGCATCAGTAGGGGCCTGTCCCCCTTTTTTCCAAACATAACCTACTTCTATTGTAAATGTCCACCGAAAAGCTGGTCCCCCCCCCCGTTGTAGGATAGTTTAAATCAAAGTAATTTGGTATTATAATGTGTTTCGAAAAGAAAGTGGAAGGTGGAACCCCCCCCCCCCCCCCCACGAAATAGGATTTTTGAGTTTGTACACTTTACCTTTTTTGTTGCTTGTCAAGGTTTTTTTCAGGTTGTCAACAACAAAAAAATGTGGCTGCCCCCCCCCCCTTTCAAAAACGATACTACGTGCCTGTATTTTATAATTTTAAATTTTCTTCACGCCTTTATATGCATTTTAACTATTCAAGATAGACTACCGCCGGTACATTAAAAACAACATAAAATTAAAGTTTAATTCACATAAGTAAAACGACTGTATAATTTTTCTACAGTTTCATGGAGTTTTATGAAATCACCACACGTTGCTCAAAAGTTAAGACTACATGTACTACTTTGTTACATACATATATCAAAAAGTGAGATATGCGTTTTAATATTAAAATTTCAGTTGCGCAATTATTTGCTCGATTTTCTTTATTGTTGACTTCCAAAAAGTTTTCGGTCAAATTCCACAACCCAGATGATCGCAACATTGCTTCAAAATCCTTGTATGAATTGCCAGTAATCTTTAATCAAAAAGTATTATTGGTGTGTGAAATAGCTATAAATCGATTAGCGTACAGGTGTCTTTCGTTCCAGAATCAGCAGGGAGGGATCTCTGTATGAAAAGGTCACGCATGCACATCCTTGATTATTACCAAAAGTACACTCAGTGGGTGGTGGAGGAGAAGAGTTTGATTTGTTGTTAACTCTTCTGTATTATATCACATGTTGTTTTTATTTATATAATTTAGGCCTATATGTCATTGTTTAAACTTTCAAAAGAAATTGCTATCTAGAGGAATGACCTCCTAAGAAAAATCCAACAATTAAACACACAACTGTAATATGCACCCCCCTTATTTTTTACGTTATCTATACATGTATTCTTTGTAGAATGCTTTTTATTCGGGAGTATTCATATACTACAAGTTTAAGATTGTGTGCCTGTCAATTTATCTACATGTATAATATACGTTGTACATATTCTTGAGAGTCTAGCGGAATTTTAAAAGAATCTTTTTTAAAAAGATTACTAACACTTTACTCCTCCTTTTGTATTTATAGTATGTTTCAAGCATCCAAGCCACATTGACCTGTTCTCTAATGAATATTAATGAAATGTGCGCAATGAGGATGCGTTGCGTATTATGTCGATGTTGTATTCTCACTCGTGCAGTTTTCGTTTTTACGTTTGTGTAATGTTCTCACTATATCGTGTAAATATTTTGTTGATTGTGCAGTTTTTCTATAGTTTGTGTAAATTTCAATAACTTTGTGTATATTTTCCTCACTTTGTGTAAGTTTTTACTTACTCGTGTAGTTTTTGTTTAAGGTCGTGCAGAAAATAATTTTGAAGCAATCGGCGTGCCATAATTAATAACATAAATACAATATATACAAACTGGTCAGAGGTACATATACAAAACAAAAAACATGACAGATGATTGAAAAAGTGACATCTGCTCTTGAAAATCATCAATGTCTGATTTCTCAGGCAGGTTTCATGGTTTTCTTATTTTTTTCTTGTCTATTGAAATTGAAATAAAATACATATGTAAATGTAGTTTCCTGATCAAGATAAACGGATTGTTTCTTACATTTAACTCTGAGTAGAGCTACTTGAAAAAAAAAACAATGTTAAGAAAAGGTGTATTTTTATACGATTAACCGAATCAGTCGGATCGTCTTGCGGTTAACCGATTAGCAATTCTGTATTCGATTGCCACCCCTAAAATACAAAATATTAAATAATAATAATATGACTATAGAAAAGCTCGTTGCAAAGCAACGAGTAGGTCTTCCGTCCTGTTTTGACCGGAAGTGACGTCAACAAAAGAAAGGAATGAGTTAAGACGTCTCTTGTGACTTTAAAATTTCAATTTTGCAAAAAAACTTTGCAAAATAAGCTATTTCTGGCTACTTTCGGTTTGACCGGAAGTGATGTCGAGGGATGAAAAATTTGGTTGGACGCTTCTGGTTACATAAATTAACCAATATCATGTCGAAAGCGGCAAAAATATGCATTTTCTGACTACTTCGTTTTGGCCGGAAGTGACGTCATTTGATTACTTTCGACAATCTTACTCGCATCTACTTGTCATTTTGAACAATTTTGCTTCTTTGATGTATCACAAATTCTCAATAGTTTTTGAGATATTAAGAAAAAACTTTCAGCCATTGTAGATCCCTTATTTTAGGAACCAGCCCCTATTTGTCGATATCAAATGAAAAAACTTGTCATTCTGCACAACTTTTGTTCTATAAGTTTTAACAAAATATTTACAAGTAAAGAGATATTCTTGAAAAATGCTAAAAATTTTGATATTCTCAATATGACTATTCCCGGAGCATACCGAGCGTCAACGTGTGGCTCTTCAGGGAAAAATGAACTACTTAGTACACATCTATGAACATTGCACTATCATCGCTGAAAATATCAAGTTACTATTATAAGTGTTTTTTTTTTGTTTTTTTAGAAAACGAGCGGACAAAGTGACCCTCTAAAAATCACATAATCGCAGAAATCTCCGGACCGGAAGTGACGTCATCAAAATAAAAAATATATATCTAGATTTTTTGATGTTCTACCAGACCTGAAAGTTTCATGAAAATCAAACAAGCCGTTTCCGAGAACTCGAGTTCACAAAATCGGTAGGAAAAAAAATAATAAAAATAGTGGAAAAGAAACCTAAGAATAACAGTGAGGTCTCTCGCTGAAGACGGAAGACCTTAATTAGTATTTGTCTTCTCGTACCTCAATGTTAAGCACCAATTCAACATTATAAATTGAGAGTAGTGCAAAATATGGAGATATCGAACACTATTCAAGCTCAAAAGTCCATTAAACAATTTAAAATTGGAGCAGAGCAAACACGGACCTCCAAAACATCAGAGGTGGGATCAGGTGCCATGGAGGAGTGAGCATCCCCTGCCGACCGGTCACACCCGCCGTGTGCTCCTTGTCATGATCGGGAAATAACTGAAAAATCCGTCGACAATTCAGTGTGTAAATAATGGCCTAACAATTAGTATGAAAAACGTCAGTCAGCATTTGACTAAATGATAAAATGTATTTGCTGACAAGGTCATTGTATCGACCATAGTACTTACGAAATGATGACTTTAAACGAGACTGCTGATTATAAAGTTTAATCAACTTGTTTGTCAATAATTTACCTCGTTTTAGAAATTGCACATACGTAGAGCATGCTCTTGTGTGAGAGAGATCAACTGAGAGATATAAACCCCGTATGCAGGTGATGAAGGTATATTGCTGCAAAAGTAAGGGAAGTTGACGATTCATAAGTTAAAGTCATCACGTTTATCATAAAGCTTGGTTGTTAGATTACCATTAACGTCTTTTTCAAGTAAAATATCCAAATATGAAAAAGAGTTGTCAGACTCTGTTGTATCTTTTATCTCAAGCTCACTGCGATATATCGTATCGACATAAGAATGGAAATAACCATTGTTGATTGACAATACGTCGTCGATATATCTAAATGTCGAGTTGAAGGCCACAGCAAGTGTATTCTTCTTTTCATGTATAAGATTCTGGACAAATTCTGCTTCATATGAATACACAAAAAAGGTCTACTAATAGCGGGACACAATTGGTACCCATGGAAATCCCAATAGATTGTTGGAAGACCGGTCTCCAAAAACCACATAGATATTGTCAATCAGAAACTCAAGCATCTTTTTAATGTCAACTTCAGAGTACTTGTGTGTACAACCAGAATGTTTTTTAACAAAATAATTTTGCAAATGACCAATGACAAGGTAAGTAAATTTATGAGTTCCATTTTTATTGAAAAAGCAGCTGTCAATTATATCAAAAAGCCTGGACTTTAATTTATCGTGGGGAATGGTTGTGTATAAAGTTGAAAAGTCGTAAGTTTTTAAGCTGTTAATTTTGGTAAAATTTTGTGATTTCAAATTTTCCAAAAGTTCCTTAGAATTTTTTAGTATCCACATCTGATTAACTCCACTACTTCGAATATATTGTTGCTCAGTACTCTTGAAGTTTCTCCTTCACTACTGTTAATATCTTAGTGAGGAGTAAAGAAAGAGGCTGGGTTGAACATTTACTGGAACCCGCTATGTATATTTGTTTGTAAGGATTCTTATGAAGTTTCGGAATCCAATATAGATATGGTAATTCACATTCATTTTGATTGTTTGGAATATTAAAAATATTCAAAACTGACATATGATTTTGAAGAATTTCTTCCTTAGAAAGGGAACTATGAATATAAGTTGGATTACCACTTGTAGAATTAAATCCAAGTTCCTCTAAATTACATTTAATATAATGAGCCTTACAAACAAAGACAATGTTGTTACCTACTTTGTCAGCAGGGATCAGTACGTACTGATCATGTAATCTATCTAATTCTTTTTTGACTTTTGTATTATTGAATACAGAAGGATAGGTGGTTCTCATATTGCCCCTCAATCTTTTAATGCGCAATTTTAACATACATCTGATACATTTAATCCATTCTGACAAAGTGTCAAGGTCTTCTTTTTCATGTCTAGCCCATCACAAACACGGACCCTAGAAACATCAGAGGTGCATAGAATCAGGTGTAATGGAGGAGTGAGTATCTCTTTTCGACCTTTTGTCTTGAGGATTAATGCGTAGTCATTGTAACGACAACAGAATTTTTAAAATGTTGACTTTAAACCAATTTGATGATATTATTTTCAACACATCAAATTATTTGTCAGTAGCCAGCTTCCGTTCAAAAATTGTGATTGTACACAAAAAATGTTCTTACATTAAATATGAAGATAACGAACAATAATCAAGCTCAAGGATTCATTGGAAAAATACAAATTGGGAGCAGAGCAAACAAAGACTTCTAAAAACATCAGAGGTTGGATCAGGTACCATGGAGGAGTTAGCATTCCGGCCCTGTCGAAGTTTTTTTTTTTATAAGTTTTGCCTCAAAAGAATACCAAAGTCGGCTTATAAAGGCCACCTCAATTTGAATATTGTTGTAAATAAGTTTTTTTTTCAAATTGCTTGTTTGGGTTTGAAAAAGTAGAAAAAAAAAGAAGTCAAGATAAGTTGTCCTTTTCGTTGTGAACATTTTATTTCAAGAATTTTGGGATGAAAACCTTTTACACCTGGTCGTACTCATCAATTTACTCCATTAATCGAATTGACATTCAAAGAAAAAGAATGTCACAAATATGTGGACATGCCAATGTTATGTTAACAACAACATAGCATGAACTTTTGTTACTGATTTTGATGCCGTTTATTCTCTAACTTTACAGGAAAGATGAGCTTGTAGTATATGTCTATATACTTGATCTTAGTATTTATATCCTTCATAAACATATAGTTTATGTCAATAAACAATGCTCTGATATATTTTCGATACATTTCCAGCTTTGGTTTAAAGTTCTCAAAATAATTATATTGAATTTGTCGTCTAGGCAAAGAGAGATCTATAAATCATCAAGAACCAGGAATGTAAAGTACGGAAACCCGTGGAGGCCAGTTCAGAAAAAGAAATACTTATTATTGCGTTTAAACGCAATAAGTATTGCGTTTAAACGCAAAACATTGCGTTTAATCGCAATAATCATAGCGTTTAAACGCAAAACATTGCGTTTAATCGCAATGTATATTGCGTTTAAACGCAAAACACTTTGCGTTTAATCGCAAAAGATTGCGATTAAACGCAATAGTTTTTACGTTTAAACGCAGTAATATTTTTGCGATTAAACGCAGTAATATTTTTGCGATTAAACGCAATGATTTTTTGCGATTAAACGCAGTAGTTTTTGTGTTTAAACGCAATAATATTGCGATTAAACGCAATAACATTGCGATTAAACACAAAACTTTTGCGATTAAACGCAAAATTTTTGCGATTAAACGCAATAATTTTTGCGTTTAAACGCAATAATCTTTGTGGTTACAGGCAGTCATTTGTATCAAATCTTGCAGAGTACAATGGACCCACGCATACCTATATCTTTTATTTCTTTCTCTTTTTACTTATTAGGAAATTGTGTATTGTCTTCCTTTATAGAATCAAATTTCTCCGAGCAAACGCTCTCTGAAAGGATAAAACACTAATAAGAATTTATAGAGGAGAAAAAAATGCCGGGTTGTAAAAAACAAAGGCAACCTAAGAACGAGACATGTCTTAAGCTTATTAATTATTGTCTACATTCTTAATGAAGTTTTGGTCAGTTGCTTTGTTAAAAAACTGTCCTCTACGTTGCGGTCACAAGTTTAACCCATGTATAAAGGGATTTTTGGAAAGGACTGAGGAAATGTTGGAATTACGTACAACATGATGAAGTATTTAGACTTAAATGTACATTCAAAACCCTTCCTATGGTTGCATACAGTAAACACAAAAACATATGTGATTGATTTATATGAAATCAAAATCAAATGAAAACAGATTGATCGATGTGCACTACATGTATCAAATTGACAAGTGCTATTAATACCACTGAAACATTCTCTATAAGTTGTGATATACGTAAGCAATTGATAAGAGACTACATTAAGAGTTTTGGGTTCTAATACATTTAAGATTGTTAGGATGCCATTGTTTTACTATAATTTAAGGTTGTTAGGATTTAAAGTTGTTAGGATGCCATTGTTTTACTACAATTTTCAAAAACTGGTTCCGGTTTTATTTTCCAGGGGAAGAAAATATTTTGATATTCAACCCCGTTTAAAGCCAGCTTTTCGCAAATTTTACGGTTGTTATAATGACCTTGTTTGTAAATACATCCTATCGTTGGGTCGTATATTGTCGGACATGTTAGGTCATTGCCATTATACTACATTTGACTACGGATCGATCTCGGAAAAAATCTACAAACAATACAAATTTTAAAACAGGACATAAAGCATGGACCACCTGGAAATACCAAAGGTGGGATCAGGTGCCTAGGATGAGTAAGCATCCCCTGCCGACAGGTCAAACCCGCCGTAAGCCCTATGTATTAATAAAAATGATCGCCAAACAATTGGTATGAAATATTTCAGTCGCAATAAGACCCAATGACAGGTTGTATTTGCTTACAAGCTCATTTTAACGAGTTGTTTACAGTACTCGTGGTTACAAAACATTTGAATTCAAAATTAAGTAACATTAGTTCCATTTGTTCAAATTTAAAGTAAATTCACACATCGACAAAATAAATGTTTTTTACATTTGATAGTGTGATGATCTTAAATTTCTTAAATATGATATAACGTAAAATGACAATGTTTACGTATTTTTGGAATAACCCTCGTATTTTTGCCCTCAGCAACGCCAAATATGTCAATACCATTTTGCACTGTACAAATTACACAAAACTCAGTCTCTCTGGACATCATAATCAATAATTAATTACATGTACCCAAAATATGACTATTGTGTATTGATAAGGCTACTAACCTCCTCAATTTTGGCGACTTTGCAAGGGAAACTACCGGGGGGGGGGGGGGGGGTAAAAATGCAGTCGAGCATAGTAAAAGGGAGAGAAAGGGAAATAAGCTTCATCATCGTACATCGAGCATAGTAAAAGGGAGAGAAAGGGAAATAAGCTTCATCATCGTACATCGAGCATAGTAAAAGGGAGAGAAAGGGAAATAAGCTTCATCATCGTACTGTTGCAAAGACTTTCTTTCTGATTCCTTAAAGAAAAAGGAAGAAATAACGAAAAGAGATCGATCTAAAATAAAACTCTACAAACAATACAAATCTGTAAACAGGGCATTAACAAGGATCCCCGAAAATAACAGAGATGGGATCAGGTGTTCATATAGGAGGAGTAGCATCCCCTGTCTACCGGTCAAACCCGCCGTGAAAGTATCACGTATAGACGGATTATTCCGTAGTCAAATTTATTATAAAAAGATTTTAAACAAAGGTCTAGCAACTGATATGAAACACGTTAGTCAAAATACGACCCAATGATAGATTATATTTGCTAACAAGGTCATTATAACGACCATAAACTTGACGAAATGCTTACTTTAAACTTTGTTGATATATCCCTGAAACATCAACTTTTCTATCAGTAGTTTGCCTCGGTTTAAAAATTGATCGTACTCAGAGCATGCTCTTGAGTACGGAATAAGTTGGGAGACATAAACACCATATACAGGCGATAACGGATCATTACTACATAAATAAGAAAAAGCTGAAGTCATCTCGTTTGTCATACAATTTAGTTGTTAGTTGGCCCTTATCGTCTTTAGTCAGTAAACACCTAAATATGAAACAGATGTTGTGGACTTTGTGGTGTCTTTTATTTCGAGTTCACTGGGATATAAATCGAGACATATGAATGAAAATGACTATTGTAAATTGATAAAACGTCGTCCATATATCTTAAAATCGAGTTGATGGCCACCTGAAGTGTTTTCTTATCATGGAGTTTTTGAATAAATTCTTCTTCAAAAGAATGTAAAAACAAGTCAGCTAATGAAGGAGCACAATTAGTGCCTATCACATTTCCACCAGATTGTTGGAAGACCTGGTCTCCAAAGACTACATAAATGTTGTCAATGAAGAACTCCAGCATCCTTTTAATATCATCTCCAAAGTACTTAATTATAGAATCAGAGTGATTTTTAAAAAAAATGTCTTGATGACCAATCACAGGTAATAAAAATTTCCGAGTTCCATTTTTATTGAATTTAATTTAAACATTTTATTATGCATAATCATAATAGGATTGGACAGCAGGCACTGCCTATATAAGTCCTCTCCATAAAACAAGGTCAAAGGCAAAGAAGCAGTTGTCTATATCAAAAAGCATATTTTTAAATTTTTTTTTTTTTTTTGAATTCATCATGAGGAATGGTTTTATAAAGTGTAGATATTAAATGTTTTTGACTTTTGAAAAATTTGGTGATTAAATATCCTAAGATCATCCATGAAGACTTATTTGGATTTTATCAAAGGCAAGAAACAAAACTCAATGCTTACTTCTAATTTTTCGATTCCTATTCAAAAGAAAGAAGCCCAATGCAATCAATCTTAAAATATTTCTATACTTGAAGTAACATACATGTATTAATAACCTCTTTCAAAATTGCTATACAGTTAGATTTGTTTTAGCTGGATACTTTTCAGTTAATCTGAAAAACTAAAGAAACCAACATTATGAAGACCGTTTTGTCTAATCTGAATATTTTTTTCAATATCAAAAGAATACTTTGATCAAAGAAACCTATGAAATGCGTAGGCTTACATGAATAGTTTCATCAAAATATTGTCTTTTCTTCTGCTGTTGAGCTAATACACAAATCTAACACAAAATTCAACAACAAAAACTTTGCAATATTTGGTAAAAAATTTATTCACATAGAATTTAATTTATTCTATGTATATTTACATGAAATAAATTATAGTTATCAATAAACTATGAACATTCTGAATTGATGCATAACAATACCATTTTCTGGATTGACAAAATAATCCTAATTTTACCCTCCCTTCCCCCTCAACACCTGTTTAGTTAAGTGTTTTAAAAATAGCGAGTTGTTACTAACAGAGCATTGTTACGAAAATTTAGGTATGAGTGTTAGATAAATGCTGATAATGTGATGATGGTGTTTTTTTATATACAATGCTGTGGACAGGCAGTATTTCCCCGACAATGGGAACACTAGTTGTACTGTTACCGGTATATATGGTCTTCCCTGCAGTTAAATGTAGTCCCTTAAATGTACACAGAACAACAAAATCTTCACAGGACTTACAATGATAAATGCTTCACAATGGGATGATGAGAAATAAAATGTATACAAATATTACTTAAAAAATGGAGAAAAAAAATTCACACAAACTTAACATACACCCTATATCACACAACATCATGACGTAATAACTTCAATGAATATCCCAACTCAAATCAGTTTCTCAATAAGTGAACCTCAACATGTCTGTTTGATTGTATCTTTATGTCCACAATCTTTAAATATTTCAAGAACTAAGATAAAACAGCAAATAGCAATTTACTCCCAGGAAATTAAAACTTCTATTTACAGTATTGGGACTATGTACAAATAGATCTGTTTTCAATGTTATCACATTAATGCTTATCACTACCAAATAAAATGTTGTACAAAATGAATGAATACTTTATAAAGCTTTCCATATTCAGATACAAGTTTACTCACAATAACCTAGCAATAACGAGACAAATTTTGGGATTATCTTCAGATGTCCAATATTGAGTAAAATCTTTTTTATCAATAATATATATACTGAAGAAAACTGTCAACCTATCATTTTCAACTGAGTTTATTTTTCTACTTACGCTTGCTTAAGTACAATTTATGAAAATTAAATATTTTTTACTTTCACTCAAAATAACAAATTTTTACCAGAAAACTCTATCATTCCTTATAACTGTTGATATTTTTTGTGAATAATGGTAAGTAACCTTCAATATATGACTGGAACAAAAAAAATCTAGATGGCAAATAGGGTAATTATTGCTGAGATCTTTTTTTACAAAACCTACCACTGGCCTCCGGTGTTCTAAACACAAAATACAGTCAACATATATATCTCTGTTAACAATATTGCAAATATTATACAGATGGCAATTCCTTACAAAGAGGTGATATATGTTTTATATCTATGATGAAATTATCATTCCTTTTGGAGAAATGATCAGTAACATAATGCATGAACTGTGAGCTACATTCTATGAGGCTACAGACTCTGATGGTAAATGTTTAGAGGAGGAAATGTCATCACTTGATAAACAGGTAACAGCACTATTAGAGAAGCCAGAGTCACACGTACTAGACACAATACTCGACGACAGAGAGGAGGAGGACACACAGCGACCACTCCCGTCTGAGTAAGACTCCTGTAGTTCATAATGAGAACTTTCACCGTTAGTTTTCAGTTTTTTCTGTACGGGTTCTTCTCCGTCATAAACACCATTCACAGCGACTGATGAAGAACTTGTAGCAGTCTGTTTACGCTTGTCAGGACTGACCGTAACAACTGTCGGGGACGCCCCCGATACGTCCAGCTCCCGCGGCTCGATCCGTACAGAGGATGCTCCTTCCCCGTCTATGTGGGGTCTGAGATGATTACGTTTGGGGTCTCCATAGATGAGGGAGTGGACAGGGCTAGCTGATCTCTCTCTAGTGGGGGCTGGTACTGGACTCTCCTGGTCATCCAGGAACCGTTCCATATAATCTCTAAAATAAACCACCAAGGTAAAACAATTTCTGACATCAACTCTTTGAAAAAACAAATACGTAAGAGAATTTTTTATTTGAAAAAACTTCTGCAACCTTTCTAAATAAATAGTTTCCTCATTGATTTCAATTTCTGGTTTCCACAGCATCTAGATACATAAAATTAATTAGTTAAACAAAGATCTTACGTTATTCCTGGGTGTAAAACATATTTTCTTTTCTCTATTCTGTTTTTGTTGGCAAACACATCATGCCTCTCTGTTTTCTTCCACAGATAATAAAACTGTACTAATTCTCCTACTGATCTCGTCTTCACCTTCAAAGCAATGAATGAATACCATGTAGTGATTCATGTTGTACAGTATCATCTGCTGAACTTTTAGATATTCTTAGTACTAAACCTACCTTGTTTTGCTGAATGAGGTAGAAATCTTTTCCATATGTTCGGAGCCCATTCTCAAAGTTACGACACTCTTCCTCTGACCAAAGGCTCATGGGATCTACAACACAAAAAATGATATTTTTTTCTCTTCTAAGTACAGAGGACAGATGTTGATACGATAAAACTTAAAAAGACTCTACAGATTTGTCTTACAGTGCTGCCTGAACTGTGATATAAATATACTCCTATACCTGTGGGTGGGACAGCCTGCATTTTCCTCCTCCTCAGAGCTTCCTCTATATTATGTCCACACTGAAGTAACATATACAAAGCCTACAAAAAAGAACAAAACTAATGTCACAAGAACAATCTTAAGCAACACTCTTTCTGAATATTCTTTAGATTCCTAATGCATCAGTTTCTTTAAATAATCAAAATATGATGCAAGTTCAAAGGGTTGACCTTCCCCCATACTCACCTGTTCATCATCCCTGACATGGGCCCCCGTGGGTAGAGCATTGGCTCCTGTACCATTCTGCATAATCTGGTTTTTCACTTCCTCTAAGTACTTCTCCACAGCTATAACATCAGTATGTTCATATTTTATTTAAATTAATATACATGTACATGTATAACTTACACAGGTCATTTGAAGACTTTTTGATTATCCAAAAAAGAAAACCTACCTGCAGGGTCTTCTATCTTTGACGGATCCCATAACAAACGGTCTTCATTTTCATATGCTACAGAAAATACAGAATTAATTTATTTTGTGGTTACAACATAAGTTATATTATGAATTTTCAGATTTGTCCCACTTCCCCTAGTATTAACACTACTTCATCTTATATGTGAATTTAAAACTGTGTACATTACTCATCTTTTCTCCTGATTATTTTGTTGTGTTGAGTTTTTGGGTTATTTTGCTGTGCTAAGTTCATGGGTTAGTTTGTTTTACCAAGTTCTTGGGTTATTTTGTTGAGCCAAGTTCGTGGGTTATTTTTTGTGCCAAGTTCAACATTTACTTTGTTGTGCTAAGTTTTGGGATCTTTCTTTCTAGCCTTACCTGGTGCATCACCATATTTACAAAGTCCATCTGGAACAGTGGCCTGATAGTCAGATCCAACTTGGATTGTCTGTAGAAAGCAGAGTATCAAAATGTATAACTGTAATTAATTTACATCATAAGTAACTATTAATACAAAACTAACAACCAGATGAAAATGCAACAAATATGTTTATTGGTAACCAGTAATTTATATTTATAGAACTGACCTTTTTCCAGTCATCCATGGGTTCAATAGGATGGTAATCTAAATCCTCTTCTGATTCAGAATCCTCATCACTACCCTCCTGACTTTTAGCTGTCAACAAAATAATAAGTCATAAAAAATTCTAATGAAATGCAATGAAAGAAAATAAACTCTGAGAAAGTAAATATTATGGTGTGCCTATATATATATATATATATATATATATATATATATATATATATATATATATATATATATATATATATATATATATATATATATATATATATATAATGAATGTAAAGTAGAATGTTTGGTTATGCTTGTTGATGACAAACCACTGAGGAGTTCTTTTCAGGAGCATAGTAGTCTGGATAAAGAGCATTAATGTTTCTACTTATACCTGAGGAACCTATTATTTGGAAAAAGAACATAAATGACTGCGGGCTGAGGAACCTAGCTGTTTCATTTTAGAAAATTTATTAGCTGTACATTTGAGAAGCCTGGTTGTCTGGGAAGAGGACAATAAGGGGTTTAACTTACACCTGAGGTGTCAGCTGTTTTGGAACAGGACATTAAAGGGGGAGAGGACATAAATGAGGGGTTCTTCTTAAATCTGAGGGATTCTACATCCACCTGAGGAGCCGGACTGGCTGGGATGAAGACATTAATGAGGAATTCTACTTGCATCTGAGGAGCCCTTCTGGGAAGAGGACATAACTAACAGATTTACATCTCAAGAAGCATTGTTAATGAGGGGTTCTACTTACATCTGAGAAGCCTGGCTGTCTGAGAAGAATATATATTAATGAGGGGTTCTACTCACATCTGAGGAGCCTGGCTGTCTGGGATGAGGACATTGAGGGGTTCTACTTACATCTGAGGAGCCTGGCTGTCTATGAAGACAATATTAATGAGGGGTTCTACTTACATCTGAGGAGCCTGGCTGTCTGGGAAGAGGACACACTACTGAGGAGTTCATGTGCTGTAGTCTCTTTGTCATCATCATCATCACTGGTCTTCAGAATGTCTCTAGCGATTTCGTCTTTGTCGAGTGTGAGATCATGATTACTGAGGATCTCTTCCTCACTACTGGAGCGAGTGTCTTGTCTCTCCTCTGCCACCACTGGTCTGGGCCCTCCTCCATAGCCATACATAGCAAGCAAGTCCTCCAGAGGCATCTCTCCCTCCTGTTACAACATACATATCAACAGATAATCAGAGGCATCTCTACTTCCTGTTACATCATACAAATCAAGAGATTATCAGGGCATTCCTACTTCCTGTTTCTTGTTAATACAGTATTTTATTAATTGACTTTGTTTTGAATAACATTATTTAAAGTTGAATACATATTAAAATTAATGTAAGGGAACAAAAAAAGTAAGAATCAATTGATATCATATTTTTCTTGAAAGACCGACATGAAACCTGCCAAAAAAAAAAAAAAACTGCCTGCCTCATTGAATTTTGAAATTTTTTGCCTGAGAAACTATTAATTTTTTATGGCCTTACTGTCAGTGTGTGAAAAATCCTTAGGTAAACACAATGGAAGTGCATAAAGAATGTATTACCGAACATTCTCAAGAGATTATTACGTCAGGTCAAGAAATCTCTCGGATGTAATAGGTAATACATTCTTTATGCACTTCCATTGTGTTTACCTTAGGATTTTTCAGCGCACTGACTGAAATTGTGTTTGAAGATTAATTGTGATGCAGAATCAATCCGATAGCATGAATCAAGACAGAAAATGTAGAGACAAGGTGAACCTACATTAAAGGTTGAAAAAAAATAAATACATGTTTTTTAACCCAGAAAGACCAGCAGGGGTATAATGTAAACAAACCGGCAAAGCATACCTTTCTCTCTTAAAATGTAAAGTATTTTTTGCATGTAACGTTATTTTGTGGTTTTCCCCAATTTCTCCTATAGTAGACATGATAAATAAGTGTAATAAAATTAATTTGTGAGGAAATGTCCAACAAGCCCTGGGGTTGAATATTAGAGGGGGGTCTTGTTCACAAGCACCTGTGGGGTCAGAATATCCTGAGTATTCGGCAGAGGCATGTGGTGTGGAAGGATCGTAATTTGCAAAAATCTGTCTCAGTTATTCTCCAGCATTCTGATCCATACAGGAGAGTTGATACAACACATGCATTATATATTTTAGAGAAATTACTCGGTTTCCCTGCATAGATCTTCCTGATGAAAATACAATTCTTCTGAGATGAGTCTGATTCCTTGAAGAGACCTACCTTTTCTAAATCTCCTAGTTCATCACAACAGCTCTCCCCACTGAGTGCTTCTTCTTCCTCCAGAGTCTGTTCATCATCGTATTCATGAACTAACATGTCAGCTGAAGGATCAAAGTCACGATCTGTGTCTACACAAAAGAAAAATATGTATATTTCAAAATTGAAAAAAATAAAAATCTGAAGTACATTTTTTATGCTTTATAAAACAAACCTAAGTCCTTATTTTGGACATTAATATTTTTCCATTCTAAGCATACACAGTAATTTGCTAACAGAACTACAAAATTATTTAAAAGTGATGTTTGCAGTTTTAATCCCCAGATGCTAAAGTTCTTATTTGACTTTATTATACCTAGTTCAAGGCTTAATTGAGCCTTTTTGGTACAAGGTCCTATGCCCTTTCAATTTGGAATTTTGAATCAAAAAATGAGTAAGAAAAATTCGAAATATTGATGAATACAATGTTTTACTGTACACTAAAGACAAGGATAAAGTAGGCTTATCCTCTATGCATATTTTTATACAGTCTCAGAATTCAATACTGTTGATAAAATGCACAGAATGTTCAATCTACTTGTTCTTGGGTATTTTTTACCTTATTTTATGGGAAAAAGTAAATTTTTATCATTACATTTATCATGTCTCTTACTCATCATGCTCATAAGCAAAAAATGTGTCTCAACTATAGGTATGCAGGTAAATGAAAACTCAAACAAGCTGTGATAAGAGAGCACTTTTCCTTTGCATTTAGTAAAACATAAAATTATCATGGAGTAAGACCGGCACCAACAGTCCACCACTGGAAAGGGGGGGGGGGGGTATACATAGAAATTAAAGGAAAAATGTTGATATCGTACTAAAATGCTTACCTGGGCTGCTGGATTCACTTGTACCAGCCTGAAAAGAAATTAAAAATAATTTTAATCACATCTCAACGACAACATAAACATGGGGGAAACCCTATCTGAACCGAATGACCGCCGCACTCTAAACAAAAATCCAATTTCGCGCCAGTCAAATCTTCAATTTCCCCATCAAAACTAAAAAATAACCTATAAAATTTACAGAATAAAAAGATGAATATCAGATGTTTTGAAATACATATGCATCGAACATCAAAATAGACTAATAAATTTCCATTTCAGGGGAATCCATAAAGATATTAACAATATTCCAATAGATACCTCCGCCATCTTTATCAAAAATTATGGGATACGCTAATTTTAAATGAAATCGAGGCTAGAATCTTACCGGATATCGAAATTCTTTGTATACGAACAGTCTATTGGATAATTGATTTTATTGTCCACGAACGCATATGTATATATTAAAAAAGAATTAAATGTTGACACTTCATATAATAAGTTTTATCAGAATGCTGAATGACTCTATTTTGAATATGTAGGAAACAAAATGCTTGAAAATAATTCATTTATTGAAAAGTAATGCATATAACGCCAGATGGGGTCTCATCTCTCTACCAATCAGAACCCTGCTATCAAGCGATAGTTAGTTTCTCTTGGCAACTGAAAAGCATTGTAATATGGCGACTATTTAGCAAGTGTGCGAAAATTTTAGTAACAGAACTTTGTGAAACATGTCAACGTCAAAGTCCCGCAAAAGTCAATACCTAAATCCAGGGTAAATGATAAAGACGTTATAGTATTTTTATTTTCTGCAAAAGCTGTTGAAGCTTCAGAGAATTTTTCAAAGTTTGGAATTCTTACAAGAAGTCATTTCGAATTGACTCTGCCTCTGTTGTTATATGATTTTCTCAGGTTTTATTTATTTATTTATTGTAGCAAATAATAATGTAAGATCGTTTAAAGCTAACATAGCTACTTCATTTCAGAGACACAACTATTTATAATGTTATTTATGTGTCTGTTTGTTATAATAAAACTGTAACAGGAAAGGAGAAAATGTATGGCTGGACCGGGAATCGAACCCGGGATCCCTGCATCACTAGTCAGGTGCTCTACCGACTGTGCTCAGTTGGTAGAGCACCTGACTAGTGATACAAGCCGATATCCATGGCCCAAACCATTACATTCCTCCTGAAATTGTCTTCGCCCTCGAAGACACAACCCAAGTTCTTATTTGCCCCTGGCAGGACTTTCACCTGCAAGTCCAGTGGTGGTGAATGGCACTAAATGTGTAACAGGAAAGGAGAAAATGTATGGCTGGACCTGGAATCGAATCCGGGACCCCTGTATCACTAGTCAGGTGCTTTACCCCATTACAAAACAATCAAGTATCAATTGTCATACCAGTGCAAATACACACAAGAAAAGTATTTTTCAAGTGGTCTGGTTTTGTTACTTTTTACTTTGTGCGATATAAGCATAAAAGTTTTTCCTTAAAATCTGATTTTTGAAAAAAAGAAAGGTATTAAAATAATAGCACTCATTTGACCAGTTAAGAATTTTTTACAGGACTGAGTAGTTCTAATAGATTTGAGAGATAATAATTTTTCAATAGACTGTTTCACGATAACTGCGGTACTGCTCTTTTGCAGGGCAAAATGATATATTTTGGTGAAATATGACGTAAAAGTAATTGTTTAATATACGTCATTTAATTATCTGTCATCAAAAACTTCGCCAAATATTGTTATTTTGCCCTGCAAAAGATTAGTACCGCAGTTATCGTGAAAGGGTTAATTAAATTGATATCCTAGCTTATTCTTGACATAAGGCTTATTAATATTTGTTTGAATTTTGCAATGTTTTGATATATTTTATGGACTGTCCATTAGAAGTTGTAACAAGATACACAATTTGATTCCAACTTTTTAGTACCAGCCAAGTTGCAGCCAGCACTACATCACGGAAGGGAAATGTTGGTGCTTCAGTGAATAAAAGCAAATATGGAGGGGGTGGTACTATGTATGCCAGTGTCCGATCACGGACTAATATCCTGTCATCAGCCAGCAAAAGAAGTGTGGCTCAGAGTGACAAGGCAGTTACCAAACCACCTGTTCAGGTGATCTATTGTTGATTTTGACCAGTTTTTGTATTACTTTGTAATATGTTGACGGTGCGACCATTGGGGTGAGCTAAGTTGTGTGTAATTTATTACAGTGGAGTCTTGATATTATGTTCATAGTTTAATACAATAGAATGCTTATTAGGTTGGACAGTACATTTCTAAACAAACTTAAATTGAAACCTTTATTACGATGTCCCAAAATGCTTGGATTCGGTTTTACATTGTGGCCAAAACAAAATGAACTCAGTGTATTTATTCAGTATTAATCAAGAACATACACTAAAGCAGCCACTAAATAAACATTGAAATATCTGTGGTCTGATGGGGTGTTAACTTCCAGGCCCGTTAGGTGTTTAGTAACACTTGACTGATCTCACTCCAGGGTTGTCCCTAAGACCTGGGGGCCAGGGAATTTCCCTGCCTATATTGATGTAATCCCCCGGTTATTTTGGTATTCCTCCTAATTTCCCCATTAGGGAAGGTACCCCAGATCCCCACCGACTTTTTAGATGTCCCCTTCTATTTCAATTCTTAGTGACAACCCTGTCACTCTGACACAAGGTCTTTCCTTTGATAAAAAATTTGAAACAAATAAACTGTAGATTTATCTGTGCATGAATAATTTAAATTTTCATATCTTTACAATCAAATTAATAAAAATAATCCACATATAAAATATTGTATTTAATCATTTTTGTATGTTAAACCCATTGTGAGCCAATTAAGAGCATTACCACAGTCATGAAAAAACAGTCTATTTGCATTGCATTGTGGGTAAAGAGGTTACTCTGAAAAAAAAAATCATTTGGAGCAAAGTGCGCAATCTGAATTCTCCCTTTGACCAGGCATTGCTTCAAGATCTCGCAGTGCCAGTGACACTTCATGCTGCTCGCTGCACTTACTATAATTAAACTTTTTTTTTTTTACCAATTAACTATATTTATAATTTCTAAGGTCTATCATTCAGAGAGCTCTAAGAATCTACTTTCAGAGAATAATTTCTCTTGAGACTTGTCGTTTTTGATTGTTGAATGATAAAGCTAGTAAAATAGTAGAAATCAAGGGATTTTTTTCTGGTCTCGTTTGTTGTGAGTATTTTGTTATTCTAGGTGTTAGATGAAGCTGGTAATGATGTGGTCCTGTTTGTTGTATTCTAGGTGTTAGATGAAGCTGGTAATGATGTGACTTCACTTCCCCTGTTACATGTTTGTTGTATTCTAGGTGTTAGATGAAGCTGGTAATGATGTGACTCCACTTCCCCTGTTACATGTTTGTTGTATTCTAGGTTTTAGATGAAGCTGGTAATGATGTGACTCCACTTCCCCTGTTACATGTTTGTTGTATTCTAGGTTTTAGATGAAGCTGGTAATGATGTGACTCCACTTCCCCTGTTACATGTTTGTTGTATTCTAGGTGTTAGATGAAGCTGGTAATGATGTGACTCCACTTCCCCTGTTATATGTTTGTTGTACTCTAGGTGTTAGATGAAGCTGGTAATGATGTGGTCATGTTTGTTGTATTCTAGGTGTTAGATGAAGCTGGTAATGATGTGACTCCACTTCCCCTGCTACATTCAGATCCATCAGCTGTGAAGAAGAACCAGAGTAACATTCTGGCCGACAGCTCTGCTGGAACAGTAAGTATATAACGCACTGTGTTGATCACTCAGTAGACTAGCTTTCCATCATCCTCAATACAGAAGTTTTAAAAGCATGAGTGTTTGGCATTAGATGGTTTTTTTGAATTGTATAATTTTTTTTAATTCAGCCCACAGATCTCATGTCCCAAGCCTCCATTTACAACACAGGAAATGTCACAGCAAGTACATTTGGAGGCGGACCCTTTACAAGGTAACTTCATGGTACCTCTCTCAGAAGCACCTAATACAATTCCTATTTAAGAAGTTTCTTCTCAGTACTTTCTTTTTCTGTTTTTTTTCTCCCCAGGTCTGTGTTCAGTGCATCTCAAGGAACAACTTCAGATTCTATGATGGGGGAGGATATTACAGAACCCTCCCAAGATATGTCTTCAGCATGGGCAGGTAATCACCACAGCCAAAGGTTGTCATACTATTACATCTTAATTTTGGACAAGTATTCAGCCTTCAAGACTATGTGAATTTTATTTTGGGACTTTATTTTCTCTATCTTTCCTTCATTTATGGAAAATAACATCACGAAGTTCACAACTTGATGAAAAAAGAAATTACAATAGACAAATTTAAAAATGCTTTAATGCCTTCAAATACTTCATCTGCATTTCCAGATTGTGGTGTATTATTTTAGTACATTATATGATAACGGATGTTTCTGTTTGGCCAGATATTCGTCACAAGAGAGAGGAAGTAAAGGAGACATTGACGGATGCCGACCTGGAGAAGATAGTTGACCTGACACTGACCGAGACAGAAACCATCTGGTTACTGGACATGCCTGGAACCTCTGTGTCAACAGAGTCTGAGGAAGCAGCAAGTGTTAAAAAGAGGAACGAAGAGTACCAAGAGGTACAACAATTCATAGATGTCAATAATCTGTGACTGAAATTACTGAGTGATTTAAAAATATTTAGAAGTGTAATGTATTGAAAACTTTAAATATAAAGATCAGCAATATGTTTATGGAATAGAATTTAAATCTGTTGGACGAAAATCAAGAAAATACTCTGCTGGTTGTAGTTAAAGAAGACAAGAGTGGGGAATGACAGGTATGCAGAGAGAGGGATGAACACATTCAATGAACCAGCCAAGTATAAAACAGTCCAGACAACAAAGATAACCTGTGTAGTAAGTCATAATACAGGTCTAAGAAATGTGATTCTCTTTGCTCAGTTGTAGAAAATTTAAAGCATTTAACTAATGTGATTCTCTTCGCTAAATTGTGGAAAAATTTAAAATTATGAATGAATTTTTATCACTACAATAAGATGTGTGAGGCATGTAGGAAATAAAAAAGAATCAGTATTTTCTATTAGAGTGGATCTAAATTACAGTAATTTGAGACTATCCTTTTCTTCCGTTTACTTATTTAGTAATAAACTGATTGTAGGACTCAGGTGTCATGGCAACAACTTGGGACATGTATGACACATTTGAACAGAGGGACCAAGAAATCCGAGGTACACAAAGCTTATAGGAATAACTATGTTGTTGAAAAATTAAACTTATAAAAGCAGTTCAATGCTATATGAGTTGTTAAGTGAATTTGATAATTTTTGTAGCAAAAGAGAAAGAGGAAGAAGAAGAGGGTACAATCAGTCGACCGAGCAGCCCAAAGGAGGCAGAGGAGGGTAAACCAGCCTCCAAGACAGACATCGGGGAACCCACAGGACTGGTCCGCGAAGGTAGTGCCCACTCTGTCAGGATAGGTGAGAGAAACATGTAGTCTGTCAGCTGTAGACCCAGTAGTTAGTAGTACAGTAATTGTAATACTGTAGTAGTCCATCAGATGTAGACTCAGTATTTAGTAGTACAGCAACTGTAGTTAGTACAGTAGTTGTAGTACAGTAGTTAATTCAGTAGTAGTGTTTAGGTGTTAGATGTTGTGTCAGTAGCTAGCGTAGTGGATAGGTGTGGAATAAAAATAGTAGGATAATGTAGCATTCAAACTTGACAAGTGTAACATTAAGTAATAATACATGTAGTATTACAGTAATGTAAAACAATGTCATTTTATATTTTTCAGTGGTTAGTTGTGTCTGTATGAGATTTTGTTCACACTATAAGATAACTGTTGTTCTTTCTTATGGAGCTCTGAGTTTTGGAATTCTGTTGAGGTGGACTGTAGTTCTATAAGGACGAATGGACCAAGTTTGGTTGATAGCTGATCCTCCTTTGGGAAATTTTTTAAATAGGAATATACAAAACTTCTTGAAAAAGTTTTTACATGTAACTCTGATAACAAACATTTAGAAAATGTTTAAATTTATAAATGTTTTCTGCCAGGTTTGTTTAAGAATGTTTCTTGTGACAAAAGTTGTCAGTTTCTCCTTACTCATTAGCTGAAAAAACCAGTGCAATTATTAGATCTCTACAGTATAAAAGTTTTAGCTTAGCTTTCAAATACTTAAATTTTTCTTTTTCTTCTTTACCTAATGCTATTTTGCTAGGTAATTCTAAGAGTAAAATGGGTTCAGGTAGTGTTGTGTTTTTAGGAAGTTACCTGGTTATATTGTCAGATATTTTGTATTGTCTCACTGAGATATCCTTGTATTGTCTCATTGAGATATCCTTGTATTGTCTCAGTGAGATGTCCTTGTATTATCTCAGTGAGATATCCTTGAATTGTCTCAGTGACGTACCCTTATATTATCTTAGTGAGATACCCTGATATTAGCTCAGTCAGATAGACTACACGCTTCTCTGATCCTTTTCCTGAAGAAATTTATATGAAAGTGTATCAAACTTAAAATGATAGAATTTTTTTGAGAAAAAAAAGATTTTAAATATAAACTCAATATCGAATTTTCAGGGTTGATGCACTCTTTAATATTAGAATCTTTGACTGGTTGTGTGTTATTGTATTGATTTATTCACATTAACTGTTCTTTCTTATGAAGACTCTGTGAAGCCTCATGTGTCTGAGCGACCCCCTACAGGTAAGGTCTGGTTAATGGCTGTCTTTGGATGTCGTGATATACCTGTACACTCTCACAAGCATTGGTTTGTAATGTCCCAACAATATAGTTACAATAACAATTCTCAGTGAAGACAAAGGAAATGGACGATGAAGGAAAATAACAGATTTTTTCCTTTTTTGAAAAATTATATTTACCTGAAACCTTTTTACAGGGTAACTCTTATAAAAGAGAAAAATGTATTATTTATTTTCTATGTAGTACATTTGTGTAACAGATCAAACAACTCCACACAAACCTCCTCACTGGAATGTTTATCCACCCTCTCTCCCCTTGAGTGTGCCCATGTATCTGCTTTCTTCACTCTCTTGAATATATATAGTAATTGTATTGTCACTTTATAGTACAAAGAAATATTAATATTATCACAGCAAAGGTTTGTGTACAAATTAAGTAATGTAAATCAACCTTAAGTTGTCGGTTTTTGTCAATTTTCAAGTATTTTGATATTTTTACCATCTTTGGATCTTGTGGTTTTATAATGCAGGCGTTAAAAAAAATCTTCAAAGGTTAAAAAAAAGAAGTACCAATATCTTTCCATCTGTATTGTTAATCTTTAAACAAGTTAGCCGTTTTCCTTTCTTTTTACAGACATTTGTAGAGGATAATGATGAAAATATAAAGTCTAAATGAAAAATACCATGTTTATACCTGTTCACTCTGTATTATATATATGTTTTTGTGTGAAAATCAACAGCAAGTAAAAAGTCAGAACATCTAAATGTTGTAACTTTACTTTCTGAGTGGAAATTTCACAATTATACAGTGAATAAAAAGCGAAGACAACTATTTATGTTTAAACTATCAATGATGACAGGTATAACAAGAAAGGTTGTCTCCCCTAAATTGTCATGCTGTTTAATGTGTTCATCTGAATGTCAAATTGTTAAAACCCATCGCCTGAAAAAGTTATACATCATTTCCACTTATATATTAAGATCGGGTGATTTAAACTTGCATAGTAGTTAGACACTTAATAGTAATTAACATATTAAAGTAGGATGAACATTATTGATGCTTTTTACTTTCATTGTATGATTGCAGATGGAACAAATAATCATAAGATTTATGACCAATTACTTTTGGTTGATCTCTGTTATTCATATTTTTGAGGGGGAATTAATTTTTAAATAAGATAAATAAAAGTTATGATGCACATGTATCATATCAACAAGAATGATACTCCAATATCAATACCATGTATTCCACTTTTAAAAAAAAAAATGCCTTTAAATTTTGTAAATAAAATTCTGCTTGAAATGAGGAATTCACATGATGACTGGACTTGAAATATCTATAATGATTAAGAACATGGAGAAGGCTCCTAATTGTCATCAGTTGATCGTTATAATATTTTTACTTCAGAATAATCTTACCTGTGATCCTTCGGACATTATTTGTGCTGTACTCTGTCTGTGGAGAACTTCTACTGATTCTTTCCATTTTTCTTCAGAGAGTCGAGCGACCATGGCCTCCTCTGTTGCCGGTTCAGAGAGCGTGTTTGCCAGCAAAGAAACTGGAGTGTCCTCCATTCCCAGTGATTTATCAGCCGTAGAGGAGGAAAAAATATTCAAGGTTTTCACGCTCTCTCAAATTCTCAATTTTAAGTTTTACACATAATAACAAATGACAAATTTTTAAATATTTTTCAAACAGTGTTTGAATTAGGCTCCTACTAAATATTTTTGTTGTGTTACAGTCAGAAAATTTCCAAAGAGATTTATTTATTATGGAGCGAGTGGTAAACCTGAACACATATCAACCAAAACAGGCATTATACAGGAATTTCCCCATTATACCAGGTAATTCACATACCAGGTAATTTACATACCAGGTAATTCACATACCAGGTAATTCACATAACAGGTAATTCACATAACAAGGAAAACAACAGAACAGAACTGATTATTGAGTTTAAATGTTAATAAAGAAAAACAATAAAATGAGTTGCTTTACTTTAGATATGGACAGAGAGAGTACAGAGCTAGGAGACAAACAGGTCAGCATGGTCAGTGACATGGGGCCAAACTTTGACCGTCTCTGGTCCTACTCATGTAAACTGACCAGTGGACGCAACATCAGCTGTATGTCTTGGAACAAGCTCAACCCAGTAAGTATATAAAAAGATTTGTTTGTAGCAAGAAACCAGTAAGGAGGGAAAAAAATGTGTGTACATGTAATGCACATTTTTTTTGCTACTTTTAGAATCATAATTATGTACATGTATTATGTTCATTTCTAATGAAAAGGTAGACATTTGATCTAAATAATTTTCATGTTTTTATTAGAATTCTCTGAAATTTTATTTTGGTTCTTACTGATTAGTTTCAAATTGATTGACAGGATCTGGTTGCTGTAGGATACGGGGAATTTGAATTTTCAGATCAGAAGTCCGGCTTAATCTGTTGCTGGTGTCTTAAAAATCCTGATGTATGTATTCAAATGAAAATAATCTCTTAAAATTGTAAAATGTACCCATCATTGTAACAGAGCACCCATTGTGCTGTAAATCCTAATCTCTTGTCTTTCCATTACATAACAGTATTGTAATAGAGCACATGTTTTGCTGTAAATTCTTCTCTCCTGTCTTCCATTATTGTTTTTTTATAGAGCACCTGTTTTGCTGTAAATTATACTCTCTTTTCATTCTATTACAGTATCCTGAGAGAGTGTATGCCTGTAAGGAGGGGGTTACAGCTATTGATTTCTCCAAGGCCTACCCCAATCTTCTGGCTGTAAGTCATATACAAAATAATCACAGCTAATACGTACTGTAGAATTGGTTATTTTACTGTGACATTGATTTTTGTAATAAAGTCAAGATGTTTATACTATGAATCTGTATTTGTTGTCAGGTTGGTATGTATGATGGAGGGGTTGCCATTTACAATGTGGCCAGCAACAAGGATGAACCAATCATTGACAACTTGTAAGTGTATTGCATCATATTCTAAAATAATTCAGAAAACTTTCTAATATTCTGATTCCTTAAAGTTAAATCAGGAACGTGCCTAATGGAATAATTCTTTATGTTACTTGTTCTTTGCCAGCCACACACCTGGTAAACACACAGCGCCAGTGTGGCACATAAAGTGGATCGAGAAAGAGCGGGGGTCAGGGGAGGAGACATCAGAGGTAGTAGTCTCCATCTCTACAGATGGTCGGGTCACTCAGTGGTCCATTAGGAAGGGATTCGAGTGCTATGGTAACATTATGTTTCTTGGTTTTCTATTCATATTCATATAACTTCTAAAGAGCACCTATTGTAAATCCAATTTGTTTGCCTGGTAAATGAGATCTGCATGACATCATCACTGATGTTTCTGATTATGGTTTTACTGTCCATGAATAAAATTATTTTTCCTGTTTTTAATAATAATTTACTGAATTACTTTCTAAATGAAACAGAATATAGAGAAAAGACTCTGACAATCTGACATAAATGTAGCAAAAGTAATCCATTTGACAATATTTATTTTTTCCTTATTTATGTCTATTTACTTCTAGACATCATGAAACTGAAGAGAATGCCCACAAGAATGGGAGGAAAGAAAGAGAAGAAAGGTGAGGCCTTTATCTCCAGACATGCTGGAGGGATGTGCTTTGACTTCCACCCCAAAGAACCAAACATGTAAGTAAGGTTTTTATTGCACAGACGCATTTCTTCTGACAATTGTAACAATTTGATCACTCAGGAAATGTTTGTGTTTGACAGATACGTAGCAGGGACTGAAGAGGGCCATATCCACAAATGTTCTTGTTCATATAATGAACAGTATCTAGAGACCTATTATGGGCACACAGTAAGAATTCAATTTGAATCTTAGTTTTATAAATGTAATGAAATTTTTATCACTTCTTTTTTATAATCAACTTTTCCTATTTGTGTGACAGGGTCCAGTGTATAAGATAGAGTGGTCCCCCTTTGTCAGTGACATCTTTATGAGCTGCAGTGCTGACTGGAGCATCAGACTGTGGCACCAGGAGAGGACACAGCCAATCCTCAACTTCTTCTCCTCCACAGTAAGTATACAGGGAACGAAAACAGTCAAGAAATGGCTTCATATTAGTATTGCAGTATTTATAAGAGTATTATGATATTTGTCATTACATTATTGTTGTGCTGCAAGCAGTCGTTAAAAAAAGAACAGTCTTGACCCCATTGTTTAAAATTCTGAGAGTCTAACTACTTTGAATTTTTATAGTAAGCACAACTTTAATTACTTTACTCCTTTCTGTTTTTGTCAGAAATCAGTATATGATGTTGTTTGGTCTCCTAAATCTTCCACGGTGTTTGCTTGTGTGAACGAGGGAGCTGTGGAGGTCTGGGATCTCAGTATCAGCACGTGAGTTCTTATCAGACAACGGATTCTGACTTTTCCTGAAGAAATATCTCAAAACTTAAAATAATACATCCACATATATTTCCTTATTTAGGTTGGACCCAATCATCACCAATAACCCAACATCAGGTGCCAAAAAGACCTCCGTCTCCTTCTCCAAGAACTCAGATGTAAGTGACTGACCACAGTGTCACATTGTCTGATGAGGTGGTATTCAATGTGGATTGCTGTGTAGCTTATTTTCTGACTCTTTATTTCAGTGTATACTGGTAGGTGACAGTAAAGGAGAACTAACGGTGTATCAGCTCAGAAGTATGCCTGAACCTCCAGCTAATCAGGTCTGTAATCAACCTAATTATAATCACATTATTATCAAAGACGTTTAACAAGAGATCGCTTTTTATCTTACTGTTATTAGATCACAAATCTCAATAAGCCCCTTTTCTTGAGTTACATGCTTTTCCTATTTAAACAATAAAATACTTTCTTTGTTTTTTAAGGTTGAGATAATGGTTTTGACATTGCAGAAAAATACATAACTTGCATATATAAGCAGGTTATGTAAATTTTTTCTGCAATGATTGCAACCGTTACCCCTTGCATTAACAGAGAAAGAAAGACATTTCAATTGTTTTAGTCATTTACTTATATCTGTATAAATTATTTGTTTAAAGTGGGTGAAAGTATGTAAATTATTGTATTGTTTCATATAAATGGCTTTAAAACAAATTCTAACTAGTTTGATCGTTTATAAGTTGATAAAGGCAATCGATTTTCATAAGAAAATAATGATAAAATATTAGTAGATGTAAATATTTTCTTATAAATGATAAGAAATTCCTACTGAAAATTACATAAAGAAGACTAGAGTCATGTGATTGTTTGTGATGTTTTAGGAGGATGCATTAAGGAACGTGATCAAGGCTTCCCTGGCTAGTCAGCTACAACAGGACCTAAAAAAGAAAGAAGAGGAGGCCAAGGAATTAGAACAGGACATTGACGAGGACATCTAGATAACGAGGATAGAAAGGGCAAGACAGACCACAAAGCAAGCACAGGGATCTGTGTCATGTGTGCATTTATAAGAACTTCATCACCCATACATGTTTTACTCCCTTTATTGAATGGGAAAAGACTTGACAACCTTGATAACACATTTGGGATGTAATTGTTTATTTGGACAGTCTTTATGATGTTATTTGAATTATATGTCTTACTATTGTTGAGACTCTGAAAATTCCGTCCTGTCTTGTTTTTGTGATATTAACAACTGAACAATTATTTTTTTGTATTTCTCATGTTAATTTTACAAAATATTAAAATATACAAATAGACCTTACTTCTCTGTGTCAGTGGAAAGTACTTATAATGTCAAAGTTCAGCCTCATTAATCTAATTTGATAATTACATATTTTTATGATGGAGCCTTTTGTGTGACTTGTAAACAATTGAATACATTCAAATAGTTCTTATATAGCTTAATTGATGTCAATATTGATTTACTGGTACATTGTAGCATCTATGGATGAAGGAAAGAAAGAAATTATGCTCCCCCCCCCCCCTCCCCTGTCTGAGGGTCTAAGGAGTGGGGCCAGAATCATCCAAGCTGATAATTCAAAAATTTCTTTACTCAAGGACTGTAACTGTAAAATTTAGAATATATATAAAATATATTTTACTGATATATAGTAAACCATAGGAAACGAAGCTTTTTTATAGATGTGCCCCCTCAATAATTACTCTGATGACCTTTGGATTTTGTTTTTGTTTTGTTGTTGTTGTTGTTTTCTTTGTTGATGTTTTTTCCCCACCCAAACTAAAAATGTTTGGTTCTTCCCCCCCCCCCCCCCCCCCATCACCCCTTTTTCTATGGGCCTGAAGTCTTCTACCAGAATTATGAAGTTTATGTATGTTATGAATGCCTGGATTAGATTTAATGGCCCAAGGTACATGACTGTATACTATACTGAAGTTGCTTATTTTTTTCACTCCTGTACATCTATCAGGCAATCTGTGAGCCTATGAAGAGGAGATATCCCTCTACCAACATGTCCACTAACTCCAGGATTCAGGTCCCAGGAAGGGCTAACTTTCTGCTTCTGCCAAGTATAGCCAATAATCAACAAGCTGATTATTATGGCAAATGTGGTGCGCATGATATTACCAAAATTAAAACTTTAAAAGGTTAAAATAGTGTTTCTTATTTATGGTTGGGAAGCCATCACATGAGACCTAAAGGTGTATTCATAACTTTGTTGTAATTGAAAATTATTTATGCAGCTGGACATGAATAGCAGGCAAATCTGTCGGTAGCAGGCAAACTTGTTTGTAGCAGGCAAACTTGTAAGTAGCAGGCAAACTTGTTTGTAGCAGGCAAACTTGTTAGTAGCAGGTAAACTTGTTAGTAGCAGGTAAACTCGTAAGTAGCAGGCAAACTCGTTAGTAGCAGGCAAACTTGTTAGTAGCAGGCAAACTCGTAAGTAGCAGGCAAAATCGTTAGTAGCAGGCAAACTTGTTAGTAGCAGGGAAATTTGATAGTAGCGGGTAAACTTGATAGTAGCAGGCATACTTGGTAGTAGCAGGTAAACTTGTTAGTAGCAGGCAAACTTGCTAGTAGCAGGTAAACGTATAAGTAGCAGGCAAACTTGTTAGTAGCAGGCAAACTTGTAAGTAGCAGGTAAACTTGTTAGTAGCAGGTAAACTCGTAAGTAGCAGGCAAACTCGTTAGTAGCAGGCAAACTTGTTAGTAGCAGGGAATCTCGCTAGTAGCAGGTAAACTTGTTAGTAGCAGGCAAACTCGCTAGTAGCAGGTAAACGTATAAGTAGCAGGTAAACTTGTTAGTAGCAGGTAAACTTGTTAGTAGCAGGCAAACTCGTAAATAACAGGGAAACTTAATAGTAGCTGGTAAACTTGTTAGTAGCAGGCAAACTTGGTAGTAGTAGGTAAACGTATGAGTAGCAGGTAAACTTGTTAGTAGCAGGCAAACTTGGTAGTAGCAGGTTAACTTGTTAGTAGCAAGCAAACTCGCTAGTAGCAGGTAAACGTATAAGTAGCAGGCAAACTCATAAGTAGCAGGCAAACTTGTTAGCAGGTAAACTTGTTAGTAGCAGGCAAACTTGTTAGTAGCAGGTAAACTTGTATGTAGAAGGTAAACTTGTTAGAAGCAGATAAACTTGTTAGTAGCAGGTAAACTTGTAAGAATGATTATAAGGACCAGTTGGCACACAGCGGGTGTGACCGGTCGGCAGGGGCAAACCTGTTAGTAGCAGGTATAAGGCCCTGTACAAAAATTGTGAAATTCATGATTCCAATTTTCAAGCCAAACAGGCAAGGGCTTAGTAGCTGACCATATATTGAAAGTATAAAGGATAGCAATGAGTTATGATCCATTTACAAAAACTATAAATTTCATTTCCTCTATGTACAATTTTCTGGCCTTATGTGGATCTAAGAACTGCAAACGATATTATTGTTCTGCCAATTTTTTCAGAAGGTAACATATTTGAATGATTTTTAGGCCACCTGAGTCACTCAGGTGACCTATTGCTATCTGTTTTCGTCCATCTTCGTCCGTCTTGTGTTAACATTTGAACATTTTCAGCTTTTTCTCTGAAACCGCTGAACCAATTTCAGCCAATTTTTGCATATAGCATTTATGTGTAAAGGGGAACAAAATTTGTGAATTTCATGGTCCCTGCCCCCTGGGGCCTGAGGGGTGGGGCTAAAACCACCAAAATTAATGCAATCTTTAAAAATCTTCTTTACTCCTGGACATCAAGCAGTCAAACTGTTGGCATGATTGTAATAAGGATTGAGCCCTCTACCAAAATTGTGAAATTCATGGCCCCAGGGTCAGGGGTTCTGGTGCTAGGGCGGGACTATATAGATCATATAGTGAAAGTGCATTATTTCTTTGAAAATCTTCTTCTCTACTCCTGGGTATTATTTAAACAAATTAAATATATAGTTATGATTAGCAAGAGTGACTCTACCAAAATTGTGAAATTCATAGCCCCAGGGTCAGGGGTTCTTGTGCTAGGGCGGGGCTATATAGATCATATAGTGAAAGTGCATTATTTCGTTGAAAATCTTCTTCTCTACTCCTGAGTATTATTTAAACAAACTAAATACATAGTTATGATAAGCAAGGATGCCTCTTCCAAAATTGTGAATTTCATGGCCCCTGGATCGGGGGTTCATGTGTTAGGGCGGGGCTCTATTTATCATATAGTGAAAATGCATTAATTCTTCAAAAATCTTCTTCTCTGCTCCTGGGTATTATTTAAACAAACAAAGTACATTGTTATGATAAGCAAGGATGCCTCTTCCAAAATTGTGAAATTCATGGCCCCAGGGACAGGGGTTCTGGTGCTAGGGCGGGGCTATATAGATCCTATAGTGAAGGTGAATTATTTCTTTGAAAATCTTCCTCTCTGTCCCTGGGTATTATTTAAACAAACTAAGTACATTGTTATGATACGCAAGGATGCTTCTTCCAAGATTGTGAATTTCATGACCCCAGGGTCAAGGGTTCTGGTGAAAAAAGGGGGGGCTCTATTGATTATATAGTGAAAAAGCAAAATTTCTTTGAAAATTTTCTTTTCTGCTTCTGGTTAAAAAGCAAAGAAGCTATGTGTATAGTTATGATGAGCAAGTGTGCTTCTTCCAGAGTAGTGAATTGCATGACCTCTGGGTCAGATGTGCTGGTGTAAGGGTGGGGCTCTTGATACATGTAATATAGTGAAAATGCATTAATTCTATTAAATAATCCTGTCTGCTCCTTAGTGTTAAGCAGATAAACAAAGTGATTACTTATGATGAGCAAACTTCTGGTCCCAGGGTCAGAGGCTTTGGTGTTTCTCAGTGGGGAGGGGGGCTCTATTGATAATATAGTGAATCTGTAGTAAAATGCATTATTTCTTTAAAAATCTTCTCTGCACCTGGGCATATCAAAGGCAAAAAGAGTAAATGTTTTAATAAGGAAGGGTATTTTTACCAGATTTTTTTTGAACATCTGGACCATCTGGTCAAGTGTTCTGGTCCTGGCCAGGGCTCTATTAATTTGTATTCTACTGAGAGGAGTTATTCCCCTTTGCCATTTACTTTTGATAATTAATCACTGTAAATAATGTTCTTGAAAGGTTTATAGAATAAGAAGAATTGTGCAAGAATTTTTATTGTATAATACAAAAAGTACTTTCATAGTTTTAATGATCAGGTAGACTTGTAAGTAATAGAAAAATAAAAATGATACAAAAATAACTTGTCTTCATCAAAGACCAAGAGAGGCCAATGTAAGAGATTTCAACAAGGAATTAAAGTAGTACAGAAGCGCTGATAGTTTGGTAATATACTGTATGGTAATTAGTGATAAACGGGGAACAGATTAGAACCTAATTTACGAACTGTTAATGAATACTAGACTAATTATTTTGTTGATCCTGATCACCCTAATTTTCTTGCTTTTGGGCAACAAAGCTTCACCTTTCAGTTCATTTTATACTCTATGGATCCTCTAAATTGTTGTATTATACTCAGGTGACCGTTAAGGCCCTTGGGCCTCTTGTTCATTTATAAAATGAATTTTCACAAAACATAACTTATTTGGAAAAACAAAGAGAGATAACTCTGTAATTTTGGTAAGATTTTGTTACAGAGTAATATTATAACAAGAGGCCCATGGGCCACAATGCTTACCTGAGTCAATATGGCCCTGTTGTTTTTCATCACCAGATTTTTTTCTATTATATATTCCTATGCAAAACTTTAATCCCTATTGTGACCCCACCCTACCCCCAGTGTCATGATTTTTTTATAGATGTAGCCCTACCCTACCCCTCAGGGTTACGATTTGAACAAACTTGAATCTACACTACCTCAAGATACTTCCATATCAATATGACTAAACATGGCTTTGCTATTCTTGAGCAAAAGATTTTGGAGAATTTTTTCCTATGCATCCAAATGTTAAACTCTGATAGTGCATTGTGGCCCAACCCTACCCCATGGGGTCAAGATTTGAACAAATTTGAATCTTCACTACCTGAGAATGTTCCATATCAAAATGACTAAACATGGCTTTGCTGTTCTTGAGGAGGAGATTTTTTCTTATATATTCCTATGTAAAACTTTCATCCCTCATTGTGGCCCCATCCTACCCCATGGGGTCACGATTTGAACAAACTTAAATCTACACTACCTGAGGATGCTTCCCTATTAATATGACAATTCATGGCATTGCTGTTCTTGAGAAGAAGATTTTTAAAGATTTTTTCCTTTATATTCCTATGCAAAAATTTGATCC
Source organism: Saccostrea echinata (assembly GCF_033153115.1). Taxonomy (NCBI): domain Eukaryota; kingdom Metazoa; phylum Mollusca; class Bivalvia; order Ostreida; family Ostreidae; genus Saccostrea; species Saccostrea echinata. Next base: position 3,273,476 of record NW_026889809.1, read on the forward strand.
CCCATTGTGGCCCCATCCTACCCTCGGGGGGCATGATTTGAAGAAATTTGAATCTACACTAGTTAAAGAAGGTTTTATAAACTCTTGAACCTTTTTGGCCCAGTGGTTCTTGAGAAGAAGATTTTTAAAAGATACTACTAAATTTTCACAAATTCTTAATTATCTCCCCTTGGTGTGTGGCCCTTCATTTGAATGAACTTAAATCCCCTTCACCCGAGGATGTTTGTGCCAAGTTTGGTTGAAAATGGCCCAGTGGTTCTTGAGAAGAAGTCGAAAATGTGAAAAGTTTACACACGGACGGACGGACGGACGGACAGACAGACGGCCTGACAAAATGTGATCGGAAAAGCTCACTTGAGCTTTCAGCTCAGATGAGTTAAAAAAAAGTTGATGGTTTTCTTCGTTATAATGGTATGTCTTGAAAATGATGTTTTAAGACTCTTATCTTCCTGTTTTATACCTTTCTCTGTTTTCCAAAATCACTGACGAATCAAAAATAATTTGTTTCTTTAACACCGTTTTTGATTCATCAGAGAGTAATATCATGTCCATGATGGAATAAATCTGACTGTAATCTCCTTAAGTGGAAATCTAGCACTTCCTGGAGACAGAGACTTAGAACGCTTGTATGGAATCTTTCATAGTTTGTGTTAACCGTAATTTATTACTTCACTTACAGCTTTCCAATAGAAACGTCCGACAATTCCTTTATTGGTTCTTTGGTAGCAAATTAATTTAGCCTCTGATAGACGACTTCTTTTTACGATTGAACAAGTGTCTGAGGAATTATATATCTCTATAGAACTGAATAAGACCATGATAACCTCTACAACTGATAAACATGTATATATGTAACTCTGTATAAGACTGAATCTGTTTACCATAGACTGTAGACTCCATATGATTAAATGTGTGGAATATAGACAAAATAACTGCGTATAATTAGTCTACAGTATATAGGACAGTAAAATTAATAGTTTACAATAGACTATATAACTCCCTATGATTGATTTGATTATTCTGTGATAAACTATATGAATCACTCTACCATAGACTATATACACTTTGATCGAATATCAGTCTACAATAGACTATATAATTATAACTCCCTATGATTGATTTGATTATTCTGTGATAAACTATATGAATCACTCTACCATAGACTATATACACTTTGATCGAGTATCAGTCTACAATAGACTATATAACTCCCTATGATTGAATATCAGTCTACCATAGACTATATAACTCCCTATGATTGAATATCAGTCTACAATAGACTATGTAAGTCCCTATAGTCGAATCACTCTACCATAGACTATGTAACTCCCTATAGTCGAATCACTCTATCATAGACTGTATATAACTTCCTATAGTCGAATCACTCTACCATAGACTATATAACTCCCTATAGTTGAATCACTCTACCATAGACTGTATAAATCCCTATAGTCGAATCACTCTACCATAGACTGTATATAACTTCCTATAGTCGAATCACTCTACCATAGACTATGTAACTCCCTATAGTCGAATCACTCTACCATAGACTATGTAACTCCCTATAGTCGAATCACTCTACCATAGACTGTATATAACTTCCTATAGTCGAATCACTCTACCATAGACTATGTAACTCCCTATAGTCGAATCACTCTACCATAGACTGTATATAACTTCCTATAGTCGAATCACTCTACCATAGACTATGTAACTCCCTATAGTTGAATCACTCTACCATAGACTATATAAATCCCTATAGTCGAATCACTCTACCATAGACTGTATAACTCCCTATAGTCGAATCACTCTACCATAGACTGTATATAACTCCCTATAGTCGAATCACTCTACCATAGACTGTATAAATCCCTATAGTCGAATCACTCTACCATAGACTATGTAACTCCCTATAGTCGAATCACTCTACCATAGACTGTATAACTCCCTATAGTCGAATCACTCTACCATAGACTGTATAAATCCCTATAGTCGAATCACTCTACCATAGACTGTATAAATCCCTATAGTCGAATCACTCTACCATAGACTATGTAACTCCCTATAGTCGAATCACTCTACCATAGACTGTATAACTCCCTATAGTCGAATCACTCTACCATAGACTGTATAAATCCCTATAGTCGAATCACTCTACCATAGACTGTATAAATCCCTATAGTCGAATCACTCTACCATAGACTATGTAACTCCCTATAGTTGAATCACTCTACCATAGACTGTATAAATCCCTATAGTCGAATCACTCTACCATAGACTATGTAACTCCCTATAGTCGAATCACTCTACCATAGACTGTATAACTCCCTATAGTCGAATCTCTCTACCATAGACTGTATATAACTCCCTATAGTCGAATCACTCTACCATAGACTATATAAATCCCTATGGTTGATTCTATGATAGACTATAAAACTCCCTATAGTTGATTCTATGATAGACTATAAAACTCCCTATGATTGAATCACTCTACCATAGAGTATATCATACACCTAAATACTGGCTATGAGGACAACATCAAGTTTATTGGGAAATAGTTGCTTTCGAGAGAGACAATAAACTATTTATTGTCCGAGTAGTCTGTAAATAGGTATTTTAATACACCGATGCAGACTTTACTTGTGTCACGTCACGATGCGGATAAAATCAGAAGAGTTCCGAGATGAAACATTGATCAGTCTACGCTACTTATGTAACTCCTCTCGATATAGGCATCGAAGGGGGGGGGGGGGGTAAAACATAACCTTTTACTGATGAAAATGTTCATTAAAGGCTTTTTGCCCCCTTCTTTTTTTGTTGCAGAAGAGTGAAATAACAGCTAATGTGGTAATGTACTCAGTATGAATGAAATGTGGGTATGAAAAGAGTTGAAAAATAGGATTTTCTACTTCGGATATTCCCTTGTTTTTTGTGCAATTTTTTTTCCTTCAGTTGAGGATTTTTTTTACCCCCTTTTCAAAATCGATTCATAATGTACTCATAATTCCGTTGAAATAGTCCCCAAAGCACTGTTTCTCTCTTTTTAAAATTCTCCTTGAAATAGATATATGAAAGGACTATACTACAGCTTATTTTAAAGGAAGATTTTAAAAGATCCGAGAACGTCACCAATGCGACATGTTTTGATAGTGATTTTCTTCTTTAACAACTTTTCGAAACTAGGCCACATTAAAAAAAATGTTTGGTTGTCCTCTCCCGACCGACTGGCTAAAAATGGCTCGACTCAAAACTGTTTTGACCTCCGGAAGCAATCATCTTTTTTATGCATTCAGCAAAAATATTTCGTAAATTCAGCATTTAAGTTGAAATTTGTTGAAAAAAAAATTCCTACCTACCTACCGACCCAATTTTATCATCCTGAGTCGGAAGAGGGCAAACAAACACTATTTTAAAGTTGGCCCTATCATCTTTGTATAGTACTTCAACATGTGCAATATTGTCACTATAATTTTTTCTGTGTTTTAATTGAAAATATTTTCTTTATTGTTATAAATAAAGTTGGATTTATGAATGCAATTTTCTTTCTTAATATTATCCAACACTAAAAATAAAGTAACTTATTTTGAACTAAATTCGAATACAGATATTACATAACTTTATTCTCCAATAAAACTAATTGGAAACAGTAATGTGAAATTCTTTTCAGCTCAAGTTTTAATGTAAAAGGTAAATGAAAATCGATTATACCATTGACAACGATGTAACTTATTCGCCGTCAACGGATGATGAGAAAACAAATCTCCCTGCCGTGATCATTGATTTAGGAGCAGGAATCTGTAGAACCCAACGCACCACTGGCGACCTCTACCGACGACCGCTGCACGACTGCAACTGAACTCTTTAGAGAGAGCATCCTCGCAACGTCAGGGGTCCAGTGTCAACTCGTTGTTGTAGGACCTCTGACAACTTTCATTCGGTTTTATTCGGGATTGCTTTTCTCATTAAGAAGCACCAATCAAATTGAAATAGACAGATGATGTAACCAGAAGGGAATCAGTTGACATCTCAAATGCACGTGTTATACGCATTGTTAAAATATCACCAAAAGTTTTAATGTGATTGGTTGAGTTGGTTGAGACATTCACGATTTGTAATTTTCCCGAAAGATGTCGTCGTAATCAGCCCGTAAGATATCGAATGAAATTTGTCAGGGGTACCACGGCAACGAGTTGACACAGGACCCCTGACATTGTGAGGATGATGAAAGAGCAAAGATTCTTATTTCATTATTGTTATACACAAAATATCACATTACAAATGATAAAAATGATTTTAGAAGTGATAAAATTTGCATATTAATTTTCTTCCTCTGGCCCTTAGAATCACAAGTCTCCGACGTAAAATGACCATTTTATGACATTAGTTTACAACATACGGTTAGAAAAAGATGTTTTCATCTCTTTATCTGTATGAAATCACCCATACAAATAATTATAATCTTATTTCACTCATTTTTGATGTCTCTTTGCTCATACTTAATTTTATTCAACAGTGTTTGCGGTTTCCCAATAAATGTAGATTTTCTTACTGTTCTATATTAGTTGCTAACAATCTTGTATGTATTTATGTTTGAAAGGGAAACGAGGGAATTAAACGCAAAAACAGCGCGTATTGTTTTCTGCGTGGGTTGAATTCATTATGCTCCAGAAAGAACATGTTACTCCATACAAATTCCTAGTTATGTGTTGCTAAATGAGAAAAATATTACAGATTCCCAAAATTTCCAATATCAAATTGTTTACGTGTGAGAGAAAGTTCTGTCAGTTTACTTAACCAAATCTAAACATGTTGGATAGAGTACATAGTGCCTTCACTTTAACCTCTGAAGCTCAAAGTCTTGGAGCTAGCTTTTATCAAATAAGAAAGAATGAGAGAAAATTAACTAATTGGTGTACATTATTGATAAGAACTTTAATGGCTTTACGTCTCGTGTAGGATTTTCTTTTGCACAAAGCTATTCCATTTTTTTTTAATGGTTTTGATTTTGTTCGTTCGGATGCTTTTCAATACTTCTAGATACTTAAGAACTGGAAAATCCAGTGATCAAATCTTGACTCGTGCAATATCAATTATAGTTACGCAAGGCTCATTTTCAATAATTAGTTTGAAAATACTAAAGTGAGTTTACACGGAAAAGCATTTACTCGTCCCCCTCTCAGAAGCGAATCATTCATTTAAAAAATCCAACAAATTCTCAGATCCTTGACTTCATTCCTTATTCATCTTTCCTCTCAAAATTCAATTTTCTGTAATTAAGGTGAAGAGGACTCTTCCCTGCTTGATCAGGCCATTCCAAGTTTTTCTATGTTTAGCGTCCACCCATCTAACAAAAACCTACCTACTTATTCGCAAAAAAACAAAAAACAAAAAACAAACACACACAAACACACAAAAAAAACGACAGACTTTATAGTGATAAAAGCAACGTCAATCAAATGATTTGATTTAAAAAAAATTATATTTTTCTCCTTTCTAAATCTATACTTTAGCACAATCAAGCTACTAAATGCTTAAAATTTACCAAATACAAAATATTGTATACCAAATATGAAAAATTGTAGACAGATCATTACAGGAAACGATAGAATTCAAAGATTTCGACCAGAATAATCAATTTCGGGTCTCCTGATTTTGTTTGGTTCTTTTTTTTTTTGATGTTGAGTTCAAATACCAAGGCGCACCAGGGCGCTAAACAGAAAAAAACTTGGAATGGTCTTAATACTAGTGCCTTTGTTTCATTTAAGAAAAAAAATTTGGAAAGAGGTTGGAAAAATATTTTAATGAAAAAAATCCAGAGCCTTAAACGATTTTATAAAATACACGAGTCTCAATATCTCCAAACGAGACCAACAATATGTCCACTTTAAAATTTATCTGCTAAAAGAAATGCATGATCGTGCATTACCTATGATATCAATTAACGTCTCGAGCTCCTTGTTAAGGATTTCAATGAGGTTTAGCTTGGGGGATATAACGATATATCTGATATTTGTGTTAGTTTGGATGAGAGCTCTAACCAGCTAATCACACTCTGTAATCTCACGCCTTGATTTCATCTTAGCATGCATTAACCGTGAAATATGAGAAGTCAGTTACTCCTGAGGTGGCGATTTTCTTTGGTCAGTAACATTGTGAATAGAAGAGACTTGCAGAAAATGATCCTCATATTTAACTTATTCGCTGCTTCAAAAATAGCTTTCGTGTATGAAGAATAACGCCTATTTAAATGATATTGGAGATTATTTGGTAAATAAATGTGCTTAATGTATTTATTTTACATCCAAATAATAATCGGTTTCTTGCAATGTTGGAGTCTCTATACGCTGTATATTTTTATGGTATATTCCTCTTCATACAGACTTGCTGTTTTACAAAAGCTAAAGAATTACTTGCAATCGTTGCAGCTTTTAGGATAAAAACAGATCTGTTTACAGCGATTTGTAATCAAAGATGATACACTCCCTAGATGTAAATGTGGGGTCATCTTCCCAAAACAAGACTTTGATTAAGCAATTTTGTGTTTCTTATAGTTTAAAAATGATAAAGTTGTTGAGGTGAGGTACAGTGGATAATCTACAGAGCAAGTATTTTAATTTCAGGTTTGGAATTGTCATTCAGTGTTTCTCGAATTCTCATGGCAAAAAAAAAACCAGAAACAAACAAGAATACCGTTACTCAATCTGATTGCAAGCTAGGACGCAAAATTTTTACTTTGGACCACCAATAGATTTAATGAATATTTACATAATTTGAAGGCTGATAATCATTAGTGAAGTGAATGCCTTAGAAGGAGTACGTGTTGTTTCTTTATTGTATCTTTAAAGACCAATGTTCAACACTTCAACCCTAATCTTGTCTAAAAGCATGGCTTCATTATGATGCAAGATCTTAAGAGAACAATATTATCTAAAGTACGCTTAACTTCTGCAGTTGAAATCAATTTCCATGTGATGCCGTGGTACCGCCATCAGCCTTGTGCTCACATGTCTAGATTTACAGAGCTCCAAGAGTAAACCAACCTTTTTGGACGTCTTATAGAATGTTTTAACAATTAACGGAAAAGGGTGCAATAAATATTGCCAGCATCGAGAAAAAGTTGTTTTACAGCCGAGCGAACTTGAAGACACTTTGTTTGTTGCCCAGGCTAATGGAATATCGCTCACATTGCTGATTAGCGTACGTGTTAAAGTTATCAGCGTTCCTGCGTTATTACAAGGAATTTCACGTTTTCACAGATCTATGTAAAAGCAAGTCGTGTGTTAAATGTACTGCGTGATTAATTTTTACGAAGAATTTTATTTGACAGCGTCATGAGTGTCGCTTCAGCCACTGCCGCCGCCTCCACGCGTCCCAGACGGGACTCAAGGGCAAGTAACCCTGGTAAAGTTCGAGAAAGCATCACACCTAAAATGTCTCACGTTGACGGACTGGAGGAATTTCAAAGGTAACTTTGTGAAATATTGTCCTGGCATGAGTTGAAAAAAAAAAAATCATCATATTTGTTGTGAGCATGTTTTAGAAATAGTTCTTCATCTGGGATCACGTTTAATAACGTAAACCATTTGCGTTAACTTTAGGGGTAATTAAAATAAAAATTATAGAATGGTCAAGAAAATCAGTTTTCAATGTGCAACAGATTATATAGTGTAGTATGTATATGTATTGAGTTTGTGGTCAGCTTTACTTCAAGATTGACAACTATGATGACGCATTTCTTTTTCAATCAGTTGTATTCGGATTTTTCCATTTTTTAAAAATTTAATGAAAACTGTGAAATAACCTCTGAACATCATAAATTAATCTAAGTAATTATGTAACAATTAAAGCAAGTTACTCAATTTGTTTGCACACACCCTTGCAGTTATGAGACTACATCTTTCAAAAAATAATGATTCGATGCTTATATTTGCATTTTTTAACTTCTTGCCTTGTACAAAATACAAAGGTGATTTATATTTTAAAATCCCTGCATTATCCTTCGGGTAAGTTACAAAAGAGCCATTGCAACAGCTTCTGTTCAATGTGAGTGTGAATTTGGATTTTCGCTTATGATGTTGCTCTTGAACGGCGTTCAAAGTTTGTGACGTCAAAATGTTTAAAGGTTTAACCTTTTGACCCCCGTCCGTATTATATGTTGTTTTGAATGCCGTCGCTTTCCACACACTTTATAAGCAAAATAAATCTGGAATGTAAATACTGAAGGATATTTATCCAATCATGCATCAATAGTGATATGCTTTTTCTCTAGTACAAAAGCGACTAATGGGGGAAAGTTCACACTGTTCTCGGTTGTATTGTAACTTTTATATAAGTAATGAGCATATGTAGTTAGCTTAATTTTATTGCTTAGACATGTACATTTTTGGAAAACTCAATAAGTGTAGAACTACAAAAATGGTTATATACAGGGATCCTTCTTTCACAAACCTCTACACTGCCGAGTTTGTAGATAATTCTATAACATATACCGTTATGTTTGGTAATCCAGATTGAAAGAAATTTAGTGGATTAGATGCGACCTTTTGTTACTGATGAGGTCAATTAAATAACCTCTATTTTATTGACGAAGGTTTGACGTCTGTTCGTCAATATTGACCCCCGTCTGGTCCGGGCTAATATCCTATTCTTCTCTAGTGGACTGTATTTTATTTCAATCAAGTATTGTGTCTATACTAGTCTTATGGTAATGAGGGAGCTTTTTAGGAAGGGCAATGATAGAAGGGCTAATTCATTCAGCACAAAGGCCATGACAGAGGCAATAATTCGATAACTGTCAGTGAAATAAGAATTGTGTACAGAATATCTGGTAAACCAATTCTTGATTGGATTATCAATATATTTAAGCATTTTCTAATTGGTTTATCAGAATGTTAAGAATTTCTGGTTGGCTTATCACTACGTTCAGCATTTTATAATTTTTTATCAATATGGTTAGTTTTCTGATTGGTTTATCAGTATGTGAAAATATTTCAGTGGCGGATCCAGGATCTCGAAGGGGGTGGGGGCAAAGAGTTTGGAGTCGGAGTGGGGTATTTTTGGTATATTTTATGACTTATTTAGGTATATCTAAGGCATAATTAATGCACAGCTAGGTGCTTGTGGACAGAACCCCCCCCCCCCCAATATAAACCGCGGGTCTTAGGATTTTTTTTTTTGGTCTTCTTTCATAAATTAATCTTCTAGCATATTTACAGAGTATTCTAAATGATAAAGCTAAAAAAAATAGAATTAACGTTTTATTAAAAAATATATTAATGATATCCGCGGTATTATAAAATAGAGAAGGTCTTGTGCAATATTAATAAAATACGTTCTAAAAGAGTATAGATGCAATTATTTTTTGCTTCTTTTAAGCTCTCTGCAACGAAAGAAAAGTAAACGTATCTGATTTTATTCCGAATTTCCTCTGTTCTTACACGTTAGCCTATTGAGCTCGCTGCGCTCCCTATTTTTGAACAGAAATCACTGTTGTTTATTTCAGTGGAAAAAAATACATTGAAATAAAGTCTTGAATAAATATATCTAGACCATTTGAAATATTGATAATGCTTGAATTGATTAAAAATTTAGAAAAACACTATAGATTTCAATTTATTCAATTTAGATCTTAGGACAATCACTTTTACTGCATGCAGAAACATAGGACAGAATCAGAAACTCTGTAAGGTGCTGTAAAGACAGGGTTCTTAAGTATTTCCTGCAGGCGCGTAGCTGCCTATACGCAAATACGCAAGTGCGTACACATCATTTTTAAAAAATAAAATAAAATGAAATAAATAAATAAAAAGAATTTAAAAATTAGAAGAGAGAGAGACGGAAGGTTATTCTAAACTAAAAAAATCTCAGTACCATCCAACAATTTTTTGTGTTTCAAATTGTTTTGTGTCATACTGTTTCGAATCAAATTTAATATTATCATGTCTGTATGATCAAATTTGAAATTTTTTATTAGATCATTGACAAATCCAAATAAATCATTGATTAATTTGTAATTGTTCTATAATACACGGATATTTTTTTAAAAGGTCTTTGAGAAATCATAATTCAAACATTTCATAGAATGCTATGATCTACTCGTATATGATTAAAATACGACATTCTTTGTTAATAACTAACATTTATTATACTTGTTGAACGTTAATAAAGAGTATATAATATCGGTAAAATATTTAGCCTCAACTGCACGTACAATAAATTTCCATGGAAGTATAAACTTTGCGTTAAAAACAATATTTACTATGTCTTTTATTTTCTAAAACGCGAAATTGCATAATTTTTATTTTGCAAGAAAATGAATAAAATATATGGTAAAACTCAGGAGCTTCCGGGGCGAACACCAGGGTTTCGTCCTGGTCCCACTGTGGGGAAGGGGGTCAAGGCGGCCCCAGACGCCCTGCCGTTCTCTGCGTACACTTCATTTCCATTCTGGCTACGCGCTTGTCCTGATTGGTGTATCAATATGTCCCGCTTTACCTGTTTGGTTTACCTGTATGTTAAGAATTTCTGCATTCAGTGGTTTATCGGTATATTAAGCATTTTTAATTCTTTCTGTTCTAATAAACATTCAATTTGCTTCATGAGATACAATGCAGAATTTACAAATATCATTATATATATATTTTAATACAATGTATAATAATAATAATAATAATAATAATAATAATAATAATAATAATAATAATAATAATAATAAATAAATAAATAAATAAATAAATAAATAAATAAATAAATAAATAAATAAATATAGAATATATATAATAAAATATTACAATAAGTCAGTATATGGTGTACACATATACAATCAATCAGTACATATGGTGTACACGTATACAATAAGTCGGTGTATGGTGTACACGTATACAATCAGTCAGTACATATAATATATATTTTGGTTCATAAAGATGCAAAACTTACAAGAGGTCTATGGGCCACATCGCTCACCTGAGCACTTTGGCTAGGAAAACGCAGAAATCAGTTCAGTATTGAAAAGTTTAAATGTATGTGGTCTCAACCTATTAAGGAGGCTGCATGATTTGAACAAATTTTATTCTGAGGTCATTTAATAGAGATATCTAAAACATTTTTTGATATCAAACATATGCAACAATTTGAACCGTATTTCTTACTAGATTTAATGACCGTGTGTAAGTGTCACGTACATCGGCGTTTCTCTCCCTGTACAGATGTACAATATTTGCATGCATAGGATCGTTGGTTTAAAACTCGATTTACCCTATTAATTATTTTTGGTCTCTATGAAGGATCAGATCGACTCATCTGAATGCAAATGGCAGATTTATAGAGTATTATATAAATTTTGATATAAGTTCCTACAAATCTTCATATTTGAGCACTCTGGAGAACGGAGGTTCTAAATTACAGAAAATCCTTAGAGAGCATAAATAATTTAGGCTACAGATCCCTGAATGCAGTTTCCCTGAACTTTGAGATCGACCGATTTCATTTAAATATAGATTGAGGCTGTCTAACGGAATGTAAATGATCTGTACACACGAGGGATGCTGGAGAATTACTTTTGTCGGCGATTTACTGCCGCTAATCACCACAAGGTTAAACAAGGCTTTCATCACGTGTATTTTCTGTCACGGGATGATTTTTTCCTTAATTCAGTGTAACATCCAGTTTTAAGTCAGACCTACAGTTCATAATGACATGCATCGCTGCAGTTTAAAAGACTTAGTTTTCTGGATGGTTCAAACAATAAATATATAATGTGATATTTTTATCAATACTAGTTTACTTTTTTTCCAAAAGAAGAAGCATCCTGCAACTAGTGTCATTTGAAAATAAAAAATTAACCTTTGTCTTCTAAAGTTTAATTGATGTAAATAAGTTCAATGTAAATAAAATGTATATATCTACAGACTTTAAATTAAAAATTTCTATTTTTCAGGAAGAGACGAGCGTCCACTAAACAGACTTCCGGAAGTGATTGTTGCCTCATCTGTATCTGTCTGGGTATTGTTCTCCTGGTAATGGGTGCCATTTTTACAACAGACCTGGATATACCCGGATGATTGAAACAATTAAACTTACCCTTCTTTGACATCTTGGGCAGCATAGCTGTGGACATTTGAATATGGTGCCGATAACGTTTTACCTGAAACCTCATAAGAACATCTGAGTTTTCACCCTTAATATAAATAGTCTAACTTGTTGTCATTGAAGTTTGTTTGACTTTGAAGGACCTCAAGACTGTTCACATTAACATTATGTATAGCATGAAAACTTCCTTCGCTTGGACAAGAGGATGTAAAGCCTGATTTCTGTTCAGTTTTTAAAATGTAGTGACATTTCCGTACAAATAATATTTTAAAAACCTAAAACTTTTTTGTTAGATTGGAGTTGTAAAAAAGGCGCTTAAACTTTTGCAACTTAGGTGATCAATATAATTTTGAACAAGAATATCGTTGAATACAAACTTGCATTATTTATACAAGACTTTTACCATAAAGACCTGCAAACTTTTGTCCAAGAAAAATGATCTGAATTCAGAATTTTATCTCGGGCACTTTGGGACGGGGGATTCTTAAACAGAACTTTATAGACAGATGATATGATTATAATAACCCATGTAATTAAAACATTTGCCTTCTGGAACTCATTATAAATAGCAGTAATTAATATTTAGGTTATGATAGAGAAATTACAAATTCCATGTTCACAGATATTTATTTTATATATTACACTAAATGGCAATCGTCGCTTCTGGCAACTAGTTATGCTTCTGCAATAATTGTAACAAAAATAAATAAGACAGTCAGAGCAAGGATTTGTGAAGATTTAGTCCAGTTTTGTGCTGCAATTTCATGATAGTGAGGAACTATTTTTCTGTGTGATGTAAACTTAATTCTTCTAATATATACAAAAATTACTTTTAGATGGCTTTCTTGCTTTCATGTTTTCATGCAAATAAACATTTGTTTATTCGTTATAATAAATATATTTATTTTATTCATTCATGAAGTAATCGTTAAAAAGTTTCAAAATTTGCTCACTTACCGGCGCAAAATGGCGGCACGGAGCAGGTAGATCAAGGACACTGTAGTCTTCAATGTGTGACACGTGATCAGAGAAAAGGTACGTATACATTGTTTTTGCTGTAGGAATAATATTTCTCGATTAAAAAATAATCACAATTATTATAAATTACATATACATTGCAAATTTACATAGAAAAGCCTAATGACAAACTATAATTACCTCCATCTACGTCCCCATAATCTGTTTCCATTATGACATCACATGTGCGCGCATCCGTAGCAATTCGTATATTGTAACCCCGGAAGTCCATCCAATCCAGGTTGTAATGATGAAGACGGACCTGCGCATGCCCTTCCTCTCCCAACACGGAGTCCCCCGTGTAAGTAGCATTGGCTACAACAACAGTACAATACAAAGTAGCGATTAAGGTTATTTGCTAAATTTATTCTAGGAAGTCAATTAAATAATGGTTAAAATTATACATATATATCTAAAAATATATGAATAAATGCTACAACTATAGTAAGACACGGTTAATACAAATCAATTTGGATGGTTATATCCGTAATTTATTGATAGATGCCTCTGTGTTATCATGATTTTATAGATTCATATGTTTTATTAAAAAGATGCTGGAGTTCATTTATTATATCTACGTAGTCTTTCGAGACCAGGCCTTCCAGCAATCTTTGGAAATCAAATGGGAATCAATTGTACTTCTTTATTAGCCGACCTGTTTTTATAATCTTATAAAGCAGAATGTATTTAAAAAAACTTCTACATAAGAAGAAGAAAACTTTTGTCTCGGCCTTCAATTTGATGTTTAGTTATATTGACGACGTTTTATAAATGACATAAGGAAATAACGAACAGTATTCAAACTCAAAGGTCCATTCAAACAATGCAAATCAGGAGCAGAGCAAACGCGGACCTCTAAAACATCAGAGGTTGGATCAGGTGCCATGGAGGAGTGAGCATTCCCTGCTGACAGGTCACACCCTTCGTGTGCTTCTTGTCATGATCGGGAAAAACGGAAAAACCTGTAGACAATTCAGTGTGTAAATAATGGCCTAACAATTCGTAGGAAAATTGTCAGTCAGCATTTGACTTAATGATAAATTGTATTTGTTGACAAGGTCATTGTATCGACCATAGAACTTGCAAAATGATGACTTTAAACAAGACTGTTGATATTCTTGTTTCATCAACTTGTTGGTTAATAGCTTGCCTCGCTTTAGAAATTATTCGTACGTAGAGCATGCTCCTGCGTATCGAATCAACTGAGACACACAAACCCCATGTGCAGGTGACAAGGGTACATAAGTAAGGGTAATTGACTATAGAAAAGTTGAAGTCATCACGTTTATCATAAAGCGTGGGTGTTAGGTTACAATTAACACCTTTTTCTAGTAAAATATCCAAATATGAATTAGATGTGTCAGACTCTGTGGTATCTTTTATTGGGATATATCGAGTCGATATATGAATGGAAGTAACCATTGTTAATTGATAATACGTCGTCGATATATCGAAATGTCGAGTTGAAGCCACATCTTGTGTATTCTTCTTCTCATGTACAACTTTTTAAAACAAATTCTGCTTCATATGTATACAAAAATAGGTCTACTAACAAGAGGGGTGCAATTGGTACCCGTGGAAATTTTGACAGATTGTTGGAAGACCTGGTCTCAAATAACAACAGGTACTTTCATTTATATGCCGACTCAATATAACCATGTGAACGCGAAATAAAAGACATCATAGAGTCAGCCACATATATTTCAATTTGGATGTTTGACTGACTATATAGATGTTAATTGCAAATAACAATGAAAAACGGAACGACTTTAACTTTTCCATCGTCAACTTCTTCTATCTATGTAGAAATATTCCACTATCACCTGCATATGCTGTTTATGTCTCCCAGTTTATTCGGTACGAAAGGACATTTTCTGATTACGATCAATTTTGAAACCTAAGCAGGCTTCTGAAAATTGAATTGATATTGCATGACTTTCTACAATCTTGTTTAAAGTGAGCATTTCACAATTCTATGGTTGTTATATTGAAGTTGTTGCAAATAGAACCTATCTTTAGGTCGTATTTTTGCTAACAATTTTCATATGATTTGTTAAGCTATTGTTTTATACATATTTTGACTACAGACTAGTCCGTTCATCTGATCAATACAGAGGGTTTATTGAGAATGTGACCGGTCTACAGGGGATGCTTACTCTTCCTAGACACCTGATCCCACTTCTGATGTTTCCAAAGGTTTATGTTTGCCCTTTTCACGTTTCGTATTGTTTCCCCAGGATTTATAAGTTCGTTATCTTCACCTTTTTAATTTCATATGGCGTAGTATGGACAATTTATAAATGAATGCCCTTATTCAAACAGAAATTAAAGCACTCATCATGTCCAAACATTCTTCATACAGATACCGAAACTTTCTTTAGAAAACTACTCACGTGGAACACACGGATTCGGCATGGGAAATTTGATGTCATGTTCCGTGCAAACGCCTTCACTGACAACGTACCATTTCATCTTAATGGGAATCCATAACATTAACGGTGCAACAATTTTGAAACTAAGATAAATACTGCACAGTATCTACATGTAGATATTTTAACTGCACCAGAATAAATTTTACCGTATTATAATCGACGTATTCTATCTCATCCCTGACTGTCCCGTCCGGTTGAGGCACATGTCGAAACATGATCTTCTTCTTTATGATGTCATCTCTGAAGGAGGTACCATAATACTGAATAAAAAGTTAAATATTTCACTGAAAGAACGACTGAAATTGATGTAGAAAATAAAAAGAATTTTGAAAAACTGTAGTTTGATCCAGCTGGAAAGTTACATGTTGAATGGAGTTAACTTGCATTATATGAGCGATGGATATAGAGGATATTCAATGTCCTTCGTGCTTCGCACTCGTGAAAATATAAATAAAATCCTGTCCCACTCGTGAAATAAATTCCATTTTCATCTACAAAACATTGAATTTCCTGTTTATTACATTTTCTTAGATTTTCCCTTTGCCTTTGTCTTTTCGTAACACTGTGTCATAGACTGTTACGTCATAGTTGAGCGGTTAAGATGTCATAGCTAAGTGATTGTGAGACTGAAAAACGTTGTAAACATTGATTTTTAAGGACATATCTGGAAAAACTTTGGCAGTATAACTATTAGTTTCTGTCAGGATGGCTCATTAACTCTATCTTATAACAGGCCGGGGATTTTTTTTAAAACCACTCTTCGTGAAGGGAAGGAAAATCGTAAATTTTGCCGCACTTCTGATATTCTCACACTGTGAGAATACCATTTTGTTATCCTTTCACACTGTGGCAGAATATCACTTTTATTCAGTAAATAAATTACAGTATTTCACTGTTGAAAATGTAATAAATACATTTACAAGTTTTCTTTTTGATATTGCTATTATATACAGATTGTTTTCAGTTCAAAAATTATTTATAATATACCTCTACAGCTTCAGGGATGGATGTTTTGGGGTCAATTTTCCCGCCAATCATACGGAACTTGCTGACTTTCACAGGACTCCAGCATCATCGGTAAGGCGTTGAGGGAGAGGAAGTTTGATTGATAGCATGGGTGGGCGTGTCCGATGACGTGGTGGGCGTGTCCTTTGCTGTGGCAGTAGTGAACACGGAAAGTATGATAACAATCTCTAAAAACATTATGTAAAATCAAATGCGAATATGACAGCAAGAAACCGCACACAATGAAACGGTAAAATGTTTGACCGTAAGATAAAAGCAAAGGTTAAGTTCTAGTATAACTTGAAAAACCCAGGTTGTCATTCTTGTTCTCATATACAATGTATTGGGCAGATTGCTTTGTTCCCATTGATAAGAATAACAGACAAATATGCACTCATTTATTTCACAAAAATGATACATTTATCTGTTTAAAAAAATGAATCTTCTTGGTGTGGATTAACTGGAAATACAGTGATTATTGTAAAAATGCATGTAAGAAGAACATTTTCGGAAGTGGACTTTAAAAATATTTGAAAATATTTTATTTGTCTTAAAATAGATCTGACGAATATGCTGACCATTCCAATACTATCTTTATTTTAAACTGCATATTCTTAATTATTTGCCCACATCTCGTTTTTGATTATTGCAAAATGTTCTCTGAATAATATTGCCAATTGCCAATGGTATACTATTTATTTCTAATTGAAAACTGCTGTGCAAATTAGCTATTCAGACAGATTCCTATTTTAGGCATTTTGTGTTTACAAACTTCCGGTACAAGTATTTATTACTTGATTTGCTAAACATCGTTATTCAGATAGAAGTGGTAGTGGAACATTTTTTTTTCATAACACAACATTTAATGGCCGCTTTCCCTTAAAAGAGAAATTGTTCATATGTAGAACATGCTCTTGCGTATCGAATCAACTGATAAATATAAACCCTGTATGCAGGTGATGAAGGTATATTGCTGCATAAGTTGGGGAAGTTGATGATTAAAAAGTTAAAGTCATCACGTTTATCATAAAGCTTGGTTGTTAGATTACCATTAAAGTCTTTCTTAGTAAAACATTCAAATATGAAACAGATGTGTCAGACTCTGTGATATTTTTATTTCAAGGTCACTGGGATATATCGTGTCGACATATGAATGGAAATAACTATTGTTTATTGATAATACGTCGTCGATATATCTAAATGTAGAGTAAAAAAGCAAGAGTTTTTTTTCTCATGCATAAGATTTCGAATAAATTCTGCTTCATGTAGTAAGGTCAGATTAATAAAATTTATTAAAATTTTAAATGTGTTTGTTTGTGTAATTTCAATGTTTACCTGGCCATGTGCTTGTGTTGTGTTTTGTGTTCTGTGTAGTGTTTTGTCCAGTTTGGTAGTGTTATGTGATGTATTATTATTATAATTGAGGTCTTGCCAGGTGTCTTGCTATTGGTTAAGTCATTTTGGTCAGTCAGGTGGTACATTTATCCCATGCAGTTCATGCTTTTAACTTTCTAGCCAGACCTTGGTCCTGATACATGTAGCAGCAGGTTAGATTTCTTTTACTAATTTTACTAATTTTGTTGTTTAAATTAATTCTCTATACTTTTGACCATGACATTTAAAGTTAATATAAAGTTTATCTAAAGCTTAAGATTTGAATAAGTTAATTATTTTGCTTGATTAAAAGACTTATTGGTTTTAAATAATCTGAATGTTAAAAACTACATTTAAGTGTGTATGTAGCACCTTGAACTGTTTTATATTATTTTGATGACTAGGTGCTGGGTTACCATATGACAAGTTGTTGTAAATATATAAATCTAGACACATTGTCTTTGGTAAGAACATGTATTATTTATTTTAGATATTTTTATTTACTTTGAATTGATAATGAAAGTATTGGTTATAAAGTATGTTTGACAAATATTTTTGATTTACCAAGCTTAATTACCAAAATCCATTTTTACTTTTATTTTTTATGTTTTATCTGTAAAGCCCTATAAATCTGTTCAGTTAAAATTAAGAGTTATTGCCCTTTATTCAGAGTGCTGTACATACTGTATGATGAAGGAAAGTATAATGTTGAGCATAATGTTATAC
Organism: Saccostrea echinata; assembly: GCF_033153115.1. Lineage (NCBI taxonomy): Eukaryota > Metazoa > Mollusca > Bivalvia > Ostreida > Ostreidae > Saccostrea > Saccostrea echinata. Next base: position 3,292,117 of record NW_026889809.1, read on the forward strand.
CATTGTATTTCATGTGATATATATAATTGTTTATGTTGTAATTATTTGATTTGTAGATTTACATGTATTTATAATATATTTTCAATTTTAGGGCTCCATATATCAATCAATTCATCAAGATGTACTACATAAAAGAATAGAACCCATACAGCAGTCTTATATTTATTGGACCTGTAACATTCATATAAATACAAAAATAGGTCTGCTAATAACGAGGCGCAATTGGTACCATGGGAATTCCAACAGATTGTTAGAAGACCTGGTCTCTAAAAACCACATAGATAATGTCAATCAAAAACTCAAGCATCTTTTTAATATCAACGTACATGTAAGTACAATCAGAATGTTTTTAAGAAAATAATTTTGCAAATGATCAATGACAAGGTAAGTAAATTTACGAGTTCCATTTTTATTGAAAAAGTAGCTGTCCATGATGTCAAAAAGCCTGGACTTTAATTTGTCGCGGGGAATGATTGTATATAGAGTTGAAAAAGCGTAAGTTTTGATGTTAATGATTTTGGTAAAATTTTGTGATTTCAAGTTTTCCAAAAGTTCCTTAGAATATTTAGGTATCCACATCTGATTTACACCACTTCTCGAATATATTGTTGCACAGTACTCCTGAAGTTTCTCCTTTGCTGCTGTTAATATTTTAGTGAGGAGAAAAGAAAAAGGCTTGTAGACTGACTTGAAAACATCACGATGCATTAGATTCCCCCCCCCCCTCCCGACAAAATCAGGGCCCATCAGATGAAAGGGATAAAAATCTTCGTCTTTTTTTAAAGAAAAAAGAAAGACGACAGGACTTTGTTAAATATTACGAAAGCATGTATAAAAAATTGGAAGTTTGAATCAAAATCCGGGTGCGGCCATGAGAGGACCGGGTGTTAAAGACATAATGAAGAAATTCATTAGTTTGTTTCTTTTACATTTTCACATCACAACATGAATTCTTTGTGTCTTCTTTTGGCCAAGAGCCACGATTAAGCAAATTTGACCCAACACTACACTGAGATGCTTACTTATGTATTTAAAAAAAACTGAAACTTTGTTTATTTTAAAGATTTTATTAAAGCTATCGCAGCCACCTAAAGCTTTTATGTCCGATGAAAGCTAACAGTAACAGCAATTCATGAACAGTTCATTCTTGAGATGCATCTATTTCTAATGTTTTAATTAACTCACCCTGAACTAAAATCTCCAAATCATTGAAGAAAGGCGTAGGGTTTGGTTTCAATAAGGGATAAGTTTTAGAAGAGAATACATAGGAAAAGAATCTTTCAAAATCGTGCTCTAAAAAACAGCAGGGTATTCTTTTGTCACATTAATATGCAAGCATCCTCAGGTGGCACAGTTTCAAGTGTGTATAAATCATGGCATCTCAGGGTGTTATTCACAATGGGGGATCAGATTTGTCTTGCGAATAAGTTAGAACAGCGAGGCTGCAATAAGTCTTTTGGAATTTTCATGGATACAATTATATACCCCGTTATTTGAAGACTGTCTGTATTCTTATGAAGCAAACTTTAACCAAAAACCTCTACATGAAAAGAAGAAGTCTCAATTCGACATTCAGAAATACTGACAACGTTTTATCAATTAACAATATTCATGTTCACTCCTATTTGACGTGGTATATCCCATTAAACTCGAAATAAAAGACACTACTGTTTGACACATCTCGTTCTATGAAAGAAAGATATTGGTGGAAAATAAATAACGACTAAACTTTATGATTAACGTAATGACATCAACTTTTCTATCGTCAATATCCTCTCTTTATGTAACAATATACCATAATAACATGCATATGGGGTCAATCTGCCGTTAGGTCGAATGTTGACTGACGTCTTTCATAAGTACACATTGTGAAATTATGAAAGACATCAGTCAACATTCGACCTAACAGCAGATTGACCCCATATTTACACATTGTTAGGCCATTATTTTCACGCTGATTTGTCGACGGAATTTTCTGTTTAACCGATCATGATAAGTGAAACACTCCTAAGTAAATAAACTATCGTAAACTCTACTTTACTATAGTTAAATATATACCTGTATAAAACACCTATTTACTGGCTATGAGGACAATAGCAAGTTTATCGTCCCCCAAGACAGCAACTATTTCCCGAGGCGCAGTTGCTGTCTTGGGGGACGATAAACTTGCTATTGTTCGAATAGTCAGTAAATAGGTGTTTTATTATACAGAAGCCGACTTTACTTGTTGTACGTCAAAATGCGGAGAACCCCGGAAGAGTTCCGAAATGAAAAGCAAGGGAAACGGAATGTTGCCGGTGAATAGTTTGATGACTGTTTCACCATGGGCAAATAGCACATAAACTATTCTACGGTAGAGCTGTTTAGAGAAAAAAATAGCAGGTTTGTTCGTCATTATTTTATGTAGAAAAAAATCAAGAGGTATAATAAATTTTTCTATAGTATCAAAGTTTTTACCATAGTAAATCAACGTTTTTACTACAATAAAATATTTTTACATTAAATTTTAAATTGTAACAATCTATTTTTCCACGTCTTGATATGTTCAGATATTAAAAAAAATTTTACTTAGATATTCACATATAATTTATCGTCGCCCGCGTGGCGCAGTGGTTACAGCGTCTGCTCTAGAGTCGCGGCGTAAGGAGTTGATCCTTACGTCGCGGGTTCGAATCCCACTGTGGGACGTGGAGACCGGTCCTTCGGATGAGACCGTATAAACCGAGGTCCCGTGTCGCAGTAGGTGCTGGCATGAAAACGATCCCTCACTGCTCAATGACCGTAAGTGCCGAGTAAAGGACAAAATTTGCAGCTCTCCACCGGCAAGTGGTGGCGTCTCCATATGAGTGAAAAATTCTCGAGAGGGACGTTAAACAACATACAAACAAACAAACAGATATTTTATCAAATTTACATCGTTGGTGTGTAATTAAAGAGATATTTAGGCCTTAAATCTCATGGAGCTTCTAGGGTAAAGTTTCATAGTAAATTAAAGCACATAGTATTTTCTGTAGTTAACTATAGTAAATTTTGGTTTGGGTACGTCGGATGTGACTGCTTGACAGGGGATGCCTACTTCTCCATGGCACCTGACCCCAGATTTGTTTTCAGAGGTCCGTGACAGCTCTGCTTACAATTGTTATTGCTTAATTAGACTTCTGAGACTTCAGATTTCATTTTATTCAGCATCACTGAAATAGTCCAGATTCAAATACTAATGTATTAAACTATGGAATTTGGATTAGTTGGGGCCACAAAAAATAGATAAAATACATGTTAAAAAATCTAGAAAATCCTCTTTCTTAAAACAGCAGTGGAGCAATTAAGGGAATATGAAGATAACGAACAGTATTCAATCTCGAAAGTCAAATGACACAATACAAATTTGGAGCAGAGCAAACACGGACTTCAAAATTTAGAGGTGGGATCAGGTGCCATAGAGGAGTGAGTATTCAGCATTTGACTCAATGATAGGTTCTATGTGTTGAAAAGGTCATTGTATCGACCATAAAACTTGCGAAATGATGTTTTCAAACGAGACTGTTGATATCCTTGTTTCATCTCAGGTTTCAATTTCACTAAATGCATGTTTATAAGGTAAAAATCTATAAAACTTCTTCTCCAGAACAGGACGAGAAGATTAGCCATATTGATATTCGGAATCCAATGGTGCTGTAGAAGCCATGACCACTTGAGGCTTGGATGGGGCCACGATTAATATAGGTTAAAAATGGACATGAGAAAGAAAATCTCCTATAGCCCAGCAGGCTTAAGTTGAATTTGTTGTGGACATGGGGCCTGTTGTGTTTTTCTAGATATTGCTTTTTAAAATTTCAGTTTAAAAAAACTCATTTCCGGTTGGAAAGGGGGGGGGGGGAGAGGGGTTGATCTTATACTTCATTAAACAAACTTAAAACTATTCTACAATTAAGTGCACGCAAGTCTCTTTTTAAACGTTACATTTTTAAAAGGAGGAAGTATTCTTTCTTTGTATTTATATATTATTACATTGAAAATATTTTCTTATGGAAAATTTTAATCGTGTTTTATACTCAATTCCTAATATATCAGTGTAAAACTATAGATATTGACATAGACATACACTTAAACATGATGAGTACGAGTAGTTTGAAATCAAAACATACATTTCCATTGTAAAAGATAGCGTCCTTAAATATTTGACTGAAAAAATTTCACCCTTTTTCTTATTTATGCACTTTAACAAAAGATTGTGGGCTTCCTTGTTTAAACTTTGTATAAACCTGAACCCTAAATATCCAAGAATGCTTCGAAATAGAAATCATGGGAACAATGGGGTCGAAATGTGAACAGGAAGGGGGAATCTGGAGTTTGCTTTCCAGGAATTTCCAAAAAATAATTTTTTGGCATACAATGGCATAATTATCCTGATTTTGATTTTTTTTGTGTGGTTGTTTTTTGGTGTTCATGGGCTGCAAAAGGAAACAAAAGTTAAATTTCTTAAGTTTTATAGAATTGCTTAATAGCAACTTCATTATTAATCATACTTTTATATGCAAAGTTCATTCCATGTTGCATATTGATATCATTGAAACCAAGATAGAGTTAAAACTTTCTAGGTTAATTTATTTCATTTTAGACTAGCAGTATAGCAATTTTAAAAATCTAATACTTTCATATATGTATTTATTATTAAACTCCAAAATTAATAGATATATTCGTGAGTGAGAGCAAAACACTTGTAAAAACAGAGTAGATCCCAGGGTTATCACCTGGTTTTAGGAAAGGGGACTCATCCCCGTAAGCCAAAACTTGTCAAACATGGGTCCATTTTGATTGGATCTGGTGATTCTTGATGTCATTTTTTTTTTCAAAAACGAAATGAACCTATTTTGAATCAAAAATAATATTTTCAATAATTTTTTTAAAAAAGATCGACTCATCCCCTCTTCTGACGATCTTTGTTACATATTTCTGTTTAATCAATCATTCCTTTCCTTTTTTTTTCTTTCCCCTTGGATCTGTTTAATCATGATAAAATAAAATGCAGAACAAAGTTTATTCATTATTTTGTTCTAATTGATACACTATTTTACATATCAGATATGTAAGTTATTGATATGGAGAGAAGGAAAGAAGGAATCTCTTGGTTAAATATAGATATGCAGAAAGGGGGAGGGCTGTTATTATTTACGACGAAGTACGTCGGCAAGGTAGTCCTCCATCAATTTTCGTACATCCTCTTCTCCTGAAAGTAAATTTATAAGGCTAACTTTACTTAAATTACTGTTTTAGTAAAATTTTCAATTACTTGTCAATCTTCAGACGTTATTTAAACAAAGACAAAATGCTTATTATTGTTTGTTAATGAGAGGATAACGGTTGCAACATTGTAGGGAAAAAACATAAACCGCTTATCCGTACTTTTTTCTGCAATGATTACAACCGTTATCCTTGCATCAACAATAAAAGGACATTTTTATTGTTTATATTCATATTTCTAGAATTAATGAAAGTGCCCATTTTCTAAGAAATCTTTCGTATAGATAGCTTAAAAAACCTTTTCTAACTAGCTTAATGATTATGGAATTGATAACAGCAATGGGTTTCAATAAAGGAGAGAGTATTCAGTGCAAGTAAAATATGTAAAGTCAGTGAGGACAATCAATTGAGTGACATTGTGTTATTTTTTAATTATTTTTTAAAACAAGAAATGTTGTAAAATCCAGTAATAATATTATTCCAATTTTAATCCCGAAACAAAAAATCATCTTACAGGTGCTTTAAAAGATGCATTAATGTTCTTATATTTGATAATAATGTATCAGACACCAAAGTTTCATTCTAAGCACACCTTGTTTACCTGATACGTCCATGCAATTTTTAACAATGTAAGTGCTTCTACAAATGACATAGATTGTGTGTGTGTGTGTGTGTGTGTGAGAGAGAGAGAGAGAGAGAGAGAGAGAGAGAGAGAGAGAGAAAGAGAGACTGCCTGGATGTATTCTGGGTGTAGTGAGAAAAAACTAAATGCTGTCATGTGCATGTCTCTGGTGGGTAGGTGGCAAGACGTGCAGTGCAACATGTACCTCGAAAATATAATTTAAAAATAATTCTGATAAAGCATATAAATTAATTTTTTGGCACACATTATTACGTATTATATTGAAACATCGTTTAAATGATGACAGTCTATTTATATCTGGCCCCAGGATCATGAAGCAATTTAAGACTAAGTCAAAATTTGTAACTTATCTTAAAGTTTTATTATAGAACACACATAAAATTTAAAATGTTATTGGGAATTGTTCCCTTTTCAGGTTGTTAACATTAATTATCAAGTGTCACTTTATAATGATTATTAATTTTATGATTGACTGAAACGTTGACTTAAGTCTAAGACTGTTTCATGATTCTGGGGCCTGAAGTTTCATATTTTTACAGTTGATGAACTAGGGTTATCAACTGTAACTATAGTGTATAGTATAGAGACTTTTTATGTTTCATCCGAAGGACCCGTGACTTTCATTTCTTATGCCGGGCGCTTGGCGAAGGAACAGTCACTACCTATGTTTAGGTCTAAAATTGACGCAGCGCTGCGAACGAGAATCAGTCCCGGGTTTCCGATCACGAAGCGAATGCTGTGACCGATGGTAAAGAATAGCAACAGTATACAGAAACTCTTTCTAGAAAATGAGGGTAGAAACTTGAGTTACTAAGATTAAGTATTTAAGAATAATCTAATTCTTGCTGTAACGCGCCATTTGATTGTATAAAAAATTTACTTTATTTCGTTTAACTGTGTTGCTTATGTCACAATGATGTGCGTCAGAAAACTATCGATCCGCCAGACATTACATTTGAATTTCGTTTTACAATTTTTGAAGTCATTTTTTAAGAGCAAACATCTTCTTTACTTACACTAAATGAATGAACATTAAATTATAAGGAATGAATTTAATAGCTACCCAATTTATACGGTATAAACTGGGTTGGAACAGTTTATGATTTTTTATAAACCGCTTCGCGGTTTATAAAGCGTTAACTGCCCCAACCCAGTTTATACCGTATAAATTGGGTAGTTATTAAATTTATTCCTTCATTAAAAAAGATATTTTATATTACCTCACCAGTGAGGGTTATGGTTAAGCTAATGTTTTCTGGTACTCTGTGTTAAAACCTTACCAGCATTTCTTTTCATGTAAGAAGCTCCAGTGTCTGAAATATGGAGTGAAAATGTCTGTTGTAACAACAATCGAAAAAGAATCTTATCAGCTCTTTTTAGATGATGTGTCATTGAAATTTTATCGTATTTTTTTAAAACACCAAATACTAATTTCAATACGACCATTAGAGCCAAATCTTCAACAAGGTCAATGACATTTGATCATTTATTATTAATCATTGGTATGTCTGTAGTCTTAGAGTTCTTGAGAAAAATTAATATTCTTTCCAAAATCATTTATGTATATTTTAATCCCTTGTAACTTTATATTAAACCATGTACCATACTTTAATAGTTTAGCAATTTACTTTACGAAAGAGTTAATAAAAAAAATGGAAGTTTCTGATTCTTTAGTTTTTAGTTCTTTTGATCATGACAATAAGCACATGGCGGGCGTGACTGGTCGATAGGATATGTGTACTCCTCTATGGCACCTGATCTCACCTCTGATGTGTTTAGAGGTCCCTGTTTGCTCTGCTCCCGATTTGTATTGTTTCAATGGACTTTTGAGCTTATCTCCATATTTTAGTCTATATATGGGTTTTAAATCCAATATTAATTATATCATATATGTTTGGGAGAAGAAGTGTCTTTTATTTGCCAAGAAAAAAATCCACTTCTACAAGATTTCTTTGAAGCAGATTTGTTCGAAACTGACCCGGCCGATCTGGAGAAGAAGTCATCAATTTTTCAAAAAATCTCCAAATGAGATGAGGCTTGCGGAAAAGAGAGAGTTTTTGTTCTCTAACTAAATCAGGTGACCAGACCAGACGGAAAGGATTACAAAAACATCACATATATAATTGAATAATAAAAAATAATTGATGTGTAAAAATGATGACAACGAACAGTGATCAATCTCAACAATCCAGTAAACAAAACTAATAGTAAACAGGGCAAAAACACGGACCCCTGGAGACACCAGAGGTGGGATCAGGTGCCTAGGAGGAATAAGCATCCCCTGTTGACCGACTACACCCACCGTGAGCCCTATTTATTCATCAGGTTGCACTCCCAAAATAGAAAAAAAAACCTGTAAATAAATGAAGTGAAATCTTTTGGATGATATCTTTACTTAAGATAAAAGTCTTACCCTCAGTATACTGATAAAAGAGTTGGACAAAGGAAACCATTCCTTTCAGATATTCCTCAAAGGCGTCGATAAAATCGTCCACAGAGTCCATAACTAATGTGGGGAAAGAAAGGTACAAAAAGAATAAAGTGTAAATGAGATTTATTGTTACAGATCATTAATTTTACTGTCATTACTTTAGAGATGCATACTGAGTGACAAATTAAAGGATTTTTTTTTTTTTTTTTTTTTTTTTTTTTTTTTTTTTTTTTAGAAAATTTTAATATTGTTTTCAGAAAAATTAGAATTTGGAAATGGGTCACACAGTTTTCCCATTATCAGTATTATTTTAATCGCTAGTATCTCATATTCTTTGTTCTCAAAGAAATTAAAGTACATAACAACATACAAAGGAGTATTTAAACCACTCAATGACCCTTACCGTAGTTCTCCAGGTTCTTGCTGGTTGTTTCAAAAATATGCGCTGCACAAGAAGTGTACTTCATCTTCTTCAGATCGTTTTCGTCCTCTGGTTTTATCTCTAAACAATATTGAATAATTAAATTGACTAATAGAATTAATGCTTTTAAATATTGTCATGACAGCGTTAACTTTTTTCTCAACTTCATTTATCTATAATATTTATATAATATCCTTTATAGTATAGCTGAATAGGCATTATAACTTTGGATTTACATTATTCAGAAATGTTTTCCGAAAACTTTAGGTTACCCCGCGTCCATCATATATATATATATATATATATATATATATATATATATATATATATATATATATATATATATATATATATATATATATATATATATTGTTTCATTCAAAAGTGCATTTTGCATGACGTGGAATATCTTTTTGCAAAAATTTTTTCTCTTGTTTATTTGTGGAAAAAAACAAACAAACAATTTACCTGCTAGACAACTCTGCACAAATACTGGTTGTTCATACTCATCGTTATTTTCTGGATTGTATTGATAAAATAATATAATGATTATGATAAAACAGTAATAAATCTGTTCAATTGTTATTTTTCAACCTTAGTACAACCTTTTTTCTTGAAGTACGAGGGCTGTTAGAAAAGTTCGCGGACATGTTCCATTGTGAGCGCACTATTTCCACGAAACCGGTCAAACTCTCCAGATAAAAACTTTACCTATTTTCCAGTAAATATACAAAGGTTTGATGTTTTCCGGTAATCCTTAAAAAATATACAGCTATATTATTTTGATAAAACATGCTTCACGGAGCATGCTACTTTTTCGTACGTTTACATTGCATAGACTTTTTATTGAAATTAAAAATTGCACAGTTGTAGCGCAGAAAGAATTATGATATTTAACCTGTCGCTACTGTATTCATGAAACGTCACCTGCCGAAATTTTGAATTAAATTGGAGGATGTATGACTGTTTTATAGCCATTTATAAATAATCAACGCGTAAAAACAAAGACAAGAATGGGAACGTCATTGAACGTCATGGAGCACCGAGCTACTAAAAAAGTATGTGTGCAGACAGAAAAATGTCTAAAAATAGACTAAAATGCTTCTAGATGCTGCTGGAAATTCTCTACACGTACAAAGGACCAAAGTATTCAAATGGTAGCTAGTTTTATAAAAATGGAAGGATTAACATTTTTAATGATCAACTCCATCAATACCTCAATACCCCACTTATCGCATGGACGTTGCGCCTATGGATTTTACATTGTTTCCATACCTGATAGCTTAACTGCGTATACATTTATTTTAAGATCTCTCTAATAACCGAAATAGCACAAGAGACATTATAGAAGAAAAGTAACATGTCTTGATATAGAATTTTTAATTTTTAAGAAAAAAAAAAGACAAGAAAAGTCGAAAGAAATGAAAGATATTTAGAACTTTTAAAAGCTTAACGGGTTTGAAATCTGGTTGTCACGTCACTTAACGTCAAGTGATTGCTCCATGAATCCTATGACCGCATTGTAAAATCGTTGTAAATTTTCAAAATTTTAGAAAATTGACCTGATTTTTTACATACTAATAAATAAAAGATAGTAATTTAATCAGACATAGGTCATACCTCATAGTACACAATAGATTTTCCGTAAATCAATGTGTCCGCGAACTTTTCTAACAACCCTCGTATATGCATATGCTTATTGAAAACATTGTTTAATAAAGTACATGTATGGAAAAAAAAAACACGTGACTTCAAACTAAGAGTGTTAAGAGATGATTATCTGTACATACTAAATCCGTCTTTCGTTCCAAGAGATTCCATCATCACCTGTAGGTAGTTTTTATCTTCGGATCGTTTCTCATTCTTTATAACTTTGTTAGCCATGTCTAACTTCATCTCTGACGAGAACAAAAATATTATTTATTTTTAAATCTTATGACAACTTTGCAATTATTTTATGTTATCAACTCTGAAATAAATTCTTAGCTCTCTGACTTTAAATCGAAACATTTATAACACATTTATAAAACATTTATAATTATAAACATTTATATCAACCTCGACTTGACTTCCAGTTGAACATGAAGAAGAAACGTCGAGAAATTCAAAATTGATACAACTGGTTATGTTTATTTTAATCCCGCTTCTCTCATTTCGTTCGACTAGGGGTTAAAGCAGAAATCTAAAGAAGATATTTTGATGAAGGTATTAAAAAATGATGCAGACATAGCGTAATCTTGTTACTGCCTTCGTTATATCTATGATTCTTTACAAAACAATAATGGAAAATAATTTTATTTTTTATTGAATCACATTTAATTCTCTACGTCACGAAAAATGAAACTAGTTAGCTACGTGTTTCAATTAAAACGCTTTTGTTTCCTGAGATGTGAGATATAGTGTTTAAGAAGGAACACCACACTATTTTTTACGAAAGCCCAGAAGGCTCATTCGAGATTCGAGTTTCGAAATACGAGATTCGAAATTCGAGTTTCGAGATTCAAGATCCAAACTAACCAATCAAAAAGCGGATTCAATATTTGTTTACTGCCCTTTATTAAATATTTACAATCAAGAAATCACTGAATATATTTATAACAAATGGGTCATTTGCTCAAATAATGATACAAGAAAAAATGTTATATGTATCACAACAAAATAAAAATGAACATTTTGAAAAATATATATAAAATCTTATTTTCCTCATTAAACAAAAGAATAGATACATCTATAAAATATAATATGATCTTATCGTTGAATTTAGAAATTAGTAGGTAGATAAATTATTTAATTAGCACATGGATGAAGGAGAAAATTATTATTGATATGAAATACTAAGGATCGTCACTAGAGGAAAATATATTTTGGACATTGAGAAAATTAAAGTATGTAAAGGTTTAAGCATTGAGCTTATCTATCATATTTTCAGCATAGGGTGCCTTGCATTTACCCCCAGGAAAAATGTTCAAAGACAATGAAGTACTGATGAGCATAAATCATTGTTGTTTACTTAAGTGGGCAAAATATCTGCACTTGAAGTGTTCTATCTATTCATCTTGGCCTATTAAAGTGTTATGAATGCTTGATTTGATGGCAAATTAAGTAATAAACTGTACATTTCAATTTATATTATTCTTGATCAAAGGGCAGATCACTCTATCTGCATGAAAATACCACAAAATCAGAATTCTCTAGTGTGCAGTGTATAGAGGGTTCTTAAGGATACATTTCATTACTTTTAAGGGTGCATTTGTGCAGTTAGAACTGATCTACTATTTGATATGGAATAAATAAATTCCAGTCTGTATTGTACATATAATTTTTAATCAATTCAAGTATTCAAAGCCTTAGACCAAGATAAGTAATTGAAAACTTAATTTTTATGTATTTCTCCTATTGGGAAACAGTGGTGTATATTCCCTTCTGCTAATGTGTAGGCTAATGTGAAGTCACAGATTTCACCTAAAGCACATCATTGCCGAATTGCGGACAGGCAAGGAGGGAGTCGCCCCTCTCAATGGGGGGGGGGGGGGGGGTCGGAGGACAAATCTCTGCGATTTTGGAGACATCTATCATTGTCATTTTTCCAGTGAATATAATTATAAATCATTTAAACATATTTTTATGATACAGAAATTAAAATCTTTATGACCTCTCTTAATAAAATACAAGGTGCTTGGAAATAATGGAAACTTCTTTACTGAATAATCTAAATATAATTTTTAAATGTCTCATGTATGACTTCCTACTAACTCAAAAATATGTCCTAATTTCTATTCCCTGTCCTAATCGTAGACTCCTGTTGCTATCATTTTTTAATATTCTGAAATCAACTTCAATGTAACATTTCAATTTTGGATTTAACAAGGTATAAAAATTAAAAGTTTTGTATACTGTAAAAATTGGATAGACATAAAAGTATGGATTGCTAAAAATACTTTTATTGCATTTGATGAAAAATATTCTAGTAACTGGTAAAGAAATAAGATTTATGATCAACTTTCCCCGACTTTTCAACCAAACACGTATAAATAAATATTTTTTTTTGCATCAAGAAAATGATGTATAGGCTACAGCCTTTTCGCCTATATGGAACATACACCATTGGGAAAGCGAACACGACTTTTCTTTATCACTACTACGATGTCTTTCAAGCTTTTTAAAGATTTACTGTGTACACTAAAAGGCATACAGTCATGTACATGAACCAAGTAATTTTAATACGTACTTCTTTAGGCTATGCGATTTTTTCAAAGTCCTAAAGGTGTATAGAGGGTCCATTGTTTTGTTAAAATAATTAATTTTTTATCATTTTTAGATACTTTTATATCTTTTTTTTTTCTCATTACATCATGTATTGAAACTTGTGTATTGATTGGTTAGGTATTTTGCGAGACCGAGCGGTTTCCTTATAAATAATTATCGAATATATAATTATTTAACCCATGCATTGCAAGATTGACACTGAATGTTGATAACCGAGTATTTGTCTACCTTTGTAATGAAATAAACAACATAGCCATAGGACCCTGGGCATCTGTCTCTACCCCCACCCCCACACATATTCCCCTTATATTTTTTACCGATATAATATACTATAGAAAACATAGCAACTTTATGATTGTGTCCTTTTAAAAAATAACGTCTAATAGCCGTGATAACTCTCTGTTGCTTCTTCTTTTTTTTTTTTTTGGGGGGGGGGGGGGGCTTTACAGTGATTTTTTTTAAATTATTTCATACGGGCCTGAACAAAGAGAAATCATTACTTTTATTTAGCATGTATATTTCAGCCATCCGTACTTAGGGGGCTGTCTCTTGGTTTCACAAACTTGGTCACTGCTCACTTTCTGATACCTTGTCACAAACTATATCCACTTTGAAACCCGTATTACTAATTATTATTAATCTCTAGTCACTTGTTTTATTGCACACTTAACTTTGAAACCCGTATTAGTCACTAGTCACTTTCTAATACCTTGTCACAAACTATATCCACTTTGAAACCCGTATTACTATTTATTATTATTATACTTTCATGTTAAATACTAAAATCTGATTGGTTTAGACACATTTAACAATCCGTAATATTACCGTCAGTGTTAGCAACACACTTGACAACGGGTAACATTACGAAAATATCACATGCGTTCAAATCATGCGCGTACGGTTCACCGTAGAATTCTCAAAACGTCGGTTGTGCGTTTGAAAGAAGCAGAATAAACGACGTCAATAAAAGCTTGCGTCCGATGTGGCTTACTTGAAAAAGACAAACGACAGACTCCTTGCGAGTGCAAACTTTAGGTGATAAAGGACTTTTTGAGTAGCAAACAAATAATAAAGAGGTTGGTAAATCTTTTACGAAGCTTTCCTATTGAGAAAAATAGAAGCGGGGAGTTTGTTCAAAGCTTTCTAAGAGTGAAGTTAACGACGATCTCCGAATTTTTAAATGACATCCGAAATCAATAAGACATTCAGTATAATAAAATAAATAGTGCACGTTTTTGAGGGTAACAGTTGAAATTGACACCCCAAGGAAAACCATTGTCAACCGACGCGTCAGCGGAGGTTGACAATGGTTTTTCCGAGGGGTGTCAATTTCAACTGTTATCCTCAAAAACGTGCACTATTTATATATTAATCGCTAGTCACTTCTTTTATTGCACACTAATAATTCTCATCGACTACAATACGCCCCCCCCCCACCTCCCTTTGCTCTTTGAATCCGATTAACATTTATTATTTTGACATCAAACCTGTAAACAAAGTAGATAATACGGTATTATAGATATTCTTGATATTATAAAGACCATAAACCCAATATTTTTATCTAATTTCGTTCTGATATATATAACACTCTTTCTTGCATTGTGATTTAATCAAATGACCTCTTCGGTTTTAATACATTCAACGATCTCTAGAAGGTCAAAACTTAGCAAAGGGGAGTTATTGAATCTTAAATAGCCTTTTGGTTGGTTAGTTTGGATCTTGAATCTCGAATTTCGAATCTCGTATTTCGAAACTCGAATCTCGAATGAGCCTTCTGGGCTTTCGTAATTTTTAATGAGTCTTTATAATATCTTTTTATGTCACTTGAGTCACTCATGTTGCAATATGTCTTCGTCCGTCGTCGTGCGTCGTCCGTCCGGCGTTACAATTTTTAAACATTTTCAGCTTCTTCTCTAGAACCGTTGAATCAATTCAACCAGTTTTGATAAATAAGATTTATGAACGAAGGGGAACAAAAATTGTAAGTTTCATGTTCGCTGCCCCCCCCCCCCCTTGCGGCCTGATGAGGAATGGGGCCAAAACCATCAAAATTAATGCAACGTTTAAAAACTGTTTTAAAAAACTTCTTTATTCACGGGAATAAACACTCAAACAATTAGTATTATTGTAACAAGCAATGAGCCCTCTACTAAATTATGAAATTCATGGTCCCAGGATCGGAGGTTCTGGTGGTAGGGCGGGACTCTATTAGTCGCATAGTGAAAACGCATTAATTCTTTGAAAACCTCTGCTCTTGGATTTTAACAGTCAAACTACGTACATGGTTATGAAGAGCAAGAGTTCTTTTCCAGAATTGTAAAATTCATGGAGGGGGGGGGGGGGTCTGGTGTTAGGGTGAAGCTTTATTGATCAGATAGTTAAAAAAAATGCATTAATTCCTTGAAAAACTCCTTTCTCTGCTATATTGAGCAAGCAGACACACTAAATGCATGGTTATGATGAACACGAGGGCTTCTTTCATTATTGTGTGAAATACCTGGTACCAGCTTCAGGAGTTCTCGTGTTAGGATGGGGCTCTAATAAGAGTAGCTATTGTCCTTTATTGCTCACGTATGATAATTATTCACATTATTATTGTATATTTAGAGATATCGACGACGTATTATTAATTAACAATAGTTAATTCCATTCATATGTCGTCTCGATATATCCCAGTGAGCTTGAAATAAGGATACCAAAGAGTCTGATACATCTGTGTCATATTTAGACATTTTACCAGAAAAAAACGTTAATGGTAACCTAAAATTTTCTGATAAACGTGACTTTAACTTTTCTATCGTCAACTTCCCTTACTTATGTAGCAATATCTCCTATCACCTGCATATGGGGTTTATGTCTCCCAGTTAATTCGAAACGCAAGAGCATGCTCTACGTACGAACAATTTCTATAACGAGGTAAGCTAATGACAAACAAGTTGATGAAACAGGGATATCAACAATCTCGTTTAAACTCATCATTTTGCACGTTCTATGGTCGATACAATGACCTTGTCAGCAAATACAATCTATCATTATGTCAAATGCTGACTGACGTTTTTCATACTAATTGTTAGGCCATTATTTACACACTGAATTGTCTATGGAATTTTCCGTTTTTCCCAATCATGACAAGGAGCACATGGCAGGTGTGAGCAGTCGACAGGGGTTCGTTATCTCCATATTTCATTTCTAGATTCGACACATTAGGATATACAGTGTTGTTGTTTTTCTAGTGTTTTATATATATAATATATTCATGCATAAAAGTTTATATTACTTTCGACTCTGCTCTTGAAAATTTGTCCTATCCATTTGCATTGTCCCTTCATTTGATCGAAAATCTGCTTCCTCACATCAGATGTCAGATCCTTTTCATGCACTATAAAGAAAAAATAATGTGTTTTAAACTTATATTAGTATTCACCTTAACCTATGGAACAATCTGAAACTTTTTTAATAAAGAGATCTAAAATATTTCAATATCAACCAATTATTGAAATAATGTATTCTCTTTGACGAATTTTCTTTCTGGAAACTTAATATACAAGATATCAAGACTTTTTTCTTACTTTTCTTGAATTCTTCCCTCGTGATTGCCGTGAAATACCAAATTTCCTACAAAACAGTCAACTCGTCAAAACGTAAAAACATAGTTGTAAAAATTATGATAATACAATATACTTTGAAAACAGATTGTTAGCGTATTCTTTTTTCCAATACGTGATATAAAGTCAATTAGAACATAATTCTTTGATTTTATTTACAAAATCGGTTGTAGCAAAAATAGAAAATATGTCGAAATAGAAATATTATGCAGATTTCTATACGCTATCAGGAATGTATGTAACAGACGTCAAATAAACGAAATCAGGCACGTAACTGAACCCCCCAAAATAAATAATAATATTATTATACAGTCTATTCATAGTCCCTACATAATCTCTATAAATGCAAATGGTTCATTTCAATACATGTTCAATGGATCTGAAGCCGTATTCATCGGTGCAGGGGCAATTGTGACGTCACAAACGACACTTCAAACAACGTTGTAAACAATGGTTGCAACGGCAATATATATATATATATATATATATATGAATCTGCACGGGAAATGTTACGTAAGCCTATCGCCGATTATTTTTCAAAACATTTTGACGTCTTACCCACAACGAAAGGAAAGCACGGTCGTCAACAAAATTACTTTGTTCAAAATCACTCTGATTCTACACACAAGTACTCTGAAGTTGATATTAAAAGAATGCTGGAGTGCCCCAAATATCAATATAGTCTCTTCTAACAAACCGTTTGAAATTTCGATGGAAACTAATTGTGCTCATTTATTAGCCGACCTGCTTTATTATCCAATGAAGCAGAATTCATTTAAAAACTTCTACGTACATGAGATGAAGGAAACACTTGCTGACAACACGACATTCAGATTCATCGACGACGTTTGATTAATTAACAATGCTTACTTCCATTCCATCCTCACAACTCAGCCGTCCTGAGTATATAGACTTTTGAGCATGTTCACTATTCGTTATCTTTACGTTTTATTGACAATGTAATATCTTTAATACAACTACTAAAAAGCGTTCTATTCATACATATTATTTTTTGCTTGCAAAAATTAAAATTATTATTTTTTTTTTATTTTATTATATATATAAGGGGCATACGCAACGTAGTTTTGAATTTTTTATTTATTTCTTATTGCCTGTGTAATTTAAGAGTTCCAAAACTTCGTGCAATTTTTGAACAATTTTATGTGCCTATGAATCAGATTTATAAAAAAAACCCAGTTAAAACTATATCTTTGATAATTTTTCTTTAAAAAACGTAATTTTTATCATTTGATACCTGTTCAAAACTAGTGTTAATATATATGCTGATATTTTGACTTAGAACATCTGACGGTACTTCAATTTTAAATGAAGGATTTTTAGGAAAAAATATGAGTGGGAAAGAGAGGTAACTGCGGAGTACATGTATACGGCGTTTAAATAGCCTAGAATTATTGGAATAGATTTATTTTAAAACAACTGAGCAATTTGATGAATTAAACCATGGGTCGATCTTGACATACTTTCATAACATAAATTGGCTGCATAGATTTGTTAAATGATACACGCGTCAACATATTATTTAAGATGAAAATGACATTTTAAATGGCTAAAAATAATCAATTTTTGAGGAAGGTACTGAACACTTACATATTCTAATCTACTTTTGCATTAAGAAAGACTGACCTTCTCATTCGATTTCTTTTGAATCTTTGATGTCAGAAGATCCAGGGGGGACTGTCCATTTTTAGAAAGTTTAAAACAGGTTGCCTGATGGACAAACAAACAACACACCAGTATACTTATAGGAAACAGCAACTTCATCGTTGTGGTATCTTGCAGCCAGTAATGACCAGGAGATCAACAGGGGTGCTTTTTATGCCAATTTGAAAATTTATTCCTGTTTTTACAAATATTAAGGCACTGACCAGTTAATCATTTTTGAATTTCAATTCTTTTTAAGATTTGAAATATTGTAAAAGCTGTTTTTTTTAAGGCTGACTTAGGTAACTATTACATGAGATGCTCATTTATCAACATTGTGAAAACATCCGACGAGGAAGATTGGTATCTTTACTATGTTTATCTTGTGCATCAAACGATTTCTCTTTAACATTAAAATCATCTGTTCTGATAAGATTTCTTAAAGAGCTAATGATAATGAAGTCCTTCATAAAGATATGATATTAATTTTGCATATTTGGTCGTCGTCCCTCACAGGTCACCTGAGAGTGAGAACCATCCGGCACTCGGTACGAGAAACTAGACAGCATTGATATTTACGGAAGAATTTCAATAGTATAGGTTTGAACTGTTTTTGACCTCTTTCAGCTTAATAAATTAGTATGCTTTAAAAAAATATGAAAAAAAGAAATACTGATACGTTACTTTATCATTGATAATATACATAGAAAGCATAGGTATATGTAGTAGGCTTTTTGGTTTGATTTATATGACATTGCATTTGGCATACTTATCAAAGTGACAAAATAAAATTGAACAATTGTTTTGTATAATTATTGTTTGCTTCCTTTGAATGTTTTTAAATTAAAACTTTCATTTTACCATCTGTTTTCCGATATAAGATTCGGTTATTTTATTTATCTTAATTACTTTTAAGATTTGATAATGATTTTCAGTGGAGAGTAGTCAATAGACACGCCTGAGTGTGTCGTTGTTTGTTTGACAGTTTTTATTTATTTTTATTATATTTTTTACTACTTTTTTAAATCTATGCTTACACATCGGTATCAGAACACACAATTCCTTTGTTATCTTTGTTTACAGTGACAAATGAGCCGGATGTCTGATTTATTATTAATATCAAATATTTATAATTGTAAATCACACATAACACTATAATAAATCATTTACTTGCTTGCTTAATTTACTTACTTATACCCAGACCCAATAAAAATATCAAGATCTGAATGGAGAAATACAGGGACGAGGTAGACCATTCCTTATAATCACGGAACTTTTTCCATTACAAATTTTCTGCAAGTTGCAATAGTTATGTCATTCAAAAGTCCTTTTTTTATATCGTCAAACTTGTCATGATTTTTTTCTCATACTTCGACAAATTGTTAACATTCGAAGTTGTTGACCAAAATGTATGAAAGGTCAGAAATATGCCAGCATTGAACATTCTCAGAAAGAATGTGTAGTATTTTGTTTCTTAAACGGTTTCTTTAAAATTATACTTGAAAAGCTTACCTTTTTCATAGGAAAAAATACTGTATATAGTGTTTGCTGAATAAGGGAAATTTCAATGTTTTAGTTATATTTTTATTAGTCATTGAGTATTTTGAAATGGTTTATATCAAAGAGACAACACGACAACAAGAGACAACTGCCCTGTTCACAGGTGGAGTTTAATTCAAATGAATGGAATGTACTTGAAATTTAATGCGAATTAAACTAATTCAAATTAATTTACTGCGTATCAAATGCCTTTACATTAACTCCGTGTGAACGCTAAGCGAAGCTCATTAGAATTAAATTTTGACGCAAGTATATTAACAAAATCAAACCTCATGCCACCTGTCAGTGGTCAGATATAAGAAATTATGCTATTTTTGAGTGAAAAACACCAAAAATTTAAGTTTATCAATAAAAACTTGTATAGATACTCTTTCTGCATATGGTGACGTGACTTGCAAATGATGTCATATTAGCCTTACTGTAGAAATAAAAATTTAATATACATTAGTTTATATAGTTCAAAACACTATTTAAGACCTATAAATGTTTTTTTTTAATTCGGTATAGCGCATTGTCAAATTTGATACAACTAATTTACATCATATTTTTGAATTTGTTATAACAAATTTAATGTCTGTCAAGCAAATTTGATCGAGAGGGAGATGTCTAAATTTATTTACATATGTTTCATATTTGGATATTTTACTAGAAAAAGACATTAATGGTAACCTAACAACCAAACTTTATGTGATAAACTTGATGACTTCAACTATTCAATCGTCAACTGCCTTTACTTATATAGCATTATACCCAACATATGGGGTTTCTGTTTCCCAGTTGATTCGATAAACAAGAGCATGCTCTACGTATGTACAATTTCTAAAACGAGACAAAAAAGTTGATGGAAAAAAATATCAACAGTCCCGTTTAAAAGTCATCATATCGCAAGTTCTATGGTCGATACAACAACCTTGTCAGCAAATGCTGTCCCTCATTAAGTCACATGCTGACTGACATTTTTCATATTAATTGTTATGCCATTATAAACAAACTTAATTGTTTACGGGTTTTACCGTTTGCCCGATCATGACAATGAGCACATGGCGGGTGGGACCGGTCGACAGGGGATGCTTACTCATCCATAACATCTGATCCCACCTCTGATGTTTCAGAATACCGTGTCTACTCTGCACCCGATTTGATTGGTTCTATGGACTTTTGATCTTGTTTACTGTTTTTATCTCCATATGTCATTGAGAAGCCTTTGCTTGACAGACATAAAACATGGCACACTGATGCCATTGTAAAGTGGATGACCCCTTTTGATCTCGAGGTCACAAGATCAAAGGTCAAACTTCTCCAGGCTTAGGAAGATCTTGACAGCTCAATGTCTTGAGAACCATTTGCTTGAGGGACATTAATCTAGGTAACTTGTTCATTAAGGAAGCTCTAAACACTAACAAAAAGTGCTTTTTGGACTTGGAGAAAAATATATCATATAAAGGTGTGCATATTGAGACTATTTAGTTCATTTTCAACATAGGGTACCTGCCTTATTTCCGCAGGAAAAATGTTCAAAGACAATGGACTATTCATGAACAGAAATCAGTGTTGTTCACTTGCATTAGGAAAAATATTGAAAATAATGTATTCAATTACTTAATCTTAGTCAAATATAATGCTCAGAATATTTTAATTTATAATAAATTGTGTAATTAATTGTAAATAACCATTTTTTCTATCTTTCTTCTAAGGGCAGATAACTCTAACTGCATAAAACTACCCTACAATTTGAACTCTTTAGTGTGCAGTGTTTAGAGCTTCCTTAAGGAGTAGATGGCCAAGATTACTTTTGGGTCACTATGTCCAGGGTCAAACTGGACATAGAAATATATTGACTACTCATTATTTTGAAAACCCTTTTCTTGACAGACTTTAAGTTTGGTAAACTTGTTTCCATTACGGAGGAGATGACCTCTCTTGATTTTAATGGTCACAAGGTCAAGGGAAGATAATTGACCGCTCAATGTATTGAAAACAATAGGCTTGTCTCACATAAAACTTGGCACACTGGTTTTACCTCAAGAAGTTGTTTACTAGTTGACCATTGTAGATTTTGAAGTCATAATGTCAAAAGCCAAGTGTTAAACTACTAAAAACATAGGAAGATATTGTTTGCTCAATATTTTGAAAACGTTTTTCTTAACAGACATGGTGCATTGGTTTCCCTAGTAAGGAGTAAATGACACCTATTGATTTTGAGGTCACAGCCGTCAAAATTATATGAACAATTAATTTTTAGAGTAAGACTGACAGAGGTCCAGTTCAGTTTCTGAGTACAATAAATTTTTAAACCGATGCAGACTTTTGATAAATCAGTTGATAATAGAGGGATTTCAACAACCTCGTTTAAAGTCAGCATTTCATAAATTCTATTGCGGTTATGATGACCTTGTTAGCAAATATAACCTGCCATTGGCCCGTATTTTGACACTGACATATTTTACACCGATTGTTAAGCGTTTCTTTATACTAAAGTTGACTAATCAAATTCTCGTCTCTCCATCTACCTGATCAATGCATAGGGCTCGTGGCGGGTGTGACCAGGGGATGCCTACTCCAGCTAGGTACCTGGAAATTCTAGGAATCCGGGTTTTGTGCACTGTTAACTGATTTGTATTGTTTGTAGTTTTTTTTTAAAAGATCGATCACTTCCCTATCTTCACCTTTTACATTAAATATTTATTAGTTCTTCGCTGTTTATTTCATTAGAAATTCACTTTTTAAGCAATTAAAAACACATGTATATATTATAGATTACCTAAAGAGATACTTTCTGCCATTCAAGTTTGTTATTTAAGGTATGTTTGCAGAGTACTTCGGAAAGTTTTAAAATTTTACAAAAAGACTGCATTGTTTATCTACAGGAATTATATTGAGGCAAAACACTTACTACTTTAGATATTAAAATAAATTTATGGGATTCATCGCTATCGTTATTTTGACTTTTTCTTCTTAAGTTTAAAAACAAAGACTTATGGTCTGATTTCATAAAAGTAGTGTTTAATTTTTATGGAATTCGAATTCATGTCCCAATTCTTTTACCGAATTAGTTCTTTAAGTTTTAGGTTAAGTACAGAGAATTCAGCAGATATTGTGGCTGTAAGTATTTCTTTCTTTTTATTTGAAGATTTCAACCCCTCACCCCACTCCTCAATTGTAGGCTATTATTATTTGTGATCATGTGTTATATATTTATTTTTCCTAAATTGATTTTTTTTCTCTTTTTCTTTTAATATATCTTTTATTTTTGGTATTCTGTTGTCTTGATGTCTAATGTATATTGCTTTATTGTGATATATTAGGATGAAAAGATTTACAATGTAAAACATAATTATTTATTCAAAAAAAATTTGAAGTAGTTTTTTTAAATTCACGAAAAAAAAATTACTCTATTAATACAAAGAATATTCATGTAATCAAGGGATGTATAATCATTCATAATCGTAACATGAGGGTGGACCCTTAATAATTTCATACTATATACTTACCTCGTCAGCAAATACAATTTATCATTGAGTCAAATGCTGACTGACGTTTTTCATACTAATTGTTAGGCCATTATTTACACACTGAATTGTCGACGGATTTTTCCGTTATTTCCCGATCATGACAAGGAGCACACGGCGGGTGTGACCGGTCGGCAGGGGATGCTCACTCCTCCATGGCACCTGATGCCACCTCTGATGTTTGGAGGTCCGTGTTTGCTCTGGTCCTATTTTGTATTGTTTAATGGACTTCTGAGCTTGAATACTGTTTCTTATCTCCATATATTTCATACTAAAATGTAGAGAATAAAATTTATTCAGGATTGTGCCCCCTCAGTATAGTGTCTCATGACCTGCTTTTCCACTATTTTATTCAATTCTTTTCAATTATTTTATTTCAATTTTTTATTCCATCTATTTTATCAATGTGAATGCTTTCCATTCATTCTCCTATTAATCTTCACTTCAGTATTTTATCTGCAAATGTATCTCTTCTTTCTTTAACCCTTCTTCCATTTATAGCTGTACATATTCCATCATCAATGAATTGTCAAGGAGAATGGTCAATCGTGAATGACAAGGAGCACACGGCGGGTGTGACCGGTCGACAGGGGATGCTTACTCCTCCTGATCAGACCTGTCATACTTTTGGAGGTCTGTATTTGCTCTGCTCCCGATTTGTAGAGTTATAATGGACTTTGAGCTCGAATACTGTTCGTTATCGCCATATTTCATTCTCCTGAAAACATTACTCTTCATAGCAAAAACAATATTTTACAATTCAAGAGTTTATTCTACAGAAATATTGCACAGAACAAATAATAGCTATGAATATGGTACAATTTATCCACAACAGAAGAAACAGAGAACTACATATCAAAGAGAAATAAACATGATCTCAGCATTTCTGGCGAAACTCAAGTGAAATTCATTTCTAGTTGTCTCTTTCATCCACATACTCTTCCAAAATCCGTTTGATGATATTGAGGTCTGAAATAAAAGGCATAACAGCTATTAAAAAGTTGATTAAATATGCTGAACGAAAATACGAACGATGAATTGTGTTGCAATTTATGAATAATTGTACTTATGCTACGATCAATGCGTTAGAAAATATAACTCACCCAAGTCTTCCTGATTAACTGGGTCTTTCTGTTTGTTATTGCGCTGGTAAAAGATAAATTATCACTAATTCAATAATCATAATTAAAATAATTACAAATAAAAATTTAAAAAGTACAAAAAAGTATTTGTTGTAATATTGCAAGCATCACTGAAGAACTGAAGAGACATAATTTGTCGAAATGCGCATCTGGTGCATCAAAATTGGTACCGTATATGATTTACATTGTAATGATATTTTATTTTTTAATGCAGTGAACTCATTACTATATAACCTTTTCTATGAGCCTTATCTAAGTAGGAAAATGAGTGATTAAATATTTACTTTTTCTGGTTCTGATGTGGTTGATGGTGGTGGTCTTCTTGATCCTGGTGGTGGCCGTCTTGATGACGAGTCTCCTCGCTTGAAAAAAAAACAAGAATAATGTATGAAAGCTACAAAATAAAGCATCTGACTTCGCCCGAAAGGAAATTTTATCAGATACATTTTCTTGTTTAACAAATTTATCGTTTGTCTCGCAGAAGAGTTTATGTAAAAATGCTAAAACTAAAAACGGCACATAAAAAAAACGTATATATTTGTATCTATCATCTTTGATGCATCTGTTGTTGGTGGTGGCGGCGGTTTGAACGGTCCCCTCGCTTGACGTCGTTTTTAATGCAGTGAACTCATTACTACATAACCTTTTCTATAAGCCTTATCTAAGTAGGAAAATGAGTGATTAAATATTTACTTTTTCTGGTTCTGATGTGGTTGATGGTGGTGGTCTTCTTGATCCTGGTGGTGGCCGTCTTGATGACGAGTCTCCTCGCTTGAAAAAAAAAACAAGAATAATGTATGAAAGCTACAAAATAAAGCATCTGACTTCGCCCGAAAGGAAATTTTATCAGATACATTTTCTTGTTTAACAAATTTATCGTTTGTCTCGAGGAAGAGTTTATGTAAAAATGCTAAAACTAAAAACGGCACATAAAAAAACGTATATATTTGTATCTATCATCCTTGATGCATCTGTCGTTGGTGGTGGCGGCGGTTTGACCGGTCCCCTCGCTTGACGTCGTTTTTAATGCAGTGAACTCATTACTACATAACCTTTTCTATAAGCCTTATCTAAGTATGGAAATGAGTGATTAAATATTTACTTTTTCTGGCTCTGATGTGGTTGATGGTGGTGGTCTTCTTGATCCTGGTGGTAGCCGTCTTGATGACGAGTCTCCTCGCTTGAAAAAAAAAAAAACAAGAATAATGTATGAAAGCTGCAAAATAAAGCATCTGACTTCGCCCGAAAGGAAATTTTATCAGATACTTTTTCTTGTTTAACAAATTTATCGTCTGTCTCGCAGAAGAGTTAATGTAAAAATGCTAAAACTAAAAACAGCACTTAAAAAAAACGTATATATTTGTATCTATCATCTTTGATGCATCTGTTGTTGGTGGTGGCGGCGGTTTGACCGGTCCCCTCGCTTGACGTCGTTTTTAATGCAGTGAACTCATTACTACATAACCTTTTCTATAAGCCTTATCTAAGTAGGGAAATGAGTGATTAAATATTTACTTTTTCTGGCTCTGATGTGGTTGATGGTGGTGGTCTTCTTGATCCTGGTGGTGGCCGTCTTGATGACGAGTCTCCTCGCTTGAAAAAGAAAACAAGAATAATGTATGAAAGCTACAAAATAAAGCATCTGACTTCGCCCGAAAGGAAATTTTATCAGATACATTTTCTTGTTTAACAAATTTATCGTCTGTCTCGCAGAAGAGTTTATGTAATAATGCTAAAAATAAAAACGGCACTTAAAAAAACGTATATATTTGTATTTATTATACTTTAGTTAAAATGTTTCCTATATAAAGTTAAGAAGGTAAAATACTATCTTTTATAGTCTGAAAATTTCCACGCATAGCAAAGCTATACCCCGGGGTATAGTTTGTGCTATCCACCCCTTGGAAAATTTTCATGCAATTTTTGCCGCCAATTTTGATTTCTTATAATCAATCTATACACTGATGATGTCATCCTGACTTCAGTAGCATTGTGACGTCATCGTGATTTCAGCTCATTCTTGCAGTGTTATCTTATTCCAAATACTTGTTCAAATCTTTCTAAAATAATTATTCTTTTCATGTTTTGCCTATAAAGCTGTAGTATGAGGTAATACAAACCCTCAGAAATTATGATATACATCAGTATAATAAAACACTTATCCACTGGCTGTGAGTGGGATAGCTCTTTCATCAAACCCTTGACAGGAACTATTCCCCTCGGGCAAGCCCTCGGGGAATAGTTCCTGTCGCAGGTTTGATAAAAGAGCTATCCCACTCACAGCCAGTGGATAAGTGTATACTATCATCTTTGATGCATCTGTTGTTGTTGGTGGTGGCGGTTTGACCGGTCCCCTCGCTTGACGTCGTTTTTAATGCAGTGAACTCATTACTACATAACCTTTTCTATGATCCTTATCTAAGTAGGAAAATGAGTGATTAAATATTTACTTTTTCTGGCTCTGATGTGGTTGATGGTGGTGGTCTTCTTGATCCTGGTGGTGGCCGTCTTGGTGACGAGTCTCCTCGCTTGAAAAAAAAAACAAGAATAATGTATGAAAGCTACAAAATAAAGCATCTGACTTCGCCCGAAAGGAAATTTTATCAGATACATTTTCTTGTTTAACAAATTTAGCGTCTGTCTCGCAGAAGAGTTTATGTAATAATGCTTAAAATAAAAACGGCACTTAACCCCCCCCCCCCCCCGTATATATTTGTACCTACCTTTCTTGAAGCATCTGTGGTTGGTGGTGGTGGCGGTCTTGACCGGTCCCCTCGCTTGACGTCACGCTGTAAAGAAAGGAAAGAAGGACAATTCATGAATACCAAATTGAACTAGTGCTAATTGTAGTGGGAACCGTTACAGGTGTTCCCCCAAACGGCTCCCCAATCCGTTATGATGCCCCATTCCCTACAAGCTTCATTAAATTACACATACTTTTGTAATATAGATGGACACTTTATTTTTGAGGGCATTTTATTAGAAAACTACTTCGATATAGCCATATGGGTATTAGCCAATCAAATTTCAGCGCATGTGCTTGCACATGTTTTCTACATTTTTTACATTAATTTTCTTATAGTGTCTCACAATATACACATTTGTGTTAAATATCAAAGAATTTTATTGAAAAATAAGAGAGATGTAACCCTTTAAGTATTAACCAGTCAGAATTCAGCATATGCGCATGCATGACCTTGCATTCAATTTTGATAGTATCATTATGTAGGAGCTCTGTGTGCCTATCCATGTCGTAAATTTCATCCTGTAGTGTTGAAAACCAAGGGAGTTATAGACATTTGAATTTTCAGCCAATCAGATTGCAACATACCTGCATGCGCGTGTTTTCAAGAAATTTTCTATATTACATGTTGTAGCACCCTAAAATATATACTTATATTCAAAATTTCAAAGTATTTTGTCAAAAAACAAGGAAATTATTGAGATTTTTGTATCAGCCGATCAGAGAAGAGCGCACGTGCATGCGCATGAGTTCAAGCTAATTTGACCATGTCATCTTGTCTAGACTACTAATGTATCTTTATATTTTGAGTTTGAAAGCAATTCATCAAGAAATATAAAAGTTACGGCTTCATCAAGTATATCAGTCATTTCACTCATTGCACGCGCGCGCACGTGCATGCATGTGGGCGCAAAACGACCTTCGTTCCGAACACCTACACAACATGCCTATTAATCCTAAAAAGTTTTCATGTCAATCGGATGAGTGGTTCTATGAGAACACTCCCGGACAAAAAAGTACCGCGGAGAAGAAAGTAGGGAAAAAGAATAATAATAATAATAGTAAGAAACAGAGTAAAAACAATATATTCCCAAACTTCGTTTGGGGAACATAATAAATCCTTTAATAAGACTTTTTCAAGAATTCATTTTTGATAGATTTTGCCTTCGTTTCTGTTTTACAAGGAGAGTTAGGGGTAGTAACACGGGTATATTTTAGTTTTGTCTGCTATCAAGTGTATAATTGTATTTTTTCCGATATAGCACTTAAATTAACTATACACAAATATTGGCGCTAATATGTTGGAGCATTATATGTATATATACCCTTCTGGATGCGTCTGTGGTTGATGGTGGTGGAGGTCTTGACCGGTCTCCTCGCTTGACGTCACGCTGTAAAGAAAGGAAAGAAGGACAATTCACGAATACCGAATGGAATAAATCCTTTAATAAGACTCAGAGAGATTTTCCACAAACATTCATTTTGATTAATTTTTGCCTTCGTTTCTCTTTTACAAGGGGAGTTAGGTCTAGAAACACAGGTATATTTTAGTTTTTTTTCTGCTATCAAGTGTATAATTGTATTTCTTCCGATATAGCACTCAAATTTACTATACACAACTATTGGCGCTAATATGTTGGAGCATCATATGTATATTTACCCTTCTGGATGCATCTGTGGTTGATGGTGGTGGAGGTCTTGACCGGTCTCCTCGCTTAACATTACGCTTTAGAGAAAGGAAAGAAAGACAACTGATGGACACTTACTTGAATAAAACATTAATTAGGCCCAGATTTTTTATTTTACAAGAATCCACTTTTTTGCTGTATTGCCATCGTGCTTCATTTGCAGGAAAAGTTTTGGTACGAAATAACAATTGACCAGGTTAACCATCGTTAAACTTCCTTATTTATGTAGAAATATTCCACTATCACCTGTATATTGGGTTAACATCTCCACTCTAATTCGATACTCAGGAGCATGCTCTGAGTTCGATCAATTTTTAAACCGAAGCAGGCCACTGACAGATATGTTGATGTTACATGGATTTCAACAACCTCGTTTAAAGACAGCATTTCGTAAATTCTTTGGTCGATATAATGACCTTATAAGCAAATATAACATATCTCGAAATAAAAGTCAGCTAAAATGAAGAACAAAGTCGTATTTTGTAAGAGAGGTCATAACAATTCACGAATCCCCATTGATGTTCAAACTTTGTCCCATTTATAAATCCGTAATACATTGTGACCGCATTGTTGTCCAGATTTCTTAAAAGTTCAGTATGTGTATAATTGCAATTTCATCATATTCATGGGAGAATTTTTTGGTAAGCCTGCGCTCAGGGTAAACGTTTGAAAGAAAAGGTATAAAACACCATCTGTTTCCTTCAGTGTACCCGGGTATTTACATATCACTGACCTTATATGGAAAGTCTAATTTGTATTTGTGAATAGAGCAACAAATGAAATATAACAAATATACATCGACTATTGCTTCCAAACTTTTAAATTATAAGAAAACTTTACAGGGCCTGGATATCGAATATCTGAAACATAATCCTCCATCGTGTTCATGTTCTTCTTCGCCCTATAACTATAGTCCTGCTGGACACGTTATTACTGGTGACGTAAATATAGTTAATAATGAGGACCTTAGATCACTAATTTTAAAAGGTCCTAAATTTAGGGAACTCAGATCCTTCAACTCGCGTCGGAATTTCATAAATATTATGGATTCTGTAGAGGACTACGCCAGGCGATGGGCCAGACATGAAAAAGAAGACCTTGACACTTTGTCAGAATGGATTAAATGTATCAGATGTATGTTAAAATCGCGCATTAAAAGATTGAGAGGCCATATGAAAACCATCTATCCTTCTGTATTCAATAATCCAGAAGTGAAAAAAGAATTAGATAGATTACATGATCAGTACGTACTGGTCCCTGCTGACAAAGCAGGTAACAATATTGTCTTTGTTTTTTAAGGCTCATTATATTAAATGTATTTTAGAGGAACTTGGATTTAATTCTACAAGTGGTATTCCAACATATACTCATAGTTCCCTTTCTAAGGAAGAAATTCTTCAAAATCATATGTCAGTTTTGAATATTTTTAATATTCCAAAGAACCAAAATGAATTTAAATTACCATATGTATATTGGATTCCGAAACTTCATAAAAATCCTTACAAAGAAAGATACATAGCGGGTTCCAGTAAATGTTCAACCAAGCCTCTATCTTTACTCCTCACTAAGATATTAACAGTGGTGAAGGAGAAACTTCAGGAGTACTATGCAACAATATATTCGAGAAGTGGTGTAAATCAGATGTGGATACTTAAAAATTCCAAGGAACTTTTGGAAAATTTGAAATCACAAGATTTTACCAAAATCAACAGCTTAAAAACTTCCGACTTTTCAACTTTATACACAACCATTCCCCACGATAAATTAAAGTCTAGGCTTTTTGATATCATTGACAGCTTCTTTTTCAATAAAAATGGAACTCGTAAATATACTTACCTTGTCATTGGTCATTTGCAAAATTATTTTGTTAAAAAACATTCTGAATGTACACACAAGTACTCTGAAGTTAACATTAAAAAGATGCCTGAGTTTCTGATTGACAATATCTATGTGGTTTTTGGAGACCAGGTCATCCATCAATCTATTGGAATTCCTATGGGTACCAATTGCGCCCCGTTATTAGCAGACTTATTTTTGTATTCATATGAAGCAGAATTTGTCCAAAATCTTGTACGTGAAAAGAGGAAAACACTTGCTGTGGCCTTCAACTCGACATTTAGATATATCGACGACGTATTGTCAATTAACAATGGCTATTTCCATTCTTATGTCGATACGATATATCCTGGTGAACTTGAGATAAAAGATACCACAGAGTCTGACACTTCTGTTTCATATTTGGATATTTTACTTGAAAAAGACGTTAATGGTAATCTAACAACCAAGCTTTATGATAAACGTGATGACTTTAACTTTTCAATCGTCAACTTCCCTTACTAATGCAGCAATATACCTTCATCACCTGCATGGGTATGTATCTCTCAGTTGATTCGATACGCAAGAGCATGCTCTACGTATGTACAATTCTAAAACGAGGTAAATTATTGACAAACAAGTTCATGAAACAAGAATATCAGCTGTCTCGTTTAAAGTCATCATTTCGTAAGTTCTATGGTCGATTCAATGACCTTGTCAGCAAATACAATTTATCATTGAGTCAAATGCTGACTGACGTTTTTCATACTAATTGTTAGGCCATTATTTACACACTGAATTGTCGTCGGATTTTTCCGTTATTTCCTGATCATGACAAAAAAAAGAGCACACGGCGGGTGTGACCGGTCGACAGGGGATGCTCACTCCTCCATGACACCTGATCCCACCTCTGAAGTTTTTGGAGGTCCGTGTTTGCTCTGCTCCTATTTCGTATTGTTTAATGGACTTTTGAGCTTGAATACTGTTCGTTATCTCCATATATTGCATTGAAAAAAAAATATCACGTGGCTTTAGATCCGACCAGCATTTCGACGAGAGCGATCAACACTAACCTTTCCTTAATCTTTTGACCTTGAATTATTTTTGCTGCCAAGTATTGTTACTTCTGTCAAATATTACTAAAATATTTCTTAATGACTCATGTTTATTATCAACTTTTGTCCTTTTAAAATTATTTGTTTCATTGAAATACATGTGTAGCACAAAAGAATATGTTAACATACATTTAATTAATCAACTTCTGTATTTTCATCTATTCGTTCTTGCTTGCGATCACATGAATTTTCTCTCTCTCTCTCTCTCTCTCTCTCAAATACTTTTTTGAAATAAAATAAATTCGAAATCAATGTGTTTTAAACAAATCTGTTAGATTTTATTAACTTAATTTTTGTGACTTTTAGAATATATAACAGAACCCACCATAACGGTTTACATTTATTTAAAAAGTTAGATTTGGGAAATATTTGGAGATAACGAACAGTATTCAAGCTCAAAAGTACATTTATAATTACAAAATAGGAGCAGAGCAAACACGAACCTTTAAGACATCAGAGGTGGGATCAGGTGCCATGGTGGAGTGAGCATCCCCTGCCGATCGGTCACACACGCCGTGTTCTCTTTATCATGATCGGGAAATAACGGGAAAATCCGTGGACAATTTAGTGTGTAAATAATGGCCTAGCAATTAGTATGAAAAAAGTCAGTCAGCATTTGACTAAATGAAAGATTGTATTTGAGTTTCTGATTGACAATATCTATGTGGTTTTTGGATACCAGGTCTTCCAACAATCCATTGGAATTCCCATGGGTACCAATTGCGCCCCGTTATTAGCAGACCTTTTTTTCATATTCATATGAAGCAGAATTTGTCCAAAATCTTATATGCGAAAAGAAGAAAACACTTGCTGTGGCCTTTAACTCAACTCGTCATGCTTTCAGGGTGTTTGTATGAAATTTATATTACCCATATTATATGTATAATATTTTCTTCAGGGATACTTTATGCTCAATTAAATTTGTTATTGATATAAAGAAAAAGAAGGGTTAATTATATATATTTACATTCCCATATGCATCTGTGGTTGGTGGTGGTGGTCTTGACCGGTCTCCTCGCTTGAAGTCACGCTGCACAGAAAGAAAAAAGGACAATTTATAAAACTAACGGGAATAAAACATTAAATTTGGCTCAGAAAGATGTTTTAGAAGAAACTGATGCAATTTGTTTGGTTTTCTGTCTGTTTTTAGGAAAAGTTGGATAAGAAACAAGGACATATATAAAGGATATTTTTTGTGGCTGGATATAACTTTTTATCCAATGAATTGTGTGTTTTTGCCTGAGCTTTGGTGAGTGGAGAGAAATACAAAACGAATGGATAAAAAAAATCACATCTAACCACAAACCTGTTTTGTATTTGTGATTCCACAATATTTGACTTGATCAAATTCACGCAAAACCATTGTGACATCAAAACATATGAAAACAATATAAAAGGAGCTATATTCACTGTATAAAGGAGAAAACATGTGATAATCTGAAATATGTATCACACTTTTAGAAGACCAAATAAATTCATGTAAATTTACCTTTGATGCGTCTGTGGTTGATGGTGGTGGTCTTCTGGATCCTGGTGGTGGCGGCCGTGATGACGAGTCTCCGAACTTGAAAGAAAAGATTTAAACCTTTACAGGAATGAATCATTTGATACAGCATGAAAAGCCATTTCAAGAGAAACACAATATATCTATCAAGCTGTATATGAGTGTATCTTACTGGAAAAATTATGGTAAAAATATATGTAGTATACTTATAAAAAGCATTTATTCGATAAGGTTGAAGGTAGTTTATGTGAAAATAAAAATTACCCATAGTGCATGTATAATATGTTTTTCAGCGATAAATTATGCTCGATTAAATTTCTTATTTTAAAATATAAAGAAAGAGAAAGGTTAATTATATATTTACATTCCCATATGCGTCTGTGGTTGGTGGTGGCGGTCTTGACCGGTCCCCTCGCTTGACGTTACGCTGTAAAGAAAGGAAAGAAGACAATTCATGAATACTTTCGGGAAAAATTAATTAAATAAGTTTCAGAAAGACGTTTTACAAGAAACAACTGCATTTTTTCTTGTTATCTTGCCTTCATGTCTCTGTTACATGAATAGTAATGGTAAGAAACATAAAAGGGTAGATTTTGAAATATCACACTAAATTTACCCTTGATGCGTCTGTGGTTGATGGTGGTGGTCTTCTGGATCCTGGTGGTGGTGGCGGCCGTGATGACGAGTCTCCAAACTTGAAAGAAAAGAATTAAACCTTTACAGGAATGAATAATTTAATCATTTCATACAGCCTGAAGAGACACAATTTATATATCGTACATGAGAGTATCTTACTGGAAGATATATAATGAAAACATTAAATGTACTCAGAAATGACATTTATTCGTTAAGGTGGAAAGGTATTTATGTGAAAATAAAAATAACTCATATTATTACATTTTCAACAGTGAAATACTGTAATTTATTCATTGAATAAAAGAGATATTCTGACACAGTGTGAAAGGATATCAAAATGGTAGTCCCACAGTGTAAGAGAATATCAGAAGTGCAGCAAAAATCTCGGTTTTCCTTCCCTTCACTAAAAGTGTTTTTAAAGAAATCTCCCTGGCCTGTTTTAAGATGGAATGAGTAAATGAACCATCCTGACAGAGACTAAAACTGCCAAAGTTTCTCTAAATATGTTGTTAGGAGTCCATGTTTACAATGATTTTCAATCTCTCAATTGCTTAGGTATGATGTCTCAACCGCTCAACTATGACGTCACAGCGTATGACACTGTGTTAAGGAGGTTGGATCCTGCCATCAAAAGTAATGAGAATTTTTTATCAAGTATATTTTTAGAATTTATACACATAGCTTTATTAAAAATCAAAACAAAAAATGGGGGTCAATGCACTTCTTTTGGCGCTACAGAGCATTTAGTTTGACCTTTTTGCACTGTAAATACGTCTTACACATAAATCAATTTTTAAAGTTTTTCCTTCAATATTTTTTGTTCAAATAAATTATGGTGAACAAACACAGTCTTATTTCATCTTAAATAGACACATTAAAATTTGTAACAACGAAGAAATTTTCGAATTACTCCGCATGTTCATTATTTGACCTTTTTGCACTCAAACATTCTCATTTTTCTGGCATTAAAATTTAACAAGCAAAAAAAATCATTTGAAAGTAATGACATTTTACTGACTTTAAGAAGAATGGTTAAAAGTATCGTATATATTCAGAAAAGAAAATTAAAAGTGGGGGTCTGTGATGTTAATTTTTAGATATTACTAAAATAGTGCTAATTTTAAGCTTAAATTAGGGCTATTTTTTTCTTCATTTCCACAATATATTTGCTATATTTATCAAATATGATGATAGAATTCATGACAATTTATTTAATAGATAATTTAGTACCAGTATAAAACAGTCCACTGCACAAAATAACTATGTGTGCAGCCTGCATGTAAAAATAGGAATCCAAACTTAACATACTTTAAATACTTCAAAAGAGAAAAAAATGATCATTTTCTTCTAAAAAACCTTCCGCCACAAAATATAGTTCCTCACTTACTGCTTTTGGTATGGAATTAAATCATGGAGTTTTAACTGAATATAGTTAAATTGGCATTGTAGAATCCAAATTTATTGTAAGAATTAAAACATTATGCAGAATTTTTGAAATATAGGTTAAGATAAGAATCTGCTCAAAAGCTCAGGAGCGAACCTCGTTAAGAAAAGACAGAGGCAAAAGAAAAATCAAAGGAAATGTAATAAACAGAAAATTCAACATTTTGTAGATGAATATGGAATTTATTTTACTCATGAGACAGAATTTTTTGATATTTTCACTCGTGCTTCGCACTCGTGAAAATATATATATATATATAAAAATTTTTTGTCCCAGTCGTGAAGTAAATTCCATATTCATCTACGAAACATTGAATATCCTCTATTTACATGTATAATACTTTCTTCAGCGATACTTTATGCTCAATTAAATTTGTTATTAATATAAAGAAAAAGAAAGGTTTATTATATATTTACATTGCCATATGCGTCTGTGGTTGGTGGCGGCGGCCTTGATCGGTCCCCTCGCTTAAAGTTACTCTGGAAAGCAAAACACAAGGATAACTTCTATCTGTCATATAATAAGCTATATAAGATAAAAACGCTAGCTGATTGACTTATGCGAGTATCAATACACTGGAGCTTACACACCGAGGAATGCACAAACCCTAATACCTACTTGTATAATTATGTAGCTTGAATACTTTTGACATGCATATGGGGTTTAAACGGGGTTTATATCTCTCAGTTGATTCGATACGCAAGAGCATGCTCTACGTATGTACATTTTCTAAAACGAGGTAAATTATTGACAAACAAGTTCATGAAACAAGAATATCAGCAGTCCCGTTAAAGTCATCATTTCGTAAGTTCTATGGTCGATTCAATGACCTTGTCAGCATATACAATTTATCATTGAGTCAAATGCTGACTGATAATTTTCATACTAATTGTTAGGCCATTATTTACCCACGGAATTGTCGTCGGATTTTTCCGTTATTTCCCGATAATGACAAGGAGCACACGGCGAGTTTGACCGGTCGACAGGGGATGCTCATTCCTCCATGGCATCTGATCCCACCTCTGATGTTTTGGAGGTCCGTGTTTGCTCTGCTCCTATTTTGTTTTGTTTAATGAACTTTTGAGTTTGAATACTGTTCGCTATCTCCATATATCTCATATACTTTATTATGAGGACCTTATATCCTTATTTTGAGGGACAACTTTTGTGAACCCCGATTTTTCAATTGGCGTCAATATCAATAGTGTTGAAGATTATGCCAGACCATGGGTCAAATAGGAAAGAGAAATCTGAATAATCCCTGGTCAAAAATAGTATAAAATCATGATCTAAGAATTGGTATGATATATGGCTATCAAAATACGACCTTATGATAGGTAATATTTGCTTTCAAGGGCGTTATAACGACCATAGAATTTACGAACTGCTGACTTAAAACGACGTTGTTGACATCCTTGTAACATCATTTTATCTGTCAGTACCTTAACTCTTTTAGAAATTGATCGTTATCAGAGCGTGCTCTTGAGTATCGAATAAGTTGAGAGACGTAAACTCTGTATGCAGGTGAAAGCGGAATATTAATACATAAATAAGGAAAGGTGACGATGGAAAAGCTGAAGTCATCTCGTTTGCCATATAGTTTAGTTGTTAATTGGTCCTTATCGTTTATATAGTCAGCAAAACATCCAAATAAGAAACAGATGTAGTAGATTCTCTAGTGTCTTTTATTTCAAGTTTACTGATATATCGAGTCGACATTTGAATGGAAGTAACTATTGTTAATTAATAAAACGTTGTCGATATATCTGAATGTGGAGTTGAAGGTCAAAGCAAGTGTTTCCTTCTCATGTAGATTGATTGATTGTATGTTGTTTAACGTACCATTTGAGAAGTTTTCACTCAAACACAGACCTCGCCATAAACCGGTGAAGGGCTTCAAATTTAGACCTTTATCGGCACTCAGGGCCATTGAGCATTGAGAGATCTTTAGATGGGACCTCGGGTTTTAATGTCTCATCCGAAAGTCCCGTTATTTTCACTTCTATTTCCCAGGCGTTTGGCGAAGGAACAGTTACTATCTGCGTTGACGTCTTACATTTGACGCGGCTCGGTAAACGAGAATCTAACCCGAGCCTCCCGATCACGAAGCGAACGCCCTACCACTAGGCGCTAGCCTATCGGGACCGCTTTTTCCATGTTAAAGTTTTTGAATAAATCCATAATTTATAATTAAAACATAATTTTTAATTTTAATCATTGAAATAGTTAACACAGCATGTTGTGTAAAACTCTTCATTATGATAATTTATAGATATATATTTACCCTCTTTGACTCCTCTGTGGTTGATGGCGGTGGTGGTGGTCTTCTGGATCCTGATGGTGGCGAGTCTTCTCGTTTGAAGTCACTCTAGAAAGAAAAGCACAAATGACACGTTGATATAATAAATACTCATATTCGGACAGTAAAATAATGATAAACTATGAAACAGATTTGTAATATACTTACAAGTGAGGAAAAGGCTCGCCGATTAAATAGCTTGAGCTTATTTTGGCCTAAAGACTGTCGTGACTTTGACCACCTATATCCCGCAGATTCCTCGACAAAAAGGAAGATAAGGAAAACACATATGCCTAACAATATCTTCCCCATTTTGTCTAAATTTAGGTCTAAAAACTGGCTGCTGTATAATGGGTCTAAAACCCGGCTGCCACTTTTAAAGACACTGAAGTCACGTGATATTTGTTTATGGTTGGACGGAAACGTAAAAGGTTTCTATGGGTGATACTCTTTCTAAATTCTATTATTGATTGAAATTCCAATTGAATTAAATTAGGTATAACTTTTTTTTGAAATTGGTTTTATTTTTTACACTCGACATAATGTAGAATTTCCACACAGTCGTTTCAAAAATTGTACTAGAATTATTTTTTATTAAGTAGCACGTGAAGTACTTAGTGACTTGCATCAGTCCGAGGTAAATCCTACACTTTGTAAGACATTATGAGCTAAGGATGATCATATCAAAATTATATTTATCTTCATATAAAGAA
Organism: Saccostrea echinata; assembly: GCF_033153115.1. Classification (NCBI taxonomy): domain Eukaryota; kingdom Metazoa; phylum Mollusca; class Bivalvia; order Ostreida; family Ostreidae; genus Saccostrea; species Saccostrea echinata. The sequence goes on from NW_026889809.1 coordinate 3,330,554, forward strand.
TCAACTCTTAATTCCTTACAAATCTCAAAACTTTCAAAATTCATTATTTCTCTTGGAAAAAAAATAATTTGAAATAATGATATACAGTCATCATTATGACATTATCATATAACGAATCAATCCTTTCTTAAAGTAAAGTTTGTAAAGACAACTGCAAAAAAAATCTCTAAGACATATTCCGCTTACAAATTTATACAGCTATTAAGTGTCAGAAGTTTTTGCAAACTATGTAACTTATAAATATATTGTTGTTAAGCCTCTGAGCTCAGTAATTACAACGAAGCATACATGTTCTTAAATTTCTACATGTCCCTTTCCATTAATAATGTATACATTATTTATGGTCTGTGTATTTTGAATGTTTATAATTGCATGTTACTTTGTTAACCTGCCATGATATGCATTATTTCTTTTTTATTATGTATATATCAACGAATGTGTTTAATCTGTTAGTGTGGGAATAAAAAAAATATTATTAATGATAAGATTTAGAATGTTACGTGAGCTTTTAATTCATTTATAACTTATAAAAATTAGTCTTAAAATCACGTTGATTGGAATTGGTATATCATTGTCATGAAAAAGCTGATTAATAATGTCTAACCCTATAACTAAAGATCCTCTAAATTGGTTTGACCTCATGAACTCTAATACTACGTGTTAACCATTAGCTTAATGTTGCCATAGTATATGAAAACAAACTAATGAGAATATGTATATGGACTATTTAAATTAATCGTAACAGAATTTCTGGGTACATATACAATCAGTTCTTATCTTAAAGGTCGTTCAAATATGTAGCCGGTACAGGGAAGTCCCATATTTTAAGGTTTAAGTGGTTGTAATTTGGAGATGTATTATCTACTTATAAGTTTGTTTTTATATCTAAGTCAGCATTGTATCTATTTAAAAAAGGCAATGACCCTTACAGAGCCCGACCCGAGTTAAAGTGATATGGTCACTCAATTTGTGTACTTTTGACAAAATAAAATTGTGGGTGTTATATGCTCAAAAATGGCTTTCTCAAGAAAAACCCTTCTTTACTACTGTTTATTAAGATATCATGCCTAAAGTGAGTGTCTAGGTATATAAAAAGTTCATGAAGATTAATCACGGAAAGAACTTGACTGACCCCAGGTCTCACACTATCGACGAAAAAGTGAAACTTGCTGGCTGAATGGCTATGCTTTGACGCATTAAACCATTCAATTCCATCGAAACCGCACTTCATTTTCTTCAACAAACTTGTTTTATGCTTTGAAATGATATTTAAGCTTGATCGTTAGACGTCGCAAAACATCAGATTAAACATAATTTAGTTTGGAAGAAGCAAAACATTTATGTCCCAAGTACTATATGAAAAATTAACGATTTGCGGTCCATATAACTTTTATTTTTTAAAAAGAAGTGTTTTAAAGAATTTTAATAAACTTAATCAAAAAGCTTTATAATGAGAGTCTATTAGTGGAAATCTGACGAAATGATGCTAATTGTAATACTCTTAGATTAGTGTGATACACCGTGCTTGACCTTAAGCTGAACTTTACTATTGTATAAAGTAATCTAAGGGTGCCTTAAAATGAAAGGCTCATCTTAAAAGGAATTTAATTGAAATGCTGAATTGGAAATTTTATTTCAGAAAGGGTGAGCAAATTCACAGAGAGATATTCCTTTAAAATGCATTAGAAAATTGTTTGTTGATTAGATTTATTTTGAACTTTTAAACTATTCGTCGTATTTTATAAAGTTGACCAACTAAAATTCACATACCCTTTCCAATCGTATTTTTAAGTTATCCATGATATTTCAGGCATTAAAAGTGCATGAGATTGTACTCTGAACTTTTTTGTGAAGCTATTTATCAATGCTGATTATAAATCTTTTTGCAAAACATTATTAATATGAGCTATATTTTTATCAAGTACTGCCGATTCCATATTTTACGGGAGAAGTTAAAATCGCTTAATGACATGTACACATTAAATCCTTTGATCATGAAACAGAATTTATTAAAAAATCATGTCGCTTGAGTTTTTTTATTAACAATATCTATGTAGTTTTTGTAGATAAAGTCTTCAAACAATTTGTCAGAATTTCCATGGGTACTAATTGTGCTCCTTTATTGAGGCAGAATTTATACAAAAAAATATACGTGAGAAGAAGGAAACTTTGCTGTGGCCTTCAACTTGACATCCAGATATATAGACATTTCAATAATTAACAATAGTTACTTCCATTCATATGTCAACTTGATATATCCCAGTGAACTCAGAATAAAAGATACCACAGAGTCTGTCACATCTGGCTCATATTTGGATGTTTTACTGACTATAGACGATAAGGGCCAACTAACAACTGAACTGTATTACAAACGAGATGACTTTTCCATTTTCTACTATCCTTATTTAATTACATGTAGTAATATTCGGCTATCACCTGCATTCTTATTCGATACTCAGGAGCATGCTCCGAGGACGATCAATTTTTTTAAAGCAAGGCAGATTACTGACAGATAATTTGATGTTATAAAGATTTCAACAACCTTGTTTAACGTTAGCATTTCGTAATTTCTATGGTCGATATAATGACATTGTTAGCAAATTAAACTTATCACTTGGTCGTATTTTGACTGACATACATGTATTTCATACTAATTGTTAGGCTTGATTATATACTTAATTTGACTACGGAATATTCCGTCTACTTGATCAGTACATAGGGCTCACGACGGATGTGACCTGTCGACAGGGGATGCTTACTCCTCCTAGGCACCCGATTTCACCTCTGAAATGTCCAGGGGTACGTGTTTTATGCCTTATTCACAGATTTGTATTGTTGTTTTTTTTTTGTTTTTTTTTTAAAGATTTATCTCCGTTCGTTATCTTCAACTTTTTTCTGTATTTAAAAATATTGTGAACATTTAAAGAAACCAAAAAGATAACACAAACTCTGTACTTATCACATTGACATTGGGGAAGAGATAGAAATAGACATATTCCATTTCCTAATACAAAGTTTACTTTCTAAATAGATTGTATCACACAACAGACCATTTGCCAGAGAGCCAATATGCCTATTCCATCATTAACAGACTTGTTTTTGTATTCTTATGAAGCAGAATTTATTTGAATACTTTTACGTGAAAAGAATAAGTCTCTTGCGTGGCCTTCAATTCGACATTAAGATAAAATGACGTTAAAGCATTAACACTATTCATTTTCACTCCTATGTTGATTCGATATATCCCTTTGAACTCGAAATAAATCATCTCATCCATATTTGAATTGAGAATTAGAAAGACATTAATGCTAAACTTACAACTAAACTTTATGATAAACGTGATGACTTCAACTTTCCAATCGTTAACTTCCCTTATTCATGTAGCAAAATACCATTATCACCTTCATGTTAGATGTTTATGTCTCCTAGCTGATTCAATACGCATGAGCATGTTCCACGTAAGAACCATTTCTAAAACGAGATAGGCTACTCACAAATAAGTTGATGAAAGAAGGGTATCAAGTCAATATTTCGCAAATTCTATAGTCGGTACAATTATCTTGTTTGCAAATATATACAATCTGTCGTTAGGTGGAATTTTGACTGACGTTTTTTAAACACATTGTAAGACCATTATCTTATCTGTTTAACCGATGACACGTATGTCACTGGTCGTACAATATAAAATGTGTACAATATGCATAATTAAAATATTTAGAATAAAATTAAGTTTATGACATGAAATTATGATATGTCATTAATTTAATCATGGAGAAAAATGCACATCGTACTTCTTGAATTTAGACAGTGTCAGAAGGAAAGCGCCAGCAAAATAATGTTATAGAAAAAATAAGTGAAGGTGAAAATTCTGTATATAGCAATAATGAAATGTTAGGAACGTTGCCTAATTTTTATGCAAATCTATATAGTCTATCTTATTACTTTACAATCGTATTCCAAGATAGCAATTAAGAAACCAATAAAAAATAATGACCACACGTGTCTTAACCATAATTTTAAGTCTAGAAACGATGTGCATTTATTTAATAGCCTTTTTGTAAGAAGGGATTTTTTTCTAGTAAAATGCTCTCTCTCTCTCTCTCTCTCTTACAGAACAAGTATACTTCAACAGTCCCTCGTTTTCTAACCATTCATTTTTCATTCAATTCACATGAATGATTTAAGAGGGACAATTTTCAGGTTATCTTTCAGCAAAAATATTTTGGCTCCGCACCACTGATTGCTAAAATGGTAATGTTTATTTACACAGCTTTTAAAATTTAAATGACAGTTCATGAAATTTACACAAAATTTCCCTTGCTAAAAAAGAGAAAATTCTTGATTTATGGAAAACCATTGTAAGCATTAAGACCAGAAAATTGTGAAAAAAAATATCGAGATCATTTGAAATTTTCACCCCCCCCCCCCACCCCGCATAAAGGGAAAAGAAATGGAATGGCAAACATTAGCTACATTTATCTGTTTACACTAGGCAAAAATTGTACCTGTAACACTATGGAAAAGGGAAAAATGAATAGGACAATGTCGGTGGAAAACGTGTGTTTTAATATTATAAGTGTGATTGATATCATTTGAGGTTATTCTTAGTAAACCTTCAATAATAAAGACAGAAGACTAAAAGATTAGATTATGTAATTGGTTATTGATTGACTCTATTGTGGTACGTGAAGAAAGTAAAATTTGAAATCTAGCTTTAGGCTTTTCAATTCAATATATAAAAAACACGCAAATGACTGAGAAAGAGTCAATAAATTGTGTACACAATTTGCGATTGTGTACACTTAGGGCTAATTATTCCACCATTTTTCCAGTAGAATTGCTCTATGTTGTAGTACACAGCACCTATGAATTTAGTTTTAACTCTGTTATCCTCTCTAACGCATCAAATAAATAAAATCTCTAAAATATCAATGAAGTGATGTTCTGAACCAAAAATATAAATTATGACATTTCTTTGCCATAGTCTGAAAAAAAAATTGCAGACATCCGATACAATTAACGTTTGGGACCTTACATCTTGTAATCTGTTTTTTTTTTTTTTTTGGTTTTTTTTTTATCGATGTGTGATTTTAAAGAATTTAAACTTATTTTTCTTCTATAGGTTGTAAAGGCCTGATAATGTGGACACATGATCAAGAAGTCTTCAATCCTAAAGCTCAAGGTCAAATCTTGAGGTTAAATGTTAAATATGATGATCATTCAACGATCCTTAAATTTTTCTTCATTGAACTTTGTTAAAAGGCCAAAGTATCTGAAAATCCCTGGTGAATTTTCTTCACTCTGAAATTTATCAATTTCAGTATATTTTTCAATTTGTTTTGGTTAGCTTTCCCTAAAATTTGATTTATACAATTTCTTCTAAGAGATCAAAAAATGTAGCTGCTTTACTCATTTATTCGCAACTTACAAAGCTATCTAAATTCCATTTTTACATCGAATTGTACACAGATATAGCAATAACAATATATTTATCTGAATTAATAAATGGGTCTCTTTTATAAGTAGACTAACAAAAATTTGTAATATCTCAAATTAATAGGTCATTTTTACACATTTTTACACATTCTAATGACAAATGTCCAATATATTTCAAACTATTCTTTTTGAATAGTCATATGATATTCTGGGAATAATGAGGACAAAAAGCGGGGGTTCATACTTCATTCTAATCATACATAGTTAGAATTTGTGTTACACATAACAAAATATAAAAAGGACAAGTGCACTTAAGCAATGCTTAATGGGCCCTTTTCAGTGCCGTATTGCTTTAGAATATATTACCAAATTGTTCTCATTTGGTAATAGTTAAACACAAGTGAACATTTCTAATTACAATCACGTTAAAACATCACCTAAATCAGCATGGATTTGAAACAAATGAAGTTCTTTAAAATGCTTGTAGAACTCCAAATCCGAAAAAGTCGTACCGAACCTATTTTGATTTTCGTTTATTTAAATCAAGGGGAGGAGGCATTTAAATCGAACACTTGAACAATCTGATGGTGGATCATTGACAGGCGCGTTTGCCGAAAGATACTTCATGCGCTATTTTACCTGAGAAAAAAATTGAATGAAGTTGTATAGATGCCTGTATCCATAGTGATCAAACTCAGAAATTTGCACGCTTGCATTTGAAATAATACAATAAGTATTGACATTAGTTCCTTTAAATTTTAAAATAAAAAAAAGTGTATTTAGGTGGCTTTCGATACCAGTACCATTGTCTTGCATGAATTTTAAAATGTTTGACGCTTTTATTTATGATGACATTTTAACGAAACTAAACTCTCCTAACCCTCCCGTGTCCCTAAAACCAAATACATACAAACTTCTCTATGCGGCACGACTTCGATATGATACAAAACGTGGCTATCTTTTACAGTGAGCATCTTTGAGGAATGTTTACGTGGGTAGAACTCACGTAACTACCGGTATTTTAAATAATTTATTCCACGGGTGGGTTCAACATAGGTCATACAGGTAAATAGCTCTCGCTTGCTATAGGAAAAACATTGACCTTTTCATACATTTTTAATATTTTAAGTACAAGCCTAATCTTGTACTAATTTCCTACTTTCACACAAGTTTTATAAATGTATAATGCGTTTTTTGTCAATCGCACAAGTTTGTACAAAGTTAGGCTGATAGTAAACAAAAGCTTTGAAATGAATGACAGTCCTCGATTTACTATAGAAAATCAGGAATGCTGGCTGACCACTACCACATTGTATGGCTTTACTCTTTGCATATTCATGAATATCAGCGATAAAATTTATTGAATCTTATGGTTTAGATATCAATCAATGATCTGAGATGGAAAATTATGCTTAATTTGATTTTTTTTTATTGGCTCTTTTTTTCATATACAATGTAATAAAATAATAAACATGCAACAAATTTAACTATATACAGTAGCGTCAGTCTGCATCCCGCAAGACAATGTTTTGCAATTCATGAAAGATCACAGTGCATACTCTCTACAGATACAAAACATATTTTCACTTCTTTCACATAGAAATATGTTACAGGGGATATTACTTTTTGATTATGACATTTGATTTAAATACATAGTGAAATAATATCATTAGTTCTGATGTAATAACTATAATGCATCTAGTATTGGTTGCCAAGTTTCATTAAAAATATCTAAATTACTATTTGAGCAATATGCTGCCTTTTTAAGTAGTAATTTCTTTTTCAGGAGGTATAAAAAGGCATGAAAACTTGGTTCTTTTTTAAGGACATTCAAATTAGCTATAGACACTGAATGTATATAAAACTTAGAAAGCAAAATACAGTAATTCAAACTATCACATTTTCCCTCATACAGACCTAATATAACATTTTGACAAGATAGCTTGTCTATGTGGAAAATGTGTAAATCATTCCACCAAGTTAGAAAGTGGTTCCAAAATGTAGCAACATAAGTACAGTAATAAAACTTGTGTTCTATAGTATCTTCCATTTTACATAAAAAACATTGGGGGGAAGTTTTAATTTTCATTTGAAACAGTAGTTTATTACGAGATAAAAATCTATGAGTTAGCTTATACTGAAAAGACTGTAGTGATGTTTCATTAGAATATACAAAAGGTAGCATGAAAATTTTTTCCAAGTCTGTTTGTGAAAAATTTGCTTTAAATATTTCCTCCCACTTTTGTACACATGTTGGTACTTCATTTAAACTTTCCACTGTAATCCAGTAAAAGTCTTTACAAGATGTTTTTGACAAAGGACTTCTTTTATTATTGAAACATAAGGTCAAAGAATCTCTATTAAAAGAACCTTTTTTGTTTTGTCTTACATATTTTCGCCAATGATATGGAATTGCATTTCTTAAACAAAAGTAATCAAAAAAAGGTATATTCAAGTCATACAGATTACTTAATTCTTCATGGCTTAAAAAATCATAATTATCACCTAAAATGTCTCCAATAAATAAGATACCTTTTTTATACCATTTTTTCCAAAACACAGTCTCATTATTTATTTTAATGTTATCATTGAACCAAAGAGCTTCTTTAAATATTATTGGTTCAATATTAATAACAATGCATCTAAGTTGTGTCCATGTTTCAAAAATGTCTCTGTAAAATTGTGGTAATGATGAACATGCATGTAGCCTATTTAGACAACCTCTGGTAATTATAAAATCATTCAATTCTATATCATTCAGGTAAGATTGAATTATACTTCTCCATCTTCTCTTGTATTAATAAATATCCTTCTAATCCAACCAAGTTTGAATGATTTCATTTGTGCTTCAAGATTAGGAACTTTCAATCCACCCTTATTGATTTTTTGACAGGATACTGAACTTTTAACTTTTGGCTTTTCATTATTCCATATAAACTTGTTCAGTTCTTTAGACACCTCCTTTATCATTTGTGGGGGAATTGGAAGTACTTGTGCTTGGTATACTATTTTTGATATTACTAAAGTTTTTACAATTAGAATTTTGCCAATAAGTGTTAAGTTCCTCATTTTCCATAAATTCAAAGTTGCTTTTAGTTCATCTAATTTTGTATTTAAGTTTTTAGCAAGGGTCTTTTGTTCACCGCTTGAACTAAACCAAATACCAAGAGTAAAAAATTGACCTTCAGACCATTTCACTGGCAAGATTCCTGGTTTGAAGTTTTTGTTCTTTCCTATCCAAATTGCTTCAGTTTTATTCAAATTAATTTTCAGACCAGAACAGTACTTAAATTTTTGAATAACAATTAATATTTCAATTCCTGATTTTTCATCACTTAGAAAACATGAAGTGTCATCTGCTAACTGGCTAATCTTAAATTCTGTCTCCCCTATTTTTATTCCACGTATATTTCTATTTGCCCTTATGGCTATTGCAAGTAGCTCGACACATAAAATGAACAGGTAGGGTGATAAAGGGCATCCTTGTCTCACCCCTCTAGTTTATTTGAAGAAAGAGGTTGTATACCCATTGTTTATAACACTACTAGAGATATCTGTATAAAGGATTTGAACCCAATGTCTGAAACTTTCACCAAATCCAAATATTTCTAAAGCTTTATCGATGAAAGCCATTCTATCGTATCAAATGCCTTTTCAAAATCAACTAAGAGAATTAGTCCAGGAATATTCTTAATACTAGTATAGTTTATAAGATCAGATATGGTTCTAATATTTTCTCCTATAAATCTATTCTCTAAATATCCAGTTTGGTCTGAATCTATTAAATGAGGTAAATAAGTTTTCATCCTTTTTGCCAATACCTTTGATAATATTTTATAATCAAAATTTAGAAGAGATATTGGTCTCCAGTTTTTTAACAAAGTTCTATCTTTATCTTTTTTAGGAACTAGAGTTATTATTCCTTTTCTTTGGTCAACTGAGAGAGTGTGTTTTTCAGTGCTTTCATTTATACTATCAATGACTAGTTCTGATATCTGATTCCAGAAATACTCATAAAATTCCATTTGAAACCCATCAGTTCCTGGTGATTTATTATGTCTAAAAGTTTTCAAAATATTTGCACATTCTTCATAAGTAATTGGTCCCTCACATGAAAGAGATTCCTCTTTTTGTAGTCTTGGAATGTTTACATTATTTACAAAATAGCCAAGATTTTCATTATATTCATTATAATCCAAGTCAGATGTATATAATTTCTTATAAAATTTCATCTCCTCCTCTAATATTTCACTTTTACATTGTACAATATTTTCATTTATATTTCATGTTGAGATACATTTATTTCTGTAATTTCTTTTTTCCAAAGATAAAAAGAATTTTGTGCATTTTCCCCCCTCTTCACACCATTTTGCCTGAGATCTTAATATAATTCCTTTAGTTTTGTTATCATTTAATATTTCCAACTCTTCTCTTATTTCATTATATATGTTAATATTTTCTTCAGTTGGATCTGTCGCCAATTTTACATTTTGTTCCTCTAGTTTCTTAATAAGACTTTCTTCACTCTTTCGATTTCTACGAGCTTTTAGTTTTGAATACTTTACAATAAATCCTCTTAGTTCACATTTAATTGTATCCCATTTCAACTGCTTATTTTCTAACTTAAAGTATTTTTCTTTTAACTGTGCAATTGTATTTTTTATTCTCTCTACAAATACCTCATCTTGTAATAAGGATGCATTAAATTTCCAAAAACCAGGGCCTCTAGCTACAAAAATTTTTCCCTTTAAAGTTATGGTTATAACACTATGATCTGTTTTTATTGATGGTTTTATACTTGTCATTCCAAAAGGTACCATAAAAGCTGGAATCAAGAAAATATCTAATCTTGATAAAATAATTGGATTTTTTCGCAAAAAAGTGAAAAGTTTTCTATCTGGATTTTTTTCTCTCCATATATCTATTAAATTTAGATCATTCATTGCAGCGATTAGATTATCTCTGTATTTGGATTTCCCTTCAATGCCTCCGCCTTGTTTGTCTATAATAGGGTTTAAAGTAATATTAAAATCACCACCTAACATCAAATTCTTATCACTCTCTTCTTCTAAATGATTCAACAAAAAAATCTAAAAATTCAACTTGTTCAACTGAGTTATCTTTTGTTGGTGCATATATATTTATCAATGTAAATTTTGAATCATCTAGTAAAATAGATACTTTCAGAAATCTGCCAATATCATCACCCGTGTGTTCAATTATTTTATAGTCTATATGATGTGGAAATAAAATTGCTACCCCTTTGCTATTAGATTCTCCATGAGTAAAAATGATATCCGATTCCCACTCAGTTTTCCACATCTGCTGATCTTGTTCAGTAGAATGTGTTTCTTGTAAATAAATGATTGGGAAATTTCTCTTTAAACCATGTAAACAAACATCTTCGTTAACTAGATAAACCTAACCCCCTTACATTTAGAGATAAGCAAGATATATTAAAAGACATAATCTATTTTGATTCTGTTACAGAGCACCAACACTGGCTCACTCGCAATAAAAAAGAGTGCAATAAACATTGCCAATACAATTGAAGTTGCATGTAAACAAATAGTTCTTTTTTTAACATAGAGCCATGTATATAACAGAAACACAAAAGAAAAAACATACAGCGTATGTACAAAAAAAGGATAAGTCATTTTATTTCGAGTACCTTAGGCTTTAACCAAAAATGTGTCTTTGTCATCTCTCGATCAGTATCGAGATTTCAATACCGGAAAGGAAAAGCAGTAACAAATTTTAGACCAAACACTGCGGATGTAAAAAATCCGTATTGTTTAATACAAGAAAGGAAAGGAAAAATTTTGTCAATTTAGACATAAATAACAAAAAATAATTAAATAATTAATAATAAGCATTATTAAATATTTAATAATAATCATTTTTGATGGAAAAGAGCAGTGACAGTTCCAATAAGGAAATTACCTGACATGAGCACATATTTAGCCACTATGTGCAAGAACAATGTCTGCAGTCAAGTTTTCAATAATTTGAAACCTGCGGAAGCCTAGGTGTTTACCGTAAAACCTGGAGATAACGCATGCCATGTTTGTAACATTTAGTGATCGGAGAACTTTGACGAGCCGCCTCCCTGCTCCATACTCGCCGTCATCGTTGTGACCCTCGTGGATTGCGCCGGTACTATCTTTAAAACGGTACACTAAAATATTGTGTTCAGCAGTTGAGTAGGCTGGGTCAATAATAATTTTTTTTTATAAAAGTTCCTGACTTGTTTTTATGTCTCTAGTCTCTACTGTTGCTACAGCTGCTTTGAATGTGTTTCCGTCATCTGAGCAATCCATGGTGGACATAGAAATCTGTTGAAGCTTTTCCTTATCTGATTGGGTCATCTCAAGGATATTTTCTGGCTTTGGTTTCAATACTTTGTCTCTGTACACATTTCCATTCACGAATACTAATTTCTCTCCCACAAATCGTGTCATTACTTTCTCCTTCCAGTACTGATTATTTATCTCCTGAAGTTTCTTTCGGTTTTCCGCTATTTCTATTGGTCTCTGTGGCGTGACGTAAAAAGTTCTTTCGGGTGCATTTGGTTGCGCGGACTGGTCAGACGCTTCACGGTCACTTTTGTTCAGTTCTCTTTGCGCTTGGAGGATTTTTTCCTTATCAGTAAATTTTGACAGTCTGCCTGTAATAATTCGCGATCTCCCTGGAGTTTTCGGCCCATTTCTATGTATGTTTGCAAAGGAAGTGTCCACTCCAAAATGCTGCTTTATGAGTTGTGGGATTTTCTCAAATAAGTTTTCTTCATTGTCTTCTGGAAGATTGTGAATAAGAATATTCTGATTCATGGATCTTGACTTTAAATCTGTAATTTCAGATTGCTGTTTTCTGACCGTTCTGTCTAAATTAATGACAACTGATTTTAACAGATTGATATCGTCTCGCAAACTCCTGTTTTCCTCTTGAAGCAGTTGAATATTGTCAATATTCTCCTCCTGTTGTTGAGCAACATGAGATATGCGAAAATCAAATCCATCTTCCTCCCATAGATCTTTCCTTATATTACTTATATCTTGTGTTAAACCCTTAATTGCTTTCAAAGATTCAGTTATTTCCCCCCAGGCTTATCTGCAAATTCGGTAGTGTCTGCATCGCACCGAGTAGCTCAGGCGTGAACGGCGGCATGAATTGAGGAACAAACGAAATACCGCTAGTGCTGGAATCCGAAGTAGGCTGACCGTGTCCACTGTTACCTATTTGTACTGACATCTGCTCACGACTAGAACTCATAATTCAATTGTTCAAGGGGAAGGCAAAAAGGAAACACAAATAAATCACTGAACACTCACCAAAAACTCCTTAAAAAAAATGCTTAATTTGATACTTCATTTTTTTTTTCACATTTTACCGGGGCCCATAAGTGCACTCGTTCTTTAAGAGAAATTGAATCTGAGGAATAATTCGGCGTATCTATATATACTACCTTAGAATTTAAATATAGGAATCCCATGTTGACAATATTTTCATATTCTCTGGAGACCACTCAAGATCTTCCCGCAATTTTTGGAATTCATAAGGGTGCAAAATGTGCTCTTTCATCAGCCAAACTGTATTTTTCAACAAGTACAGCATATGAAGAAGAAATCGATTCGACATTAGGTTATATTGACGGCGTTAATCTCATGTCGACTAGATAATTAACCCTAGTAAACTCGGGAAAACAAGAGACTCCTCTTGTCTTGTATATCTGTTTCATAATTTATGTTTTATTAAATATTGCTGATAATTGCAAACTGACAATAAAGTACGAGACAAACAGAAAGGCTTAAACTTTTCCATCGTCTTCTGATATTCAATGCAGCAATATTCTTTTTTTTGGTGATCTCCCAGCTGATGCTGTATGCAGGGACATATTCTATGAATAATTGCATGTAAATTCTAAACCAAGGCAGACCACCGATAAATAAACTGCTGTTACAGAGTTTTCAGCAGTTTTGTTAAAATCTGCATTTCGTAAATTCATTACAATGGCCGCTATAATGACACTGTTTACAAATAAAGGCTATCTTTTGGTCGAGTTTTGATTGACATGGTTCATACCAATTATTATATCATATTTATTTTTATGCTGAGTTTGATAATAGACTACTCCGTATCCATGATCAAAACAGACGCCGGATGTGATCTGTCCACAGGGAATGCTTAATCTTCTAAGTACCTGATTTCATCTCTGGTCTTCCAAGATCTCTGTGTTTTGCTCTCGATGGTTGTTCTGGTTAATTGGTTATGAGATTGATCACTTTGTTATTTTTTCATTACACCTGTACTTAGCAGGCATGGCTTTAATGCAGTGAAAAATATTTTTTGTGCCAGAATCTTAACTTGGATTTCGGTTTGTACGGTCTCATCCGAAGGATTGATGTCCACGTCCCAGTCACATGGTTATAATCAATGTATCGTGGTTAATTCAAGTATGAAAAGAATATAAAGAATAGTGGTCAGCCTCATATTTCTTTAAGTATCATAAAAAAAATCACAGGATCAGAGTTAATGAAAATATCAAAAGAATTTGAAGTTTCATCATATTAAAACAAAGTATTGTGGTAGACTAAAGCATCATACTAAATCAAAGTACCATATTAAAGCAAAGTCTCGAAGTTCCTACTCTGATAAATTAAACAATACTATAACATTATTTAAAACATGATATTTTACTTCAGTTTATTAGTCCCCTACCGGTTAAACCGGAGGGGACTATAGGTTTCCTCTGAGTCCGTCCGTCTAGCTGTCTGTCTGTCTGTCCATCTAGCTGTCCCTCTGTCTTTCTGCCAGTCTGTCCCACTTGGTTTCCCGCACATTTTTTTTTCTAAACGCTTGCAGATATTGAGCTGATTTTTTGGTATGTGACTTTACCTTGATGAGTTATATATCAAGTTTGCATTTCATTCCACTTTATGGATTTTTGACGAAATTATGTTATTTTCAATTTTTAACGGGAACCAGAATACACTTGCTGGTAGGGAACTAGTGTTGCTAATGCAATACTCTCAGAATGCTTGTTAAATGTATAGTATGATAGTATGATAGATTCTTTATTTCCAGATCAGGACCCTTTCAGGCAACACAAACAACAAGCATGATTTCTACAATTACAAACAGTACAGACAAAATATGTGTATACTTTAGAAATAATCTACAGTAAATGTCTTTGTATATTGTACAATTTGACACTGTATATGTAAGTAATGTTGATAAATGAAATAGTACTACCGTATATCCAATGCAAAATGGGGAGATTCTACAATCCTCGTATTGCAAAAGATAACATGTGGCGATGTAAAAGTACTAACTATTACAATACATGAAGTGTCAATTTTTTGTATGTATTATTATTTTTTTTAACAATTACATACATATATTTACATGTACTTAATATTAAAAAAAAGGGAAAAAAATGTTGTAATGTGACTTTATGTGCATAATATTTTAAATGGCTTGTCTAGCCAGTTCACGTACAGCAGAAAGCACTTGAACAAAAAATTGATACAGTGTGTTTGTATAATATTCATCTTCTCTCTTTCTGTAACATAATTCAAAGATTCAAAAAGTGTGTGATTTTCATCTTCAATAACATTCATTGAGCGTTTAGTACAAAGGAATGCCCAAATAACGACCTCTTTCTATTTGTAAATTGTGAGAAGATGTATGCAACCTACATATTACTTTCCTTTATTCAAATGGTAAGCAAAGTAAATATTTTTCAAGTCCAAAATTTGATTTGATCTTAACATAAGTATCCAGTTTACCTTCTTGTGACAATCTTATTAGGTTCAACTCATTCATGTAATATGCAAATAATTTTTTTTGCAATTTGTTTTGAAAGTTTGCAATTTGTTAGAAAAAGTATCCTTATTAAAATTTAACATTTCTGCAATTTTACTAAATGTTCCATACCAGGATGGTATACTGTTACTCCAATTATTCTTACTTTGAGAGTATGCTGCTTTCAATAATGGAAATGACATGTCTGGACATTCTAATCTATGGACATAATTCAAAATACTTTTAATAATATCAAAATGAAGAGACAGTCTTCCAAGCTCAGATAATGAAGAGAAGTTTGCACATTTCTATGCAATCCTAATATATTCTTACAAATTTTTATGAGTAGATTCCCACACTTTAACTTATTAATTAAAAATGTCATATACCGAGAGTTTGCAGGTTTTACGAAAAATACTAGGTCGATTGATGTTCCCCAATATTTCACATCCATAAAGCAAAATGGGTTTTATTGTATGATCAAATACATGAAGGGATGTTTTAACACTTGGCTTCACAGACAAAAAATCTTTGTAGTTTATAAAATGCTTTCAAAGCTTTTTTTATAGAGGTCTTCCTGAGCATATGAGAAGGTTCCAGAGGCACTAAAGACTACCCCCAAATATCTATAAGATGACACAGATTCTAATATCTGATCAAATAGCTTAAATTCTTTCTTTTTTTTTTTTTTGTATATTTAGAGTTATCTCTCCTAAGTAGCTCTGACAAAAAAATTGTTGAATGAGCAATAAACACACACACTCACCTCGTGTCTTTATTTATTTTGTATTTACGGGTTTTCTTTGATAATCCTTTACGCTAAAGTGAAAAGTATAATTGATGACAAATCTGTTATTAAAAATTGCGAAAAACCAAGAGCGCAGAGGAGCGAAATGTTTAACAATAATGAAAGTCTTGCAAAATATTACCTTTTTTGAGTACTTCTGGGATTTTTCCTAATTGTGATGAAACTACCAACATTGTCTTCCTAATAAACGTATCCCAAGGTTACGATTTAAAGTGCGATTTTCTAATCAAAAGATTTCAGCCGTCACATGCCTTAATGTATATAAACGCAATAAGAAATACAAAGAAATATTTTCAAAGTTTGTGCAAATTATCATAATCATCAATTAATAGATGATTAATTTGCATTTCTTTTTTCTTATCTAATAGAACTAAGCCTTTAACCTCTTTTCCAGTTATCAGCTCGGTTTCAAATTCCATTACCACTATTACAATTCCAAGGAGGTTTCTTGACGTAAAATCAATGTTACGTAAGTCCTGAAATGAAAATTAAAAAAAAAACTTGAAGTTACAGACGACAGCGAAAGGATATACTGGAGTAGGTTGATGTGCTTAGAAATAGAATAATTTATTATATTTCTCCTCTTTCTGCATGCATTGTATTCTTTGAAACTTCGTTCATATACAGTGGGTTTGCTTTCAATTAATTTTTAACCCTGATCAAAGCAGCTTAGAATTAAATTGTTATTGGCATTTCTTGCATCTTGTCTGAATAACAATATTCTCATTCCTTCATCAAAGCTTAACTAATTTCAAGTTAATTTTTTTGCAAGGCCGTAACTAGGCAAACAATTTAGTGAGGTAAGGGATCTGGGGCCACCCGAGTCCCAAGCGGCTCCAGGGTAGTGTCCTAATGAGGGTTCTCTGAGGGAGGGGGAGTTCCCGAAACCTGGGTTTTAGTAAATTAAAGACTTAATCTTCGAAAGTTTTCACATTTTGAATTAAATTTTACATGCGTTTTAAACTATGATGAAGCACCTGGTGAGATAATCGATTTACAAAAAGTTGAAAATATTAATTTAGTACAAAGACATGCGTAATTAATTAAAGTTGAAAGTAAAATTTTTCACTTTTTAGAAAACTCTAAAATTTTAATTAGGTATTCGCCTCACTTGCCTCAATGGTAGTTACGGCCTTGGAGAACTGACACAGAAATAATTGTTGTTGCCATTTAGGCGCGGATCCAGGAATTTTTTTACGGGGGGGGGGTTCCACCCCAGTCAAAAAAAGTATATACTTTTAATAACTCTGCAAATTCCAGGGGGCGTCCGGACCCCCCCCCCCTCTAGATCCGCGCATGCCATTGATTGTACGGTAGTCAGTTGCAGCTTCAAAAATGACCGGTTATTGTAACTTCAATGTGACAATATTTTGGTGCTTCATTTAGGTCAAAACTAAGAAATTTTGTGATGACCATCATGATACACAGCACAATAATCTAGCTTTTAATTCTTTATGAGAACTACAGGAGTAAACAAAAATGACACTTTGCTGACTTACTTGTTAGCTTGTTTTTAATGTCTTACTTGTTAGCTAGCTTTTTAATTACTTACTCGATCTATAGTGACTTACTTGTTATCTCGTTCTTTGGAAACTTACGTGTTTGCTCGTTCTTTAATGACTTACTTGTTAGCTCGTTCTTTAAAGACTTACTTGTTTCCTCGCATTCTCTATCCAGAGTTGTCTTCCGTGTATGTCATTCTCTATCCAGAGTTGTCCTCCGCTATGCTCACAACACCTCTGTCAATGCTCGTTGTACAAGATTCTTGTACAAATTTTAAACGGTGAAAATTTGAAATTTAAATAGTAATTAATTATTGTAATTATCGATAAAGATATTAATTCATTATTTATTTTAAACCTATAATACTTCAAAACGACTTATTTTCAAAGTTTTTAGGGAACTATTTTGCGGAGTAACAATTTAAAAAATCTTAATTAAAAAATCCTTTTAAGGTGTAATAAATTAAAATAAATAATGTTTTCCGATAAGATATATAATTAAAAACGATTATTTATACAACTTTTAACCATTTACAATTTTTCTAAGAATCTTGTATAACAAGCGTTGACAGAGGTGTATGTGGGAGCGTAGCGGGAACGACAACGGTTTCCTCGTTCTTTAACGACTTACTTGTTAGCTTGTTCTCAAGTCACTTACTTATTAGTTCGTTCTTTAATGACTTACTTGTAAGTTCGTTCTTTAATGATACTTGTTAGCTAGTTCTTTAATGACTTACTTGTAAGCTGTTTCTTTAATGACTTACTTGTTAGTTCGTTCTTTAGTGACTTACTTATTAGTTCGTTCTTTAATGATACTTGTTAGTTCGTTCTTTAGTGACTTACTTGTTAGTTCGTTCTTTAATGACTTACTTGTAAGCTGGTTCTTTAATGACTTACTTGTTAGTTCGTTCTTAAGTGACTTACTTATTAGTTCGTTCTTTAGTGACTTACTTGTTAGTTCGTTCTTTAGTGACTTACTTGTTAGTTCTTTCTTTAATGACTTACTTGTAAGCTGGTTCTTTAATGACTTACTTGTTAATTCGTTCTTTAATGACTTACTTATTAGTTCGTTCTTTAGTGACTTACTTGTTAGTTCGTTCTTTAGTGACTTACTTGTTAGTTCGTTCTTTAATGACTTACTTGTTAATTCGTTCTTAAATGACTTACTTATTAGTTCGTTCTTTAGTGACTTACTTGTTAGCTTGTTCTTTAGTGACTTACTTGTTAGCTCGTTCTTTAATGACTTACTTGTAAGCTGGTTCTTTAATGACTTACTTGTTAGCTCGTTCTTTAGTGACTTACTTGTTAGTTCGTTCTTTAATGACTTACTTGTTAGCTTTTTGAAATATATTTCTATTTTGTTTTCTTAACTGCAATCAGTATTCCTATTTTGAGAGCATTCGGCTGGTGTTCAAAACTATAGAACTATAGAAGTATCTTAAGAGACTTACTTGTTAGCTCGTTCCTTAATGACTTACTTGTTAGCTCGTTCTTTAGTAACTTACTTATTAGTTTTTTGAAAAAAAAATTATTTGTTTTCCTAACTGCAATCGGTATTTCTATTTTAAGAGTATTCAGCTGGGGTTCAGAACGATGGAAATATGCATAAAAAATTCTTCGAATTGTATTTTGTAAAAATAAATTCCAAGAAACTTTTAGAAAATTTGAAATCACTGAATTTTACAAAAATCAGTAACATCAAAACGCACGACTTTTCAACACTTTATACAACCGTTCCACACGATAATTTAAAGTCCAGGCTTTTTGATATCATTAACAGCTGCTTTTTCAATAAAAATGGAACTCGTAAATTTACTTACCTTGTCATTAGTCATTTGCAACATTATTTTGTTAAAAAAAAATTCTGATTGTACGTACAAGTACTCTAAAGTTGACATTCAAAAGATCCTTGAGTTTCTGATTGTCAATATCTGTGTAGTTTTTGGAAACCAGATCTTCCAACAATCTGTCGGATTTGGCATGGGTATCAATTGCGCCCCCTTATATGCAGACCTATTTTTGTATTCATATGAAGCAGAACTTATTCAAAATTTTATACATGAGAAGAAGAAAACTCTTGTCAACTCGACATTTACATACATATGACGTATTATCAGTTAACAATAGTTACTTACATTCATATGTCTACTCGATATATCCATTTACATTCTCTAATTTTCTCTCTTCATAATTGTTTATTTTATCAATCTTTATTATGAATTTAGTGCATTTCAGAACTGGTGTGCTTAATAAACGTAAGAGCCGTTTGTGACCTTGGAAAGTTAAATAACGGCAATGAACATTGAGAGAGAAAAAATGACAAATTATTTATAAACGCACAGTTGTTGTATTTTTCGTTAATTGAACAGGGTAGTTTTTTTTTTTTTTTTTTTTTTTTTTTTTTTTTTTTTTTTTTTTTACATATTAAATTAAGTCAAAACAATATACATTTTGGTGTTCCTAGATATTGAAAATGCATATAGTTCCTATTATTACCTAACCTACTATATAAATTGTAATTAGGCATTTTGAACTGTTTCCTGATTCATTTTAACTTTTTTGCACATCATGAAACAGTCAAAACTGTTTACCCGGTCACAGAATGAACTGTTGCATGGCTGAACTAGTCCATTATGACGTCACAATTAGTTTCCAGTACTTACAGCTATAATATTGAACAATGTATAAATTGAAGAATTTTCATGGCAATAAATTTGAAATTATCATTTGAAGAGTAATCCTAATACCCATATAAATATATATTCAATTTTATATCATTTGAAAGAAGGGGCCAAGAATACCTTTTCTGAGGGAATTTTGGAAAAATGTAGGCTCCTTTCACTCACTATAGATCTTTGCCTTTTAAAACGTCCGACTCATCGTGTTATATTCAAACCTTCCAGTCATCATATGTCTTTTACTAAACAATACTTGTATACATCAATATTTATTAGGAAATGATAACACTAAGAAATAATGCAAACTTTTGTCGATGTGTCTATATCATTACTTTAAGATATTATATAGTAGGTTAGGTAATAAAACACTTATTTCATGACAACTCGGGGAACAGTCAAACTGTTGTCCCTCGATAATGAGGAAGACCTGGGAAACTGTTGCCCGAGGCCGCACTGTTCCCCTCGTAGTCATGAAATAAGTGTATACTGTGTATTCTACGTTTGTCTACAAATACAATTTATATCTATCTATCATCTATCTATCTATTTATTTTATCATATTAAAATACAAAAGTGTATAATATAGGAAAGTTTTAAACATTTTTTTTTTTCATATTAAACAAGCAGTATGTTTTAACGCATTCTCAGCAAAGTTCTGATTTAATATATTCTTAAAAATCTGTGAGCTACCTGTGAAATTACACAAAATAATTGTTCTTTGCTGTAGTTCATGGTATATATAATAATCATGTGCTGAACCCAATTTAGTTTTTTTTTAATGAATTTTGCGATTCATTCATCTTTTTATCCTTGATTGACACGTACTCTATAAAAATTGGGACGCTTGAATGAAAATAATTAAGGAACCCATTAGTTGTTACTTAATAAAAATTGGGACATTTGAATCAAATAATTAAGTAACCCATTAGATATCACTATATTGTTAAGATAGAGAATTGAATGGATTCTGTTACATGTCCGGGACAAAAACGCTTGATTGTGAGGCAGCCAAACAACCGCCCGGTAAAGATCAATTTTCCTGCTGGATATAGTAATCACATCTCAGCAATGGTTATTTCCATCATCATCTCCAAACAAATTCCCATATAAGTCTACAGTGGATTGTATTGCTCTATTATTCTGATTAAGCACGGCGTTGTAACTTTTATATCAATAGATGCCAAGGGATCCAATTTTCAGCGAGGCATCTCTCTGAATAAAATGTGAATGAATGCAGAAACAAAAGGAAAATATAGTGTGCCTCAAGGAAATGCATAACGATACAGTTATAAAATAACACAGGAGGAACACGTTGAATGACAATATTCTTATCTGGCGACAAAACAGCATAATGTACTCACACTATTTGTATTTGTGAATGCTTTACAAATAAGAGACGATGTATTGCGGCGCTAAAGCTCTGACCCTGAGCTCGTTTGTTCTGGGTGCCATTTCCATTGCTACCCTATCATTGTCAGTGGCGACTGATTCCTGGCTGTTCACAGAAGAAGAAATGGACTGCGTCATTGAAAACATGACCGTCAAACTACCAGTAAATGTTCGGTCTGGACTGTTCCGTTTCTGTACCGTCTACTTAGATGCAGGTCAGTGGTTTGATAGAAACTAACAATTAAGGTTCAGATAAGTCTGTGAAGTTGTTAAGTGTATTTGTAAACTGTTGCGAGATATGCATACCTCTAGGTAATTTTTTTGAATACCGTCAAAGATGGATAGAAACGTCTGTCGATTCCTTCGAACCAGGTAATAGAAAGGTTCTGTACTAGCATAAACTTGAAATAATTTAAAGTTACATGATCACTTTTTGACGTAAATATTCATTAAATATTTTAAGCATTATATATGTATATAATTAGTGCGTACATGTATATATGTACACTCCTGTATGATCAGCAGCTTTATTTTTTTTTTTCACATGAAGAGCAAAGCTTAATATGAAATATGAATATTTGACACCTCTTTTTAGAATTATCCTGACATATACAATGTACGATATAAAAAGTAGTTTGCAAATGATGGAAATAATATAAAAAATGCAAAGGTTACTAAGAACCTTCGTTAAAGTATGTTAGAAAGCAACAATCATATTATACGAAATCCGAGAAAGAGAAAGAGGATCTTCAGTATGCTAAAAACTTTAGTTTGCCCGTTAAAAGCCTAGTAATATCTGGATTCTAATAATACAGCAACATGTAATTGTCGAACAGCCGTTCCTGACAGAAATAATCTATTTTTAACCTCTAGCTTCCGGTCAGTGTGGCCAACATCGATTATAACCAGAATATAGCTTTTATTCTCGTCTTATAGTTCGACATCGATAATTTAGCACTTGTTATTATGGTAAACATTCCGTCTAAGTTAAGTTACTGGTTGAACGATTTTTCTCTATTGTTCAAAATGTAAATAATAACTTCATGAAAATTGTTTTACATCAAATATAGTCGCCCGCGTGACGCAGTGGAAGAGCGTCTGCTCTAGAGTCGCGGAGTAAGGAGTTAATCCTTACGTTGGGGTTCGAATCCCACTGTGGGACGTGGAGACCGGTCCTTCTGATGAGACCGTATAAACCGAGGTCCCTTGTCGCAATAGGTGCTGGCACGAAAAAGATCCCTCACTGCTCAATGGCCCTCAGTGCCGAGGTCAAAATTTGCTGCTCTCCACCGGCAAGTGGTGGCGTCTCCATATGAGTGAAAAATTCTCGAGAGGGACGTCAAACAACAAACAAACATCATAAATATTTTGCTAGTTTCAACTTTATTTAGAGAATTGAAATATTATACTGGCTTGGATTTATATCTTTGAAGAATACCTCTAGAATTTCTTTATTCTGATCTAATCATACCTCTTTCTATTTTGGTATTATAGTGTGAAAAAAGCACGCGATTTGACCCATTGTTATTTATAGTGGTTCTTCTGTACTCCTCTCCCAGTCGTCAGCTGATGCAGTGAACCGAAATCAATAGATTGACTAGTTACCACCCTAATGGTTTTTGTAGGATTTCTTGCTTTTGACATACCAAATAAAATTAATGAGACAAAGACGTTATTTCATAAGTACTCAGTTTATTGGGTTAATAATGTAAAACATATTGATTCTCGTGAAAAGACTAAAACCTTCTTAAAAATCTCGCATTTGAACCAAGATTCAGCGCTCATAATTGGACTGATGGAAGTAGGTTTACTATCACTTTGATTTCGCTTTGTTCACGATTTTGTACTGGATTAATACCATTGATCAGTGTTCATTATCGACACCTTTTTTTCATTGATAAAATAAAAAAATCTAAAAGTCTTCAACAGACTGCAAGAAAATGGTTTGTGTACACGTGTGTAGTAATAAAAGATGCTTACGATTAGCTGCCTTTAAGTCCAAAATATGATATTTTTGTGAGAAATTGGCGCTTTGCAAGCAATTATTTATCTTTTACAAACTTTGACTTTTAACTTTAAAACTCTCGTTTTCTTACTCCATTTAAGAACATCTTTATTATTTATCAGGGCTTTATTTCTGTAAAAATCCTTTTTGTATTTTAATGTCACTCATCACATGGAGAAATGCTGCACAGTTGATCACGTGTCTGATGCTAATAAATATTGATTCTTTTTATTCTCATCATATTTGTCAACTTTTTAGACATTTTAATTATAAACAAAAGAGTACATTCTGATCCAGCTAGACACAGATAGAAACAAATGATGAAGAATTTATTTCTACTTGATATTTTTATCTGTGTTTTTCTAATTTTCCCTTCTATTGGAATCTGTCATATTAAAAACAATTTGGTAGCCATGCAAATTAGCAAAATGTACACTTTTTCGCCATATGTATTCCTTTGAGAGTTTTGCACAGTGATTAATGTATTTTAAGGAAAAAATAAAGATTCACAAATAATCTCTCTTTTACTGAACATACATACATGTTTTCTCTCCATCCCAATCACCCTAGCAAAAAATACTATTGTAAATCAAAGTTTTCAAAGTTATCACTTTAGTATCATTGTTATCACTATAGTAAATAATTTTTTTTAGTCACCACTGTAGTGTCATAATGATCACTATAACGTCATATATGTCCTTAGAGTCTTATATATCCTTAGAGTCTTATAGAGATCAATAAAGTGTCAAAGTTATCACAGTGATAAATCAAAGGAAAAAAGATAATACTACAGTAAATCAGAGTGTTAAAGTTATCACCCTGGTAAATCAGAGTGTTAAAGTTATCACCCTGGTAAATCAGAGTGTTAAAGTTATCACCCTGGTAAATCAAAGTGTTAAAGTTATCACCCTGGTAAATCAAAGTGTTAAAGTCATCACCCTGGTAAATCAAAGTGTTAAAGTTATCACCCTGGTAAATCAAAGTGTTAAAGTTATCACCCTGGTAAATCAAAGTGTTAAAGTTATCACCCTGGTAAATCAAAGTGTTAAAAGTTATCACCCTGGTAAATCAAAGTGTTAAAGTTATCACCCTGGTAAATCAAAGTGTTAAAGTTATCACCCTGGTAAATCAAAGTGTTAAAGTTATCACCCTGGTAAATCAAAGTGTTAAAGTCATCACCCTGGTAAATCAAAGTGTTAAAGTTATCACCCTGGTAAATCAAAGTGTTAAAGTTATCACCCTGGTAAATCAAAGTGTTAAAGTTATCACCCTGGTAAATCAAAGTGTTAAAGTTATCACCCTGGTAAATCAGAGTGTTAAAGTTATCAGAGTGTTAAAGTTATCACCCTGGTAAATCAGAGTGTTAAAGTTATCACCCTGGTAAATCAAAGTTTTAGAAGTGAGAACTATAGTAATATGAAGTTTAAAATTTATTACTCCATTATATAATGTTCTGTGATAAAAGTCTCGTTTAATTTCACAGAATCAGGTATTATCAAGTTTTGCAGATTTTCTCATTTTACTAAATATATCTTTTGTTGTATAGTATTTCAAATATGTCATGCTATCTGCATGCACTATATTTTATTTTTAATTTGATACTTTTTGAAACCTTGCTTTTTTCAACTCATTTCTAATATGAATAATATTTGTCTTTCATTTTAATTGTTTTTTTTAATGAAATATATGGAGATAACGAACAGTATTCAAGCTCAAAAGTCCATTAAACATTACAAAATAGGTGCAAAGCAAACACGGACCTCCAAAACATCAGAGGTGGGATCAGGTGCCATGGAGGAGTGAGCATCCCTTGCCGACCGATCACACCCGCCGTGTGCTCCTTGTCATGATCGGGAAATAATGGAAAAATATAAATGTCACATTTTATAAATGTCATAGAGTACGTCAAACAAGATGTATAGAGTTATCATCTTATACACAACAATATATAGTGCATTTCAGTGATAACTATAGTGAATCAAACTTTTCATAGTGATCACTATAGTAATTCAATTTTTTCAAAGTTATCAAGTTAGTGTTAAAGCGATCAGTTAGGTAAATCAAAGTTTTTAAAGTTATCACTAAAGTAATTCGAAGTTTTCAAAGTTATCACTATAGTAAATGTTATGACTGTAGTAAATGTTATCACTATAGTATCACTATAGTAAATGAAAGTTCTCAAAGTTATCACTATAGTAAATCAAAGTTATCACTATAGTAAATGTTTTCATTATAGTAAATTAAAATAAAAGTTTTTAAAGTTATCACTATAGTAAATCAAAGTTTTCAAAGTTATTACTAAAGTAAATCAAAGTTTTCAAAGCTACCACTACACTATAGTTTTTTTGCATGGGTATCTTGAGTCAAAATTAGGATCCACTTGTAGGTCAGAAGCAATAATACTTGGATTTCAATTACATCAAAAGAAAAGAAAAATATGTCACTGTTAGCATACTGTAATTGATGATTGTATCACAATGGGTTTATAACAAATGGTGATAGTTACAATATGATAAATGATGATTGCGTCACTCTGGGTATATTACGGATAATGATTGTGTCACCATGGGTATATTACAGATGATGATTGTGTCACTATGGGTACAATACATGATTGTGTCACTATGGGTGCATTACATGATTGTGTCACTATGGGTATATTAAAGAGGATGATTTTGTCACTATGGGTATATAACAGATGATGATTGTGTCACTATGGGTACATTACATGATTGTGTCACTGTGGGTACATTACATGATTGTGACACTGTGGGTATATTAAAGAGGATGATTTTGTCACTGTGGGTATATTACAGATGATGATTGGGTCACTATGGATACATTACATGATTGTGTCACTATGGATACATTACATGATTGTGTCACTATGGATACATTACATGATTGTGCCACTATGGTACATTACATGATTGTGTCACTGTGGGTATATTAAAGAGGATGATTTTGTCACTGTGGGTATATTACAGATGATTAATGGGGTCACTATGGGTACATTACATGATTGTGTCACTATGGGTAAATTACATGATTTTGCCACTATGAGTACATTACATGTTGTGTCACTGTGGGTATATTAAAGAGGATGATTTTGTCACTGTGGGTATATTACAGATAACGATTGTGTCACTATGGGTACATTACATGATTTGTCACTATGGATACATTACATGATTGTGTCACTATGGGTACATTACATGATTGTGCCACTATGGGTACATTACATGATTTTGTCACTGTGGGTATATTAAAGAAGATGATTTTGTCACTGTTGGTTTTACAGATGATTATTTTTTCACTATGGGTACATTACATGATTGTGTCACTTTGGGTACATTACATGATTGTGTCACTATGGGTATATTAAAGAGGATGATTTTGTCACTGTGGGTATATTACAGATGATGATTGTGTCACTATGGGTACATTACATGATTGTGTCACTGTGGGTACATTACATGATTGTGTCACTGTGGGTATATTAAAGAGGATGATTTTGTCACTGTGTGTATATTACAGATGATGATTGTTTCACTATGGGTACATTACATGAGTGTGTCACTATGGGTACATTACATGATTGTGCCACTATGGGTACATTACATGAGTGTGTCACTGTAGGTATATTAAAGAGGATGATTTTGTCACTGTGGGTATATTACAGATGAAGATAGTGTCACTATCGGTACATTACATGATTGTGTCACTATGGGTACATTACATGATTGTGTCACTATAGGTATATTAAAGAGGATGATTTTGTCACTGTGGGTATATTACAGATGATGATTGTGTCACTATGGGTACATTACATGATTGTATCACTATGGATACATTACATGATTGAGTCACTATGGGTATATTAAAGAGGATGATTTTGTCACTGTGGATATATTACAGATGATGATTGTGTCAGTGTTGGTACATGTACATTACAGATGATGATAATAGGTATATTACAGATGATGATTGTGTCACTACGGGTATATTACAGATGATGATTGTGTCACTATGGGTATATTACATATGATTATTGTGTCACTATGGGTATATTACAGATGATGATTGTGTCACAATGGGTATAAACCTGAACGAAGAGAGACTGGAGGAGAGACTAACATCAACAGCTATAATGCGTAAGTCTAAGTGTCACTTTTTACTACTTACGTTTTGGTTTAGCTTCGAGATTACACATACCATTTAATGTTCTCTCTCTCTCTCTCTCTCTCTCTCTCTCTCTCTCTCTATATATATATATATATATATATATATATATATATATATATATTTATCTGCAATTATCTATTTCCATTTTGCAACTTTGATGTTATGCTTCATTTCCAATTTTATCTTTTTTTGAGAAGTGTAACCGTAAATACATAAAATACGCCTTTAAAAATAAGAAACAAAAATTGTGAAATGGTTGGTATGGGATCTGTTTGAAGAATGTTTCTACAAAATTATTGATTGACAGACATGTAGAAATAAAACACAGAAAATTACACGCTGTCTACATCGGTCTATAGCATCCCAATGATTCTAACACCTCTTTAATCGCTTGCTTTTGACATTATGAAATCAAGACTTCTACAGTGCAGTTCTCGGTGCGTTTCTAATATAGATAAATTCTGATTTCTGAAAGAAGAGATTGCAAAAAAAAAAAAAAAAAAAAAAAGATTGATATCCCATCAAGAATATTGTGGCTGCAATTTGATCATGCAATACAAAATGCCCGATTGGGATTATATGCAGCAAAGCAAGAATTAAATCATAATTTCTCAAAATCTTATTAAAAAGTAGCTCAGTGAATTTCCTGGCTGTTTTCCCCTTCATAGTTTAGCAAGTATATGTTTAAAAATAATATGTCATTAGATTGCCCCCTGGTCAAAAGCTAGAAGCAATTTTAAATAGGGGCGATCTACATGATCAATGTATGACATTTGCTTTTGTTATTTAGAGGAGTCAGATCTCTACTGATTGAACACCCTTCCTTGTTTGAGTAATAGAATTATCGCTGGCATTCTAACAGTTAATAGATTAATTTGAATACTTCGTGTCTGGAAGTAAATTTGTAAAATAGGTCAGTTTTCCCAATAGGATTTAACATAATTATGACCAAAGCTAAAGATAGACTTGTCTATGAGAATTAGTCTGAGGTTGCTGTTATGACACTGCTGGATAACACATTTATATTCTGAGAATAGAGGTCCATAGGGGATAAGCAAATTGAAGAGCAGATCTCATAATACTCTGGAGCAAAAAGCAATATATGCAAGAATACATCTAAAATATATAAAGAGAAAAACTGTCTGCCAAATAACTATCTAATTTGCGCACTTGAAGAGATCGAATGATCCAGTTTGAGCAGAAAATATCACAAAGATCATAATGCTTCAGAAGTAGCTCAGACAAATTGTCATAATTTAAATGATGTGGAAGACTTCAACTCTCACTCTGAGAAGCATTGATGTCAATTAAAATAACATCATAGGAACCTTAGCATATGCTTCAAGAAGTTCATTCTAAAGTGTACAAAGTCAGGTTTAATAAAGGTTGTCACATATGTTTTCTTAATTCCCACAATTCGGGTAAAACATGGAATGGTCGGTTGAACAAGCCTGGCGGAATGCATACTCTGGGGCACCTGATCCACCTATTGTGTAGCCAGTCATTTGTATTATTGTTTTCAATTTCTTGGTTGGATTAAGAAGATTAATCACTTCGTTTTCGTTACCTCTTTCCATATAAATGTATCTATAATAAAAAAGCTATATTAGCTGACCCAACTGTAGTATTTCTAAATGTTCCAAATACGCAGATAAGTAACTTTAAATTATTCCCTAAAGAAAGCAAAGAGACAAAAAGTATTGCTTATCAAATGAATGCGATTCCAGTCTGCAAATATTTTCGTTTTTTCCCCTGAAGAATACATTTTAACAATAAAACAAAGTAATGATAAACGTAAATACTGCTACTTGTCCAAAAAAAGCTACGCCTGTTGAAATATCAAAAATTCAATTGTCACAAAGCAGTTTCTCTTATATAGTCAGATTTAATTAGTTCTCAGTCAGAATACTCTTGATCTTCACCCTTTTTCATGTATAGGGAGAATATAGTGTGACAGAATAAGAAAGAAAGGGCAAAAATTCAACAATGGTCAGAGAAAAATTACCGTTTTTATTACTTGCATTACTTTTATTACTCCCACCTTTGATGTTTTAGAGTTCCGTGGTTGCTCAGCTCTACATTTGCATTGTGTCAATAGACTTTTCAGCTCGATTACTGTTCGTTATCTTCATAGTTCATTGCATCAAGGAAATCAATTTAACTGGAACTGGTTGGAAGCCATTAGATAGATGAGGAAAATCATAGTTTAAGTCATGTTAACTTGAACAATATTCTTTCTTTAAAATAGCGCTTTAGCGCATGGTATGCTACAAATAATTATATAAATTACTCTAGACCTAAAGGTTAGATTTTTTTTCTTTATTAGAACTGTTATTAATAAATGGAATACACTAGGAACGAAACAATTTGAATCATTGTATTAATTGAAAGAAAGCGTATCAATGTATAATATATACAATACAATCCATTCCGCATTCTTTTAATAAAGAGATTTTTTTTTGAAATTACACAATTTCTTCTCCAAATTACGTTTACACTTGATTACCTTGATTTAATTGTAATTAACATGAATTTGGGTGACTTAATGTTTTAAAATAACCTAATGTGACCTATACTTGATCCTATTAAAGGAATGTTTTTAGTTTTGTGAGTGTTACTGGTGTTTAAATCACTCACACTTGTCACGTTTCAGAGTTTGTAAAGTAAAAGCACAGCAAATTTAAATATTTACTTTTAAAGAAAGGGGTCATACACAGGAAACAAAAAAAATACAAGAAAATTAGACTACTCACATGTTATATATTTTAGATATATGGTAAATAGAATGCTATATGCCAAAATCTATACCATATGTCATCCCTCAGGTCCCATATCAGTCCTTGAGCCTTCGACATTGGGATGATATAAATTTAAGAATGTAACATTTTCTACTATTGCACATGTAATAATGATTTTTTTTTTGTCTTTTACACAATTCTTAGGAAATTATGTATTAAATAAGAGAATTTGTTCGTTGAAACATGATGAAATTCTATGTTTATATTTAATCATTAAGTCGTTGTGTTCGAAGATTCAGAACACTTCATTTAATATAAGTAACCTAGAATCAGGAGCATGTTTACAAAATCTTAAAAAGGAAAAATATTCGAAACGTTATTTATAGCAAAGGTGATTACTCTTGGATGTTAAATAAATTCAAATCGAATTACACACAGGCTGGCATTATACACAGGTTGGCATTATACACAGGTTTGTGTGAGGAATGATGAGTTTGGGGAGGATACGAAGAAAAACTTGTTCCAATAAACAAAGAAAGGAATGCACTAATCCCCAAACCTGACTTACGGACACCCCAATGTTCATGTTTTTCTTATCTCAAAAGACTTTAATCTCGATTTATAATGAGAGTTTTCTATATATTTAGAAATATAAAAAAACTTGTAACTACGAGTAGAACAATACTTTCGATGAAGCAGCCGGTTAGTTTACATATGCAGACTTCGGGAAAGAACTGTGCGTTTACTGCCATTCAGAAGTTGATTCTGATAGATTTTTTTTTGCTTCAGTTGCTAATAGGGTGTTCACTATGTCTTCTATATACCCGATAAATAAATGTTTTTTTTTCCTTTTTGCTTAAGATGCTAGCAGAGTGTTCGCTATGTTTTCTATATACCCGGTAAATAAATGTTTTATTGCTCTAGTTGCTAACAGAGTGTTCACTATGTCTTCTATATACCCGGTAAATAAATGTTTTATTGCTCTAGTTGCTAACAGAGTGTTCACTATGTCTTCTATATACCCGGTAAATAAATGTTTTATTGCTCTAGTTGCTAACAGAGTGTTCACTTTGTCTTCTATATACCCGGTAAATAAATGTTTTATTGCTCTAGTTGCTAACAGAGTGTTCACTTTGTCTTCTATATACCCGGTAAATAAATGTTTTATTGTTCTAGTTGCTAGCAAAGCGTTCACTATGTCTTCTATATACCCGGTAAATAAATGTTTTATTGCTCTAGTGACAAAGGATTATCCACGCTGTTTCCACTCAAAGGGCTTGTTTTGATCGGAATTCTATTATGATCTATATTTTATTGTATCTAGGTGCTAACAGAAAAGTCAATAAGATCAGCAAAACATGTATCGAGTTCTATTGTGACCTTTTGTTTGCTATATAGGTGACATGAGAGTGTCCACGGTGTTCCCTGTCACAAACTTCTGTTGTCAAGAATTTGTTTTTGTTTTTTAGGTGCTAACAGAGTGTCTACGGTGTTCCCAATCACAAAAACTTCTGTTGACAAGAATTTAGAGTTTGTTTTTGTTTTTTAAGGTGCTAACAGAGTGTCTACGGTGTTCCCAATCACAAAAACTTCTTTTGTCAAGAATTTAGTGTTTGTTTTTGTTTTTTAAGGTGCTAACAGAGTGTCTACGGTGTTCCCAGTCACAAAAACTTTTGTTGACAAGAATTTAGTGTTTGTTTTTGTTTTTTAATGTGCTAACAGAATGTCTACGGTGTGTCCAATCACAAAAACTTTTGTTGACAAGAATTTAGTGTTTGTTTTTGTTTATTAGGTAAAAACAGAGTGTCTACGGTGTTCCCAGTCACAAAAACTTCTTTTGACAAGAATTTAGTGTTTGTTTTTGTTTTTTAGGTGCTAACAGAGTGTCTACGGTGTTCCCAATCACAAAAACTTCTGTTGACTGGAATCTAGTGTTTGTTTTTGTTTTTTAAGGTGCTAACAGAGTGTCCACGGTGTTCCCAATTGTTTCTCTAATACTGCTTGTGATTGCCACGATTCTGAGTGTTATCGGAAACATCAACCATGACGTCAAAACCCTGATTTCGTCCGGAATTCATATCTTATCAGGTCAGCAGTACTTCATGTGAATTTGTTGCACAAAAGTTGAACCACAATAAATTGAAACATAATACATATTTGTTTTTAAAATCTGCTTGTAAATTTACTTACCTTGTCATTGGTCATTTGCAAATTTTTTTGTTAAAAAACATTCTGATGGTACACACAAGTAATCTGAAGTTGATATTAAAAAGATGCTTGAGTTTCTCATTGAAAATATCTATGTGGTTTTTGGAGACCAGGTCTTCCAACAATCTGTTGGAATTCCCATGGGTACCAATTGCGCCCCGTTATTAGCAGACCTTTTTTGTATTCATATGAAGCAGAAATTGTCCAAAATCTTATATGTGAAAAGAAGAAAACACTTGCTGTGGCCTTCAACTCGAAATTTAGATATATCGACGACGTATTGTCAATTAACAATGGTTATTTCCATTCTTATGTCGATACGATATATCCCGGTGAGCTTGAGATAAAAGATACCACAGAGTCTGACACATCTGTTTTATATTTGAATATTTTACTTGAAAAAGACGTTAATGGTAATCGTACAACCAAGCTTTATGATAAACGTGATGACTTTAACTTTTCAATCGTCAACTTCCCTTACTTATGCAGCAATATACCTTCATACGGGGTTTATATCTCTCAGTTGATTCGATACGCAAGAGCATGCTCTACGTATGTACAATTTCTAAAACGAGGTAAATTATTGACAAACAAGTTGATGAAGCAAGAAATCAGTAGTCTCGTTTAAAGTCTCATTTCGTAAGTTCTATGGTCGATACAATGCCTTTGTCAGCAAAAACAGTTTATCATTGAGTCAAATGCTGACTGACGTTTTTCATACTAATTGTTAGGCCATTATTTACACACTGAATTGTTGACGGATTTTTCTGTTATTTCCCGATCATGACAAAGAGCACACGGCGGGTGTGACCGGTCGGTAGGGGATGCTCACTCCTCCTTGGCACCTTTTGTATTGTATAATGGACTTTTGAGCTTGAATACTGTTCGTTATCTCCATATATTTCATTGTTTCATATTGTCACCCATCATGACATATTCATACCCTACTGTGTATCACTCAATACATGCATTTACCTGACGGCGTGATCCGACTTTCTGGATCACCACACTGTGGTTTCTGAATCCACATCACCACATTCTGAAATTGATGACATAGTAAACAGTTCACATGATTTATGCTTAATACTTAAGGAATAAATTTAATAGCTACCCAGGTTACTAGTATACTGTATAACCTGTGTTGGGGCAGTTTACGTGAAGCCGTTCATAAAAAAGCGTAAACTGTTCCAACCCAGGTTATACCAGCATAACTTGGGTAGCTATTAAATTCATTCCTTATAATTTAATTTAATTTTCAATCACTAAGTGTAGAAAATAAGACAATTTCTCCTTCAAAAATGCCTTGAAATATTTTAAATGTAGCGTCAAGCGGATCGATATGTTTTTACGTCATTGTGACGTAGGCAACACAGGTTATACGATTGAACTAATTTTTTTATCCAATCAATCGCGTTACAACCAAAATTAAATTATTATTGATTAAAAAAAGCCTGGAAATGTGTTTTGTTAATAGATTAAAGTTGTATAATTGATCTCAAAAGTTTAGTTATGTTTAATCATATTTAAAACTAACAATAGAGAACTAACTGAAAAGTCTGTTTTGACTTTTTGATAAGTAGATATAACAAAGTAATCATTATATCGTATAATTACGTTCAGGCCTAGAGTAAACGCCACTTATCAAGTAAACTTGAATCGCTCAACCACACACTTCCCTATTTTTCATCATTTACAGATCATATATGTATCTTAGAACTATATGGTTAAATGAATTATATCATATATTCACTATGCTTTAAGCATTCACTGTGTCACCATTTTAGCAATATACATTTTCTGTAGGACTGATGTTGGCTGTTGGAATTATCCTCTATATATCCGCCATCAACGATGAGGTTGGACATCGCCCAAAGCCGTCTGAGGCAGACGACGACACCAAAAAGTTTGGTTACGAGTATGGCTGGTCATTCTTCTTTGCTGGAACGTCTTTCCTTTTCATTATGACGACAGCAGTGATCCTTGTGTCGCTGTATCTACAACGAAACTCAAAGCGAGAGGATCTCATTAAGATTATCCCGGGTCTAGGTGACGTAGTGGATAATGATGTCACTGATGACGTATTTGCCACCAACAATCCAACAATAATTTTATGAAAACTTGTCAGTCGCATGATGTAATGATGTTTTGTTACAGAATTTAATGCTTTTTCCAATATTCATTTTCACTGTGATATCTGAAAAGGTTGTGTTGAAGATAAGCATGATTTTGGACAACTGCTGATCTATGCTCAATAACAAACTACCATCATGTAAGTGGCCATTTTCCTTTGCTTTTATCAATAATATTGATATAGATGCTATTAAGTATTTGCCAGCATTTTCTAAGAGTTCACCGTGGCAAATGAAGCCAATTTGTATCTTGAATTTTTATAGTATTTTCTGAAATTTCAGAAAAGAAATGAGTTTTATAATTTTTTGTTGGTATCTTGTACATATTTGTACTCATATAGTATTTGAGATTGTGCCATTGTAAATATATACATGTATTTTATTTCTCAAAAATTGTTCAATGTAATAAATTTTTTTTTTAAATTGAATATCTTGAATAAAAAAATAGCAATAACATAAAACAAAGTTTTAAGTTTAGCATTAGTTGAAAAGAATTCATTACAGTTTTACGAAAAAAAAATAATCTTGGGTTTGAATAATCTTGGGTTATGTCCTTTGTACATTTTGACAATAAAATTTATGTGCCTCATCTTTAATGAGGACTACAGTGAAGGGTTGTCCTTGAGGACACATTTTGCACCGGAATATAACATTGTAATACCGTAAGATATGAAACAACCCTATTTACAGCAATGTCTATTAAAGAAACGGTCATACAGTTTTTGTTTCGAGAACAAACTGCCTATAAGAAATGTTGTTTTCACTTCATTAAAATTATATATAGAAAAATAAAAAAATAAATATTAAATTACAAAAAAAGTAATTGCACCAAGCAGTCAATGGATACAGTAATTCGTTGGTGCGTGTGTATGAAATATGAAGATAACGAAAAGTAATTAAGCTCAAAGGTTTTTTTGTTTGTTTTTATTGTTTAACGTCCCTCTCGAGAATTTTTCACTCATATGGAGACGCCACCACTTGCCGGTGGAGAGCTGCAAATTTTGTCCTATACTCGGCACTTACGGCCATTGAGCAGTGAGGGATCTTTTTCATGCCAGCACCTACGGGACCTCGGTTTATATGGTCTCATCCGAAGGACCGGTCTCCACGTCCCACAG
Organism: Saccostrea echinata; assembly: GCF_033153115.1. Taxonomy (NCBI): domain Eukaryota; kingdom Metazoa; phylum Mollusca; class Bivalvia; order Ostreida; family Ostreidae; genus Saccostrea; species Saccostrea echinata. Next base: position 3,366,554 of record NW_026889809.1, read on the forward strand.
TGGGATTCGAACCCGCGACGTAAGGATTAACTCCTTACTTCGCGACTCTAGAGCAGACGCTCTAATCACTGCGCCACGCGGGCGACTCAAGCTCAAAGGTCCATTGAAACAATACAAATTGGGATCAGAGCAAACACGGACCTCTTAAACAGCAGAGGTGGGATAAGGTGCCATGGAGGAATAAACATCTTCTGTCGACCGGTCACAACACCGTGTGCTTCTTGTCATGATAGGGAAAAATTGAAAACTCCATAGTCAATTCATCGTGAAAATAATGGCCTAACAGTATGAAAAATGTCAGTCAACATTCGATTTAACGACAGATTGTTTTTGTTGATAAGGTCATTGTATCGACCATAGAACTTGCAAAATGTTGACTTTAAAAGAGACTGTTGATATCTTTGCACCGTCAACTTACTTTTCAAAATCTTTCCTCTTTTTAGAAATTGTTTGTACGTAGAGCAAGCTCTTGCGTATCGAATCAACTGGGAGACATAAACTCCATATGTAGGTGTTTATGATATACGGCTACATAAATAAGGGAGACTGACGATAGAAAAGTTGAACTCATCACATTTATCATAAAGATTTGTTGTTAGGTTACCATTAACGCCCTTTTCCAGTAAAATATCCAAATATGAAACAGCTGTGTCAGACTCCGTGGTGTCTTTTATTTAAGGAATGAATTCAATAGCTACTAAATTTATATGGTATAATCTGGGTTGGGGCAGTTTATGCTTTATAAACCGCGAAGCTTAACTTAATTAAACTTATTATCAATACCAGCCGCCTAGTGTTAGGGCGCTCCGCGCAAGTTACTGTTATAATAATATATATTTATGTATCATCCATGTAGGTTTGGTCAATATAGGGCTTATAGTTACTTGGAAATGAGACCTGCTCCAAAAACTTTAACCTACCCCAAAAACATTAACCTGGTCACTCTTAAGCTGAAATTGCAGCATCTGAAACCTTGACTGATAAAATGAAACATGCTGGAAGCATCCTCCATGAATCTTTGATTAATATATGGCATAGAAGTACTTGAAAAGAAATCTGCTCCAAATCTTTAACCTGGGACAACGACGCCGAGGGTATTACATAAGATCCCCCAACTTCGTTCAGGTGAGCTAAAAATCAGCAAAGTGGAATACATGCATGTAAGTACAAAGTATCCAAATGTAATCACTTATAATAAAAGAGAAGGGGCGGACATATCAAAGTACAAACTATCCAAATGTAACGACTTATAATAATAGCGATGAAATATCAAAGAAAAAATTATCCAATTGTAATCACTTATAATGATAGAGAGACGATATATCAATGAACAAACTAATATCCAAATGTAATTACTTATAATAATAGAGAGAGACGAAATATCAAAGTATAAACTTATAATAATAAAGAGACGAAATATCATCGGGACATTGTTGTCTTCAATTTCTTTTCTTAGTTCACAAAATAATCAAACCTTTCTTGCTTGGTTTATGTCTAGAGGGCAGAGAGCAGTAAAGAACCATTGCGAGTATGGCATGGCACATTAAAAGATTAGTCATTCATACTCCCTGCCGCAATCTAGCCATGTAAAATTCGCTTAAATATTTACCCTGATGCTGCTATAAAAGTGTAGAGAAATCTTGGATTCTTATCGTTCTTTTTTCCTTCCTTTTTTATTTTCTATTTATTCTAACTTATTTATTTTATTTTTATTTTTTTGCAAACACCCCATATCGACATGCCGTATGACTAAGCATACAAAAAGTTAAGTGTAGACGTGAAAATCGCCATTAAAAATGGATTCAGCGCCATCTAAATCAGAATTAACTGAGATATAGTGTTAGATGATTGGCAAGTAAACAAAGTATATTGAATCAAGGGAATGACATGTTGGGATGAACATTTCAAAAATGCACTCATCTCTGACATTTGCTATTTCAACTTATCTATAATTCATGGTCATATAGAACCCATAATACTACTACTGAGGTCTTCTGAGATTATAAATGTGAGTGAATGTCATCTATCCCATACTAGTTGTCACTTTTTGTCACGTGGAATCCGGGGATAAATGGAGCAGGATAAACCCTGACCAGTAGCTATTCCTTCCTGGCTTGTTTCTAGATTTAAGTATATCAACAAGACATTTTATTACCACGAGTCCGATATACACTTTAATCGCTATTCGGTAGTGGATTCTCGATTAAACTGTAGCCTTTGTGTGGAGTAATGCTATTGTATCTGAGACACATTGTAGTAAGATGAATATAGACTCTTACACGAAATAATAGGAAAGCTTTACAAAACGAAAGTGTTTTGTTTCATTAACGATGAGTTGTAATTCCACGGTGGCTCTTATATCCTCTCGATCTTGATATATCAGTTTAATTTTTTTTGGCGATGTGCCAAATAGAAAGGTCACACCAGCTTTATTTCACTCACATTATTTAATTAATCGGCGGTTAGAATAATGATTTTCGCAAAGTATGCTTTTTGTGAATTACTAGTAGATAAATCTATGAAGTAATCCGGCGATTTTAAAATGTTTTACCCCCTTTTTTAAATTTTATGGTATTGACTGATTCATGGTAAAAATTTTGTCATGAATCCAGCTTATCCAAGACAATGAGAAATTACTTTTGCGATTCAAAAAAACCTTATGAAAACAATTCCCGATACCGTATACAAGTGTTAAACAAGCTGACTATGGGTAAGAAAACAGAGCTGAGTGAATGTAAATAATTATTTAAACTTTGAAAGGTTAATTTTTTAAAAGTTGATTTAAAAGCAAAATAATAAAAAAAAACATATACAATTATGTCTAGTGGTTGTTGCTGTTGGTGTATGAGAGTCATATTTGGATGTTTTACTAGAGAAAGACACTGATGATAAACTGACTGCAAGACTTCAAGATGAACTTAATGACTTAAACTTTTCTATAGTCAACTTCCCTTGTTTATGTAGCAATATACCAATATCACCTGCATATGGAGATTATGTCTCAGTTGATTCGATATGGAATCTTTAGCATGTTCTCCAATTTCTAAAACGAGACTATTTACAAATACATGTAAGTAGATGATACAAGGATATCAACAATCTCGTATAAAGTCAATATTTCGCAAATTTTAAAAATACAATGACCTTCTTTGCAAATACAATCTGTCGTTAAATCGAATGTTGTCTGACGTCTTTCATAAAAATTGTTAGACTATCATTTCCATACTAAATTGTCTACGGATTTTTCCGTTTACCCTATCATGACAAGGAACATACCGCCGTTGTGACCGATCGACAAGAATATTTACTCCTCCATGTTACCTGATCCCACCTCTATTTTCAGAAGTCTGTGTTGACTCTGCTCATAAAGAGTATTGTTTAAATGGACTTTTGAGAATGATCACTAGCTGTTCGTTATCTTCACATTTTATTTAACTTTGTGTATAGCTAGAACTGTCACAAATTCAAAGGGGTCTAGGGATCTTGCATAATAATATGACTCAATATAAGTTTGCCTTTGTGGTGAGATCAGTCGAAATTGACCAGGTGGTTTTATAGATGATGACAGTGATCCAAGAATACAGAGGACAAACAGGTAGATGGACCATTGAAAAGGGCCAAAATGTAGGGAACCCCGTTCTTCAACTGGCGTCATAATTGACACTTTGTCAGAATGGATTAAGAGCATCAGATGGATGTTGAAATCTCGCATTAAGCGATTGAGGGGCTGCATGAAAACTATTTATCCTTCTGTGTTTGATAATTCAGAAGTGAAAAAGGAATTAGATAGAATACACGATCAGTATGTACTGGTCCCAGCTGACAAAGCTGGTAACAACATAGTCTTTTTTTTGTAAGGCTCATTATTTGAATTGTATTTTAAAGGAACTAGGATTTAATTCTGCAGGTGGAAATCCAACTATACACCCATAGATCCCTTTCTAAGCAGGAAATTCTTCAAAATCATATGCCCGTTTTTTAGATATTTTTGATATTTCCAACAATCAAAATGGATTTGAATTACCACACCTTTACTTGATTCCTAAACTTTATAAAAATTCTTACAAAGAAAAATACATAGCGAGTTACAGTAAATGTTCTACCAAGCCTCTTTCTTTACTCCTCACTAAAACATTTACTGTAATGAAGGAGAAACTTCAGTAGTACTATACAACAGTATATTCGAGAAGTGGTGTAAATCAGATGTGGATACTTCAAAACTCCAAAGAACTTTTAGAAAATTTGAAATCACAAAAATTTGCTTAAATCAATAACATCAAAACGTACGACTTTTCAACACTTAATACAACCATTCCCCACGATCAATTGAAGTCCAGGCTCATTGACATCATAGACAGATGCTTTTTCAATAAAAATGGAACTCGTTAATATACTTACCTTGTCATTGGTCATTTGCAAAATTATTCTGTTAAAAAGCATTCTGATTGTACACACAAGTACTCTGAAGTTGATATTAAAAAGATGCTTGAGTTTCTGATTGACAATATCTATGTAGCTTTTGCAGATCAGGTCTTCCAACAATCTGTTGGAATTCCCATCGGTAACAATTGCGCCCCCTTATTAGCAGACCTATTTTTGTATCATATGAAGCAGAATTTATTCAAAAACTTCTACATGAGAAGAAAACACTTGCTGTGACCTTCAAATAGACATTTTGTAATATCGACGACGTATTATCAATTAACAATGGTTACTTTCATTCATATGTCGACTCGATATATCCGAGTGAGCTTGAAATAAAAGATACCACAGATTCTGACACATCTGTTTCATATTTAGATATTTTACTAGAAAAAGACTTTGATGGTATTCTAACAACAAAGCTTTATTATAAACTTGAGACTTCAAGCAATGTACCAATATGCCCTTATCACCTGCATATGGGAATTATGTCTCTCAGTTGATTCGCTATGCTAGAGCATGCTCTACGCATGAACAATTTTTTAAAACGAGGCAAACTATTGACAAACAAGTTGATGAAACAAGAATATCAACAGTCTCGTTTGAAGTCATCATTTCGCAAGTTTTATGGTAGATACAATGACCTTGTCAGCACATACAACCTATCATTAAGTCAAATGCTGACTGATGTTTTCCATACTAATTGTTAGGCCATTACTTATACACAGAACTGTCTACGGATTTTTCCCGTTTTTTTCGATCATGGCAAGGAGCACACGCCGGGTGTGACCGGTTGGCAGGGGATGCTCACTCCTCCATGGCACCTGATCCTACCTCTAAATTTTGAGGTCCGTGTTTGCTCCAAATTTGTATCGTTTCATTGAACTTTCGAGATTAAATATTGTTCGTTATATTCATATTTCATTATTAAAAGACCTCACCATAGCTTCATGCTCAGGCTAGCTTAAACAGCGGCATCAGTATTTGTTTGAATGTAGGTACTCTATATTCATTGAAATACAAGTATAAAATGATTTATTGTTCTTTTCTTCTTAAAAATATATTTAGACCAACCGTTTCAATTTATTGTGTACTTCCATATAGATGGAATCTAAAACACTTTTTTTTTATATATATATTTGAATATCAGAGAAATGCCCTTATAGAGATATGTGAAATAAATGTATATGCAAATATAAATATATAAATGTATATATTTCTGTTTTGGGATATTTTTTTCCAGTGAACTAATGTCTCCGTTTCTTCTTACCTTCCTTACAACCAACTAAAATACCCTCACTTTTCAAGATGCCATAGAAATTCTAGATATAAGCAGATCAAAATAAAATGTCGGAGTTGAACCTTGAATTGCTACATGATATGATGCCCAAGCTCAGTTGTGAGAAACTTTCATGTATGATTTTATATTAAGACGCAATAAAGGTGTATATACGATATACAATATACGATATTGAATGTTGGAATTAAAATTGGTAAATTAAAGGATTTTAATAAATATGTTTTTGTCCAGATTTTCTATCTCATGTACATAAGATATTGGGCTGATAATGCACTCATGATTTAACTTGATTGCATTATAAATAACTCATATTTTAAAAAAGACTTATGTATTCAGAATTCTATACATACATTTTCACCAAGGTAATTAAGTAAAAGTTAAACATAACGAACAGTGGTCAATCTCTTGCTATCAATAATGCAAGATTTTTCTTCTCATGTTAAAATTTTGCATAAATTTTGCGTCATTAGGAAAAAAGCTCAACTAATTAAGGAGCATAATTTGTATCCACTGGACTTCTAACAGACAGTTGGAAGACCTGGTCATAAAATACTATACAATGTCATATGTCAATAATTTGAAGTCAAGCATGTTTTTGATATCATCCTCAGTGTATTTATGTGTAGAATCAGAATTATTGTAACAAAGTCTAACTGCCGATGACTTACTACATGGTGAAAATATTACTGTAACAAAGTCTAACTGCCGATGACTTATTACATGGTGAAAATATTATTGTAACAAAGTCTAACTGCCGATGACTTATTACATGGTGAAAATATTATTGTAACAAAGTCTAACTGCCGATGACTTATTACATGGTGAAATTATTATTGTAACAAAGTCTAACTGCCGATGACTTATTACATGGTGAAAATATTATTGTAACAAAGTCTAACTGCCGATGACTTACTACATGGTGAAAATATTATTGTAACAAATTCTAACTGCCGATGACTTATTAAATGGTGAAAATATTATTGTAACAAAGTCCAACTGCCGATGACTTATTACATGGTGAAAATTTCCGAGTTCCATTTTTATGAAAGAAGAGGTTTTCTATGGTGTCAAAAAGCGTGATCTTTCTTTAATTTTGCGGATTGCTGTATAAATATTGAAACGCCTTATGTTTTGATGCTGTTGATTTTGGAGGGAAAAAAATGTGAATCAATTTTGTACAAAGTTCTTTAAAGTTTTAAAGAATCATAATATTGATTCACAACATTTTTTGATTTGTTGTAACACGTACATACCTCTGAAGTTTCTCATCAAAGCGTTAAAAATTTTGTGAGAAGTAAATAAAGGGGTTTTATAGAATTTACTGGACATTGCAATATATCATTCTTTGAACAGATTTTTATAGTTTTTTTAGAATCCAGTAAAGGTACAGTCGCTCAGAACATTTAACTATGAACTGTAGGAATTCCTTACATAAGAAAATACATAGACAAAGGTATCTTCCTTGCATAGATAAAGCTGTTTTCCTCCAAAGCAAGCTTTTTAGGACGTTCTTACGACCGACATTTGAAGCCAACACAAACATTTCTGACACTGATCCATTCCCAAATTTTACACTTCCTAATTCAGTTTAAACATGTTATTGTAATCGATAGCTTAGAGTTAAAAGCTGAAATTCATATGAACGGGATTCCAAAACAATACTATCGCGTGCATCGCGCGGAAATTTTGGGCTAGATCGTCCATCTTCAAACAATTTCCAGTCATTACAAGTGATTAGAACGAAGAGGGAGAATTATATGGTATCAGAAAAATACAAAATGGTCTGACTTGACGCCACGGCTTCAGTGGATAACTTGATAAATGATTCTTTGATCGTGAGAGGGTATAGCTTTTCATTCTTTTCCATTGATTTGGTTATTTGTATAAAACTCTGTACAAAAAAGAACTGTTATCTCAGAATAAAGGAATCCGGAAAACCGCTTCCTCACTGATGTTTGCGGTAAATCCAGCGCCTTGTCACGATCTTCCGTTTTATTCTGTGTTTGAAAAAAGAGAAGTCATCGAATTTTCTTTTTAATATTACTTTTTGTTTGTTTGTTTATTTAATTTGTTTGTTTGTTGTGTTTTTGTGTGTTTGTTTGTTTTATTTTTATGCACCAATAATCGAAGATTCGGGGGCATAGAGTTTGACCTTCTTTCGCAAAAGTTTACCAAACTTTAACCTTGTCCATAACTTTTTAACGACTGGTGCTATGGCTTTTATATTTCACAAGTGTAATTCTTGTGACACATACTTACATTTGGTACCAAAATTTATGACCTTTTGACCTTGACCTTGGAGTTTGGCCTACTTTTAAAAAACCTTAACCTTGGCCTTAAACTTTTGAATGGTTGGTGCTAGGGCTTTCATATTTCACATGTGTATTTCTTGTGAGAAGACCTTCCCCTGGGCACCAACATCTCTGACCTCTTAAACTTGACCTTGGAGTGTGACCTACTCTTGAAAAACTTTAGTCTTGGCCATAACTTTTAAACGGTTGATGCTAAGTTACTAAGGCTTTCATATTCCACATGTATATTTCTAGTGGCAAGACCTTTACTTGGGTACCAACATTTGTGTACTTCTGACATGGACGCTGGAGTTCAGTCTCGTAGACCAGTTAACAATACAAATCGTGAACAGAGCAAAAACACGGACCCCTGGAAACATCAAAGGGATTATCATGTGCTAAGGAGGAATCATAATTAACAGATTTTTTAAAGACAGGAAGCTTTGAAAAAACAAGTCTTTTAATCCTTGTCGTTCCGTGTTTCCCTCTTAATCTCTCGTAGATATCGTAGTTAAGAACCCTGTCTACACTGCACAATAATGAGTTCTGATTTTGTGGAATTTTTTATGCAGTAAGATTAATCTGCCCCTTGGTCTAAAATCAAATAAATTAAAATCTGCATTGTATTACTCAATTAATGATCAATTCAAGCATTCTTAACAAAAAAAACAACAACAACCAAAAAAAAAAAAAAACAAAAACAAAAACCAAAAAAAAAAAAAATAAATAAACAACAACAAACAAACAAACAAACCAACAAACAAATAAGCAAACAAAACCCCCAATCTTTTCTCATATGTTTCACTTTTGCAAGGAACATTAAATGCCATGTGGCATAAGTGTACTTAAAAAAACCTGAGAAAGCGCATTTATCATGTTTATAAAAAAAAGCAATAGAAGTCGGCATAACAAGCTTAACATCCTGTGAAGTCAGTTTAATTATTATATTCCTCGACAGGGTAGGTGGAACATCAGTTGCCAGTACGCAGTAGTCAATGTCAAACAAGAGTAGAAGAGAAGGTTTAATTTCTTATTGATTCCAAACTTGTGGAACAAAATTAAAAAAAAATAATGTTTTGTAATGAGAAAGTTTCAATTGCATTTTTACAAATCACTGAAAAGGAAATTATTTTCAGAATTTTTTAAAAAAAATCTAATTTTTTTTTTGCCTTGTTACATATAAAGTCGTTTGAAATTAAACTTGCATATACTATGTATACAAACTCTATTTGAAACTTTAGCATCTATTATCATTCGGCTGTATCGCCATGTATACCTGATTATACCGGAGAATAAAAAAAATGTTTAAATCTATAAAGAAAGTGAAGGTACAATGCATGTTTCAATAACATTTGTGCCTGTGATATGAATGTTAAGACCCGTGATCTACAGGATTCCAGTACAAGGATAAATCTGCCCACAAGAGGAGATCACGTGGTTCTATACATGCCGGAAAATTGACAGGTGTCATATGAGTGATGGTTAAGTGAGGGAGTTTTCATAATTGTCTTTACACCACGGACAAGATTGAATAGTTCTCAATACACTGGCTGTGTTTGGAGATTATATTACGTTGTAGTAGGGTAGTAAATGAAAAAGATAAAGATAACGAACAATTATCAATATCAAAGAAAATCATACCGAACGTGAACAGGACAAAACACGGACCGTAGAAAGACCAAAGGGATAGGTGTTTGTAGCCTGCCTCAATTTAAAAATTAATTGAAAAGTGAAAAGTGTTAACTGATGAAAAGTCATATATATAACTAAATGCGGATTGAAGACCACGAAAAAAGTTTTCTCATTTTCATCTATATTGATTGATTGTGTTGTTTTACGTCCCGTTCGAGAGTTTTTTTTTTACTTATCGGTATATAGAGACGTCACCATGTACCAGTGAAGGGCTTCAAATTTAGACCTTTACACGGCACTCAGGGCCATTGACCAGTGAGGAATCTTTATCGTGCAAACGCCTTCTGTGACCAGTTCCGAAAGACCCGCAACTTTCACTAGAAAGTGCCGAACGCGTGGCGAAGGAATGGTTGCTACCTGTTTTCCATCGACTTAGGTCAGTCGCGGCCGGGGTTGAACCCACGACCTTCCGATTAAAGAGCGAGCGCTCTACCAACTGAGCAACTCTGACGGTACCTTCACGTGTAGAATTTTTTTAACAGAGTCTGCTTCATAAAAAAAAATAATATTAATAGGTCAGCTTATAAAGGAGCACAGCATTTCCCCATGTGAACTCCAACAGATTATTAGAAGATATCTGGTGTTCAAAGACTGCAAAGATTGTTTATGAGGAAATCCAGCATTCTTTTTAATTTCAAATTTTAGTGTAATAACACCTGTACTTGTGCAAAGAATCAGAATGACTTTTTAAAAAAAGTAATTTGGTAGATAATCAATCAATCACAAGTAATGAAAATTCCCAGGTTCAATATTTATTGTTTATGATATCAAGAAGCCTATAAGCAATTTGAACCACCTTAAAGAAGTAGAAGTTTTTACTTACTTGTTCTGCATTTCAGTCTGTCAAGTATAGATATCGTAAATATAAGCTGACGACTTTTAGGCTCGCCCAGTCATATGCATCCTGGAAGCAACCCAGTCTGGAGAAACCAACCAGCGACTCAATGTCTCCGACAACCATGCACTGCGCCCATCTTTGCAAGCAAGATGACTGTCTGAAATTGGCTAGTCAAAAGGCTTTGTCTCTTTTCTTAAAAAAATATTTAAAAAAAAAACAGTTAATGTGATGAGTTATGATATTTGAAATCACTTGTTAATTTTACTATATTTAACGAAAAACAATGTTATCCCCAAAACAGTTAAAGTGATGAGTTATATTTGAATTTACTTGTCTATTTTACTATATGTTCAGGATATAACATTTAGCTTTTGCTACTGTTCAGCAACATGATTATCTTGCAATATTTAATCATTAGATGACCAAAATAAATATAAAACTCATTATCATTACAAAAACATTAATAAATCTATTGGAATAATCAAACATTATTAAGATAAATTCCTTCCGTGAATATTACCATGATTGTCTAAGAATGACAACTCAGTTAAAATCAGTAGACTCCAAGAATTTACTTACCGGACAACGCAAGTCGTGTGAGACTTTTTAGTATAGACTGTGTAGGAGAAAATAAAAGTTCAAGTTTATATCGAGTCTTGATTCGAGAATCCTGTGTTAAGTTAAAAATCAGAAAAATGACGTCATTGAGAAGACAGAGGGATGGTTATTAAATTTTGTATCTCTTTGTAACGTTCCAAAAACAAAGCATAATTATTGTTATCTTGTGATTTCTAAACTATTTTCAAAATGTGTCTAGAAAATATAAACACCGAAACTGTGATATTAGTAATTCGAGTAATATCTAATAAGATTATTAAGGAAATACCATCCTCTGGTATCTAGCACAAATGCCTGGTAATTAATGCATCTTGATTTTTTGTTAGAAAACTTGTCAAAGTAGCAATAGGTCAAAATCTTGGGAAAAAATATATATTATTGAGGAAAGTCTCGTCTGACCCTAATATGTAACTACATGTAGGCCTATGTGTGGGCATGGTGTACTGAATTCTGTGTGGACATGGTGTGCTGAGTGTTGTGTGGATGTTGTAAACAAGAGGCCCATAGACCATATCGCTCACCTTAGCACTTAAGATAGGCAAAAGCAGAAATCAGTTTAGTACTGAAAAGTTTAACTATATATAAGTGGTCAGAGGGGATGATTTGAACAACTTGAATCTACACTGCTTGAGGATGCTTCTATATATTTATTTGGCTAATCATGGCTAGATTTTTCAAGAAATTTTCCTATACGATTGATCTTCTATTGTGGCCCCACCCTACCCCCGGGGGTCATGATTTGAACAAACTTGAATCTACACTACCTGAGGATGCTTCCATATAAAATGACCAATCATGGCTTTGCTGTTCTTAAAAAGAATATTTTTCAAGATTTTTCCAATACATTCGTATGTAAAACTTTGATCGTCCATTGTGGCCCCGCCCTACTCCTTGGGGTCACGATTTGAACAAATTTGAATCTACACTACTTGAGAATCTTTCCACATAAGTTTCATCTTTCCTATCCCAGTGGTTCTTGAGAAAATTTTCAGAAGATGTCATTAATTTTTCACTAATTTTTAATTATCTCCCCGTGGAAGAGTGTGTGGCCCTTCATTTGAACAAACATGAATCCTCTTAACCCAATGATGAAATATATGGAGATAACGAACAGTATTCGAGCTCAAAAGTCCATTAAACATTACAAAATAGGAGCAGAGCAAACACGGACCTCTAAGACATCAGAGGTGGGATTAGGTGCCATGGAGGAGTGAGCATCCCCTGCCGACCGGTCACACCCGCCGTGTGCTCCTTGTCATGATCGGGAAATAACGGAAAAATCCGTCGACAATTCAGTGTGTTAATAATGGCCTAACAATTAGTATGAAAAAAGTCAGTCAGCATTTGACTTAATGATAGTGCATTTGCTGACAAGGTCATTGTATCGACCATAGAACTTACGAAATGATGACTTTAAACGAGATTGCTGATATTCTTGTTTCATCAACTTGTTTGTCAATAATTTACCTCGTTTTAGAAATTGTTCATGTGTAGAGCATGCTCTGGCGTACCGAATCAACTGAGAGATATAAACCCCTTATGCAGGTGATAAGGGTATATTGCTGCATAAGTAAGGGAAGTTGACGATTGAAAAGTTAAAGTCATCAAGTTTATCATAAAGCTTTGTTGTTAGATTACCATTAACGTCTTTTTCTAATAAAATATCCAAATATGAAACAGTGTGTCAGAATCTGCGGTATCTTTTATCTCAAGCTCACCGGGATATATCGTGTCGACATAAGAATGGAAATAACCATTGTTAATTGACAATACGTCGTCGATATATCTAAATGTCGAGTTGAAGGCCACAGCAAGTGTTTTCTTCTTTTCACGTAAAAGATTTTGAACAAATTCTGCTTCATATGAACACAAAAATAGGTCTGCTAATAACGAGGCGCAATTGGTACCTATGGGAATTCCAATAGATTGTTGGAAGACCTGGTCTCCAAAAACCACATAAGATATTGTCAATCAGAAACTCGAGCATATTTTTAATGTCAACTTCAGAGTACTTCTGTGTACAATCAGATTGATTTTTTAACAAAGTAATTTTGCAAATGACCAATGACAAGGTAAGTAAATTTACGAGTTCCATTTTTATTGAAAAAGCAGCTGTCAACGACGTCAGAAAGTCTGGACTTTAATTTATCGTGGGGAATATTTGTATATAAAGTTGAAAAGTCGCAAGTTTTTATGTTGTTGATTTTGGTAAAATTTTGTGATTTCCAATGTTCCAAAAGTTCCTTGGAATTTTTTAGTATCCACAACTGATTTACTGGGGCAAGTTTGGTTGAAAATGGCCCAGTGATCTTTAGAACAAGTGGAGAATGTGAATTCTGTGTGGACATAGTGTTCTGAATTCTGTGTGGACATAGTGTGCTTAATTGGATATGGTGTTCTGAATTCTGTGTGGACATTGTATTGTCTGGTTATTATTATACTATGGGTCAAAAATTTATTACAGAAACAAGTGCCTGTGGTATATCGTGATTAAATACTTCTTAAACCTAACTAAGACACTCTCTTTGTCCCCAAATCTCAAGATTCTCACCAGCTTAACACTTGGTAACCAATTTTTATTAAATCAATTTTATTATTAATTATCAAAATTAACAATATTTTTGTATAACAATACAAATATATGGCAAGGTACAGTTACTTTACATGTACAACAATATTCACACATGTTTCGTCATGTATGGTAACTTGTGTATCAATTAAAATGGTTTGTTAAACCATGATAATATACATACTATGCTATTCAATGTATAAAAGGTCATGCACTCGGGATCCCATTTATAACCAGTGCATGTATTTGAAACTATGTATGTTATAAACTTTTAAACAGAAATTCAATCTGCAGATTGCACACTTAGCACTTAAAACTTATAGATATGTGTAGAAATAATATTTTAGTAGTAGACATACATTATTTTCTGTCTATTCTTTAACCTTTACTCTCATTTGATCTTAAAGTAAAATTGTTGGGGGAAATGTATAAAAATACAATAATGTGTGAAAAGTACAAAACCGGATTTTTTATCACATGTTCAGTTGATGACCAATAAGTATTAATGTATACATATCTGTGTTATAATACTACAATACTAAGGACTATAAAGCTACAATATTCTACTCTCTAACTACTTACATAACATACCTAGAGCTTACTTATTGTAATGGTTTAAACTTAAGGACAGATGATACACAAAAAAACCCGGATGCCTGGATTGATATACATTTTTGGACTTATTTAATTGTAAATGCAAATATTAAATTTCTAAATATAAAGAAATTGCAATCTCTATGATACTCAAAATTATACTTTTTTTGCCATCACCCTTATGAATCTATAGAACTTTCCATGACTTTGTAGGACATTACTGTTAAATTAAATCTATGTGGTTAGAATTATTCATTTTACTTATATATAAACATTGTTTAGTTGTTATTTTCATGATTTTTGAAAAAAAATTTGTATCATCTGTCTTTAACTGGCAAGTTACAAACATGTACCGTAATATATCTACAGCTTACTTTCTGTAATGGTTAAATTGTCTTCTGTCCAAGAATTCTACAATAATGCAAAGGATTTTAATGCATGCTCTGGTATAAATTTTCGGTTTTGAATTGGTACCTCCCAAATTCTTATTTATGAGCACTGAGTTCTTTAAACTGGAATGTGACAAATGCCTGATACTTAAAATTAAAAGTCCCTGTTGCTTGATCGACATATATAATTGAGGACCTGGTCTGATTGTCTAATAACAAACTTTAAAACTCACATCGTCCTTATTCATAAAACACATATACTGTAGAAAATCTAAACTACTAAAAACAGCTCTTACAGAAAATTGTACCCACCAATAGCTCCTTACTTTCTATGATAAAGCAACACATCCAAGAAAGAAATAGACATGGTTATTTAAAAAAAAATTGGCACATACAAGATACTTTACAATCTAACCAGGGTCTCTTTCTTACACATTATCTCATCTTTGACATTCCAGTCTTTTACATGCATGTTCAGACACACTCCATGTTTTGGTCTTTTGTGATGATGACTATTTTAACTTGATTTTTTTTTGTCTTTTGTGTGGACTATTTTAGCTTGTTCATTGTGGCCAGCCTTACATAAGTTAGGATTAAAAAGAAGGCAGAAAACACTAACAAAGCCATGATGTTCTGCCAGAGATCAAAGTCTGTCTGGTATTCAATCCCCTGCTCACTAAGATACTCGTTCCCACTGAAACAACAAATTATTACTGTAGAGTTGTTACACAGACTTCATTATCATTCCTAATTAAAATCAGATTCCTTTGTACTTACCACACAGTGCTGTTGTCAAAGTGTTTGTCTTTCAACTCGTTAATGTTCAGGGCCTTAAAACAAAAGATTAACACAAAATAACTATGTATTCCATGTATTAATGAAAAACATCAACAGCAATTGAAATTCTCTTCAATTAGATTCAGGCCTAAGAAAAAAAATGTTAACTTTATGGTTCTGGGCCGACCAAAATATTTTTTTTCTTGTAAAATCTTGAAATTGTACCTCTATACCTTCCTTTCAAACACAAAGGTTTATAACACAAAAAAGCACTTTAAGTAGCTGCTTTTAGAGCCATCTGGTACATTTTATTGTTAGAAGGAGAAAGCTTCAACCTGTCTTTGAAAAATGTATGTCAAAGTTAATCCTTTAAGAAAAAAAAGAATTTTAAAAAACCCCAAATCTCACCTACCTACCCTACCTTTTATTAGCATGTAATCATAAACAAACATTTTTCTCTTAGGTATTATGCTAACAGTGTTCATGGAAGTCAAAAACCTTCAACAAATAATATTTTTAAGCAAAGTCTCAAACCAAATGAATGTTTTGGTAGGGTGCATCCCTAGATCCAACATCCATGCAAGTTTGCTCTTGGTAGGACTTGCTTGGGAATGGACCTCCTACAAAAACTTAAACCTGGTCACTCATTCAGAAAATACATACATGTGTGTCAGATGCAGCATCTAAAGGAAGTATTGTGAGGGTAGGGCCAGATCTAACATTTGAAGCAAGTCTGGTAGTGTGCATCACTGAGGCATCTTCCATGCAAGTTTCAGGTAGGGCTAAAATTTACTTGACCAATGGGGATAGACTTGTTCCTAAAACTTTGAACTGACATGCAAATGACTTGTAAATCATAAGCTCATCATCAAGGGGAGCCATAAATTACAAACAGCTAAATAGGCAGATGATGGAGACTTTACTAATGATAAACTATAACTCTTATCTTTGTCAAGTAGAGGTAAAAACTTTGACAGAAGCATGATATTGTTCTTACATTGAGACCATATCTGAAAATGCTGAGCCATTTAATCCATCTCAGCCATTCTGCAATGGAGGCTATGTTGATCAGAAGACCACTGAACACCTGAAAAATTCAATCCAAATTTAAACATTGTTTGCAGTTGCATGAATTAAAACAAGAGGCCTATGGACAAAAACACTCACATGAGTCACCTTGGCCCTGCTGTTTTTTCAGAACAGTGTCCCAACCAAACCCCTCGGGTCAGGATTGGAATATTCCTGAATCAACACTACCTGAGGATGTTTGCATAATTATTATGACTAATTATGACCATGCTGCCCTTTACAAGTAGTTTTTTTTAAAAATTTCTTTCTTTGATCATTTACCTTGGCCCCAACCTACCCCCAGGGGTAATAATTTGAAAAAAAAATGAATCTACATCATCTGAAGATGTTTGAATATTAATACCACTAAACATGGCCCATCATCATCCATTATTACAAGTCAGTAGAAAATGTACATCTTTTCTATCTTTTTTTGGGAGCATTTCTGATATGAAATACATGTATAGATTGCTACCAAAATTTCCCTTTATGTATTATACATTTGCTACCAGAATTTCCCCTTATGTATTATACTATGTTAGGAATAGACCATGAACCTTATAGATGTATAACAGTACAATGGCTTGGTTAACAAGGACTACAGTAAAATAATAATTAAGGTTCTGATACACAGTGTGTTCTCCTATAGGACATGAACAACCTGTCAAAAACTTGACTATCATTTCAGCATAAAACATGCAAAATAACATATTGTTATATAATTCCTAAGTCTCACTTACCATCATAAAAACATAGCACAAGGCAATGTTATACATATACTGTCATAAAAAACATAGCACAAGGCAATGATATACACTTACCATCATAAAAACATAGCATAAGGCAATGTTATTCACTTACCATCATAAAAACATAGCATAAGGCAATGTTATTCACTTACCATCATAAAAACATACAATATGTAGCACAAGGCAATGCTATACACTTACCATCATAAAAACATAGCACAAGGTAATGTTATTCACTTACCATCATAAAAACATAGCATAAGGCAATGTTATACACTTCCCATCATAAAACCATAACACAAGGCAATGCTATATACTTACCATCATAAAAACATAGCACAAGGCAATACACAAGTTGGCAATGGCAAAAATCTTAACCAGGGCACTGAAGAAGAAAGCCAAACCAGAGGCTGCCATGGCAACAGCAAACAGACTCAGAGTGTAGATAAAGAACTTGTCCACTTCTGCTGTGAAACCTGAAGGTCAAGAGTTGCTGTGTGATATGCCACTCAAATTTCATTCATTATTTTTCTTATTAGTTTAGTCCATAAAGAATTTTTATGTATAGAGAATGATGACCAATAACAAAGGAAGAAAGCTTACCAATAATGAATGTATTGAAACACAGAATAAAATATTCACCAATCATAAAGTATGTAACACTAACAGAATAAAATATTCACCAATCATAAAGTATGTAACAGAATAAAATATTCACCAATCAAAAAGTATATAACAGAATAAAATACTCACCAATCATAAAGTATGTAACAGCAGAAAAAATGACAACTGGGAACAACCTCATCGGAATGACATCACAAAATATCTTGGAAAAAAAGTAGGCTGACACACGGTAGAACCCGCCCACATTCTCATGCCTGGTAAACAAGAGAATCTAATTATAACTATCAAATCCCTGTCTTTTTATTCATTATGGTTTAAAGCATTACAAGATTGAAGTATTAACTGAATCAGATCATTGCTGATATGTTTCAGCTATACATTAGCTGCTCCCCAATGTCTGGGTAAGCAATGAATTTCAGCTTTCTCTGTATTGTTATATTATACTTCTTACATAAAAATGGCTCTCTCCTTGATAAATAGTTCAACTGCAGACAAATTTCCAAACACTTGGTTCATCACAATGAAAAAGAAAGCACCAACTCTGCATAAAAATAAATTATAGCAAACTGCAAATAAAATGATGGAACATGCTGATAAATATTCACTTCGTGCCATACTACAGATGGAAAATAAGCTTTTACTTAATCTAAATAAAGTTACTATTAAAAGACAGTTGTTTTTAAATACATAAAACATTATAATTGATACCTTTAGTAAGAGGTAATAATTCAAATAGATAATAGATGGAGATGGAGTAATTACATAACATTGAACACATGAATATACACATCTCAAATTTATATCAAATGGACTGCTCTCATTTCCCCCGATTAATATGTAATATTTACACATCTGTTCTGGATAAGCCTAGTTTACCTGTGTTTTGTGTATACACTTATTCTGGATTGTCCTGGTTTACCTCTGTTGTGTATACATGCCTATAATGGATTCACCTATTAACTTGTGTTGTCTATACACACCTGATCTGGTTACCAGGTTTACTTGTGCTGTATGTACACACCTGATCTGGTTACCAGGTTTACCTGTGCTGTATGTACACACCTGTTCTGGTTACCAGGTTTACCTGTGCTGTATGTACACACCTGTTCTGGTTACTAGGTTTACCTGTACTGTATGTACACATCTGTTCTGGTTACCAGGTTTGCCTGTGCTGTATGTACACACCTGTTCTGGTTACCAGGTTTACCTGTGCGGTATGTACACAACTGTACTGGTTACCAGGTTTACCTGTGCTGTATGTACTGACCTGTTCTGGTTACCAGGTTTACCTGTACTGTATGTACACACCTGTTCTAGTTACCAGGTTTACCTGTACTGTATGTACACATCTGCTCTGGTTACCAGGTTTACCTGTGCTGTATGTACAACATGTACACACCTGATCTGATTACCAGGTTTACTTGTACTGTATGTACACACCTGTTCTGGTTACTAGGTTTACCTGTACTGTACGTACACACCTGTTCTGGTTACCAGGATTACCTGTGCTGTACGTACACACCTGTTCTGGTTACCAGGTTTACCTGTGCAGTATGTACACACCTGTTCTGGTTACCAGGTATACTTGTGCAGTATGTACACACCTGTTCTGGTTACCAGGTTTACCTGTGCAGTATGTATACACCTGTTCTGGTTACCAGGTATACTTGTGCTGTATGTACACACCTGTTCTGGTTACCAGGTTTACCTGTGCTGTATGTACACACCTGTTCTGGTTACCAGGTTTACCTGTGCTGTATGTACACACCTGTTCTGGTTACCAGGATTACCTGTGCTATATGTACACACCTGTTCTGGTTACCAGGTTTACCTATGTTGTATGTTCTTACCTGTTCTGAATCCCAGATTTACAGTCATTTTCTATTTGCCAATAGATTCCTCCAACTATGGCAGCAAAAATTAGGATCACAAATAACTACAAACAAAAAATGTATTCCTTAACAAATGAAAGGTATATATATATCAATAAAAAAAAAAGACAAAAAATATCAGGTCAAATTTAGCCCAAAAACAAAAGAAATAACAAAAGAAAACAAAGAGAGATTACTCTAAAAATTTTTAAAACTTGTGTTTTTTCCCTGTAGAAATGAATGGAAAAAGTGAAAATATTTCTAAAACATCCTTCCCCCTGTCAGTGTGAAACAAAAAATCTCTTTAACAGGTATTATGACTTGTTATTAAGAAATAAAGACAAAACACAACAAAATTGCTCATTTTATTACCAATTTAAAATGAGATGACAACTAAATAATTTTCCCTTTATCAATCTTATATGTTTAATTTTACAAAAGTTAAACAGAGAGATTTAAGAGTCATTTATCTATATCCATGAGTATTTAAAAATCTAGTGATGTTTTGAAGCCTCATTTCAATGGATAACATTTTCTTACTCCCCTTATAAAAAAGTTGAAATCAAGAGCAATTAACTGAAACTGTTATTAAAATTATCAATCAATTACTAATGAACTCTTCTTTGCATTTAAAAAAGTTTTAATGGCCAAAAAACCATTAATGATGCTTTAAATGAGCGTATGTAGCCAGGAATCAAAAGTCAGCATGCATAAATCTTATTCTATTCATAGGTAAATTACTAACAGTCCTACCTAATAATAGCATTTACCTGCATCACAGAAGTCTGGGGATTCCTGGCGATGTTTTTAATTGTTCTTCCTGAGCAGATCAAAAGCTGAAAGAAAATGAGTTGTATTTGTGATTAGAATTCAAAAACAACTAAAGTACTGGATGATAACAAAAAAGTGTTGTGATCTCCCTTCTCTTGCAGCCTTCACACATGTGAACTTCAGTTTTACAGTATTCAATTATAGATCAAACAATCAAGAAACTGTAAGCAGTTGTCCTTTGCCTACAATTAATGACCTCTACGAATAGAAGTAATGACTCTCATTAAGTTTCATGTTAAGGAAGAGAAGTTGCGCAGTGTTGGTGGTTGTGGTGTGACATTTTGTTTTGCCACCTAGGTGTAATGTCTTACCTGTGTAAAAATAAGGGTTGTAGTGATTGACAGTGGTACCACCTCAGTTTTAGTTACCTAGCTCTGTTGAGAGGTGTTCTTACTTGTGTAAGGTGTTGTATTGAATTATTTTCAGTTACCTAGCTCTGTTGAGAGGTGTTCTTACCTGTGAAAGGTGTTGTATTATTTTTAGCTACCTAGCTCTGTTGAGAGGTGTTCTTACTTGTGTAAGGTGTTGTATTGAATTATTTTTAGCTACCTAGCTCTGTTGAGAGGTGTTCTTACCTGTGTAAGGCATTGTATCATTTTTAGCTACCTAGCTCAGTTGAGAGGTGTTCTTACCTGTGTAAGGTGTTGTATTGAATTATTTTTAGCTACCTAGTTCTGCTGATAGGTGTGTAAGGTGTTGTTTTATTTTTAGTTACCTAGCTGTGTTAAGCAATAGGTGTTCTTACCTGTGTAAGGTGTTGTTTTATTTTTAGTTACCTAGCTGTGTTAAGCAAGAGGTGTTCTTACCTGTGTAAGGTGTTTTATTTTTAGTTACCTAGCTGTGTTAAGCAAGAGGTGTTCTTACCTGTGTAAGGTGTTTTATTTTTAGTTACCTAGCTGTGTTAAGCAAGAGGTCTTCTTACCTTTGTAAAGAAGAATGTTTTGTATTGTACAGCGGTAGTGGTGCCACCTCAATATAGTTACCTAGCTGTGTTGAGCAAGAGATGATCTTACCTGTGTAAAGAAGGATGTTTTGTATTGTTCAGGTGACAGTGGTACCTAGTAATTACCTAGCTGCGTTATGCAACAGGTGTTCTTACCTGTGTAAAAAATAGGTAATCGAAGATTACAAAGCTCACCTCGACGAATGTTATCAGTATAAGTAATGCAAATCTCACATCATATTTTCTTTATAGTTAGTGTGCATCCTAAAAACAATATTCATGCAAGTTCTGTGTAAGTAGGTCTTGTAGTTCATTGGGAATTGACCTGTTCCAAAAACTTTAACCTGTTCACTAATCAAGAAAATGTCTTTAATTTCCTATATCCAAAGCAAGTCTGGAATTGTCCATCCTTACATGCATCATCCATGCAAGTTAAATCATAAAAGACCATATAATTAATGAGCTACTCCAAAAACATTGCCATGGTCACTCATTTGGAAAATGTATTTCATATCCAGCATCCAAAGCAAGTCTGGTAGTGCCCATCCCTAGATGCATCATCCACACAAGTTTGGTCCAGGTAGGGTTTATAGTTACTTGGGAATGGACCTGCTGCAAAAAATTTAACCTGGTCACTCATCTGGAAAATGTAGGTCAGATCCAGCATCCAAAGCAAGTCTGGTAGTGCCCATCCCTAGATGCATCATCCATGCAAGTTTGGTCTAGGTAGGGCTTATAGTTACTTGGGAATGGACCTAGTCCAAAAACTTTAACCTGGTCACTCATCTGAAAAATGTAGGTCAGATCCAGCATCCAAAGCAAGTCTGGTATTGCCCATCCCTAGATGCATAATCCATGCAAGTTTGGTCTAGGTAGGGCTTATAGTTACTTGGGAATGGACCTGCTCCAAAAACTTTAACCTGGTCACTCATTTGGAAAATGTAGGTCAGATCCAGCATCCAAAGCAAGTCTGGAAGTGTGTATCCCTAGATGCATCATCCATGCAAGGTTGGTCCAGGTAGAGCTTATAGTTACTTGGGAATAGACCAGCTCCAAAAACTTTAACCTGGTCACTCAACTGAAAGATGTAGGTCAGATCCATAATCCAAAGCAAGTCTGGTAGTGTCCATCCCTAGATGCATCATCATGCAAGTTTGGTCCAGGTAGGGTTTATAGTTACTTGGGAATGGACCTGCCCAAAATCTCTAACCAGGTCAGTCAGACCAAGGTAAATAAATATTGTGTTTCCTATTCCAACCCGAGAAAAAATAGGGTAGGTAGGTAGGGAAATCATTTTCAGTGATTCATTTTGGTGTGCGTCCTGCGTAAATTACGCACAAATTTTGCTCAGGACGCATTATTTCAATAAATGTGCATCCCAATGGACGCAATAAATTTATAGAAGGACATGTACTATTTAAAATTATTTCGGTATAATCTGATTCAAAACTTGACTGATTGCATCATATCCACGTGCTAAGCGATATGCATAAACGATTTTAACAGGTATAAGGTTGCCAACAACAGGTCAGATTTCACAACTGTAGTTAAAAGCAATTATCAGAAAATATTTGAAAGTTAGATGGCACAGTTCGATTATCACTGATAATGTCTATACCGTG
Organism: Saccostrea echinata; assembly: GCF_033153115.1. Taxonomy (NCBI): domain Eukaryota; kingdom Metazoa; phylum Mollusca; class Bivalvia; order Ostreida; family Ostreidae; genus Saccostrea; species Saccostrea echinata. The sequence goes on from NW_026889809.1 coordinate 3,389,752, forward strand.
GAACGTTTCTGAAGCGAATACTATACCTTTGTATTTAAGCTGTAGCCTGTATCATTGTTTTTTTTCTTTTCGTCTTTTTCCTTACAACTAAGAAGTATAAAATTCAATCATTTTTATTTCTGACCATTTGTTATTTCTTCTTAAACTTTTTTTTTACTTCATTCTGCTTCTGTGCATTTTATGACTGATACAATGTTCGATCTAAAAATAGAACCAATGTGCACAGTGGACAATACATTATTTTTATGACACAAAATCATGTTCTCTTACTTGGACAATTAGTAGTAAAAGTATAAATCACTCACAACTACAATAAAACATTTGCACTTTCGCGCAATACCCTTTTTTATTTCACCAGAATTTCCTCTGTGATATCTAATATACGGCACCTTGGATTTGGACGCATTGATTTTGGCACGGGACTCACTGTTGTCATTAAGAGGAGTCCTTTGGACCCATGATAACCATTTTCAAAATGAATCACTGCATTTTATTTAATTTTATTAGTTAAAATTAAACTTTCACAATAAACAAAATGGTAAAAACCAAGAATTCATTTCTTTTTCCCCAATGGCATTTCTGTTTAATGTGTATAGGATGTACATTTTCTCAAACACGGAAGTGATCGAGATTAGGATTTCTAATAGTGAAAATTGAATTGTTCACTACCGGAAAGATATCGGCGGAAAATTTTTCAGGGTCGGCTCATATATTTTAGGGTCGGTCGGGGAACCGGAAACACACAGTTTATCTAGGCCTCATATAGAAAATGTAGGTCAGATCCATCATCCAAAGCAAGTCTGGTATTGTCCATTCCTAGATGCATCATCCATGCAAGTTTGGTCCAGGTAGGGCTTATAGTTACTTGGGAATGGACTTGCTCCTAAAACTTTAACCAGGACGACCAACGCTAACGCCGACGCCAACGCAAGGGGTATAGCATAAGCTCATCTCAGCTTCGTCGAGGTGAGCTATAAAGGTCTTGTGTTGTACGGCAGTAGTGGTATCACCACAATTTTAGTTACCTAGCTCAGTTGAGAGGTGTTCTTACCTGTGTAAGGTGTTGCATTGAATTATTTTTAGTTACCTAGCTGTGTTAAGCAAGAGGTGTTCTTACCTGTGTAAAGAAGGAGGTATTGTTCAGGTGGCAGTGGTATCACCTCATTTTTAGTTACATGTACCTAGCTGTGTAAAATGAGAGGTGTTCTTCCCTGTGTAAGGTGTTGTATTATGTTTAGTTACCTAGCTGTGTTAAATGACTGGTGTTCTTACCTGTGTAAAGAAGGAGGTATTATACTGTACAGGGGGTAGTTGTACCAACTCTTTCCTTGCTAATTTGGACTGATATTCATCATAAATGGCCATCACTTCACTTTGGACTCTGCAATAAGCAACATGATCCTCAATTACTGACATTATCATGCATAACACAACTAAGCATCCTTATAAAAAAATCATTGATTTAAGAGGATGTGAACCAAAATTTGCAGGGCATACAACATAAATTTGTATTCAAAACTTACTTTGCATTAACATTTGATTCTCTGAATTTTTGTACAAGCATACCATGAACATCCTCCTCATCTATAAATAAGAATGGTGGCAGTGTTATTGTATTCACATAGAATGGTGGAGGTGTTACTGCATTCATATAAAATTGAACATTAGAATGGTGGAGGTGTTATATATTGCATCCACATAAAAGTTAACATAAGAAAGGTGGGGTGATTTTGTTTTCACATAGAATGGTGGAGGTGTTATTGTTATAACATTGTAGTTATAAAAATGGTGCAGGTGTTATTGCATTCACATAAAAGTTAACATAAGAAAGGTGGAGGTGTTATTTAAATTACATAAAATTTAACATAAGAATTGTGGTGTTGTTATTGTAATCACAACAACATTAACATTATAATGGTGGAGGTGTTATTGTAATCACATAAAAGTTAACATATGATTGGAGGAGGTGGAATTGTAAACACATTAAATTTAATGAAATAATGGTGGAGGTGTTATTGTAATCACATAAAAGTTAACATATGATTGGAGGAGGTGGAATTGTAAACACATTAAATTTAATGAAATAATGGTGGAGGTGTTATTGTAATCACATAAAAGTTAATAAGTTTAGGATATGCATTTACATAGAATGATGGAGGTGTTATTGTGATAACATAAAAAGTTTTAAGAATGGTGCAGGTGTTATAACATTCACATAAAAGTTAACATAAGAAAGGTGGTGGTGTTATTTAAATCACATAAAAGTTAACATAAGAATAGTGGAGGTGTTATTGTAATCACATAAAAGTTAACATAAGAATAGTGGAGGTGTTATTGCAATCACATAAAAGTTAACATAAGAATAGTGGAGGTGTTATTGTAATCACATAAAAGTTAACATAAGAATAGTGGAGGTGTTATTGTAATCACATAAAAGTTAACATTAGAATAGTGGAGGTGTTATTGTAATCACATAAAGGTTAACATATGATTGACGAATAATTCAAGAGAAAGTTAAACTCATTTGACAGTACCCCCACAAAAGTGAAATTGAAAATGTAGTCATTATTTCCTATGCCTCTCTTACGCATAGTCACATACTCCTGTGCATGGAGTGTTTTGGTGCATTTATCTTTCTCATAGGGATATTATCCAACCTTTCAAACAAGGTAGCCCTTAGCTGATCAAAAGGGGCTGGGATATTCCGACGCCTCTAGTCTACAGTCCAGTTACTCCCACAAATGTTCAACTGGATACAAAGGTGAATTGTACAGACACAGTCGAGCAGGTTAATGTGCAGGTTAATGTGATTTTTTTAATAGAAAGTCTTGATATACCCTGGTTACATTGGGTGGGGGTAAACATGCTGAAACAAGAGATGTTTGTGAAACACTTAGAACACCCCCCCCCCCCCCCCCCAAATAATTGGAATTTTTCTAGGTTCAAGGGGCATAACTCTGTCAAAAATTGCTCGATCGTACCCAAAACAGAAGTTGACCTAGATATTTGTATGATAAATCTGTATACCAGATTTCATTTTAGTATGTGCAACCTCTGCAAAGAATGAACGGAAACTGTTAGTGGACCAACAGACCAACCATCAGAAAGCAGCAAAGCAATATGCCCTCCCTTCTTTGAAGGGGGGGGCATAAAAATATATGTTTATTCAAATGTTTAAATTGAACAGAGATGTGATTAAAATGATGGAATACATGTATGTATTTTCATAAGCTGAACACATAATATTATGATGTAAAAATAATGAAAAATGGAGAAAATGAACAGTAATCAAGCTCAAAAGTCCACTGAAACAATAAAAATTGGCAGCAGAGCAAACATGGACCTCTTAAACATCAGAGGTGGGATCAGGTGCCATGGAGTAGTAAGCATCCCCTTTGTGCAGACACATTAACATTTGCTCCTTGATTGAGCAAACGGAAAAATCCATAGACAATTCAGTGTGTAAATAATGGCCTAACAATTTGTATGAAAAACGCTAGTCAGCATTCTACCAAATGATAGATTGTATTGACCAAAGAACTTGCAAAATGTTGACATCAAAAGAGACTGTTGACATCCTTGTTTCATCAACTTGCCAATAGCTTGCCTCATTTTAGAAATTGCTCATACCTAAAGCATGCTTTTGCATATCGGATCAACTGGGAGACACATATGCAGGTGACAAGGGTATATTGCTACATAAATAAGGGAAGTTGATGATGGAAAAGTTTAAGTCATCACATTTATCATAAAGATTTGGTGTTAGGTTATGAGCAAAATTATCACTGGTGAATAGATTTTATATAAATACAAATGAAAACTGAAAAAACAGAGGATAATTAGAGTAAAGAAGACAAACAAAGTAGGGGACTAAATTTAAGTAACTTTTAACAAGTTCATGCCTTAACAATCTTTTACCACAAAACAACCCATATCCATTTAATGAATGAAAACAAACAAAATTGATCACATTGGACATGTATCCTCTCCTGCCGTGTATTTAGGGGGATCTGTAAGTGGGTACTGTGGGATAATGGAAGTGAACTGGGTGTTAAGAATCAGGGGGTGTTATCCAGAAACACAAAATGAATTACCTAATTTTTTCCCTGAAATTATCAATCAATGATAAAAATATCAAGTTAATAAAAAAAACATAGGTAATCAGAGATTACAGAGCTCACCTCAACAAATGTTGTCTTTAAGTAAGGCAAAGTCCCACAATAAACTAATAATCTAGTAGTGTGCATCCTTAGATGCAACGTTTACGCAATTTTGGTCTGAAAGGGCTTGCGGTTACTTGGGAATGGACTTATCCAAAAACTTTAAACTAGTCACCCATCCAGAAAATGTAAGTCAAATCCAGTATCTGAAGCAAGTTTGAGAGTATTCGTTCCTTGATGCATCATCCATGCAAGTTTGGTTCAGATAGGCCTTATAATTTCTTGGTCATGGACCTGCTCCAAAAACTTTAACCTATTAACTCATCTGGAAAATGTAGGTCAAATCCAGCATCCAAAGCAACTCTAGTAGTGTGCAGCAATAAATGTATCTACAGTGCAAAGTTGGTTAGCATAGGGCCTATAGTCACTTTAGAAGAAACTGCCAAAAACTTTACCCTGGTTGCTCATCTGAAAAATGTAGGTCAAATTCAGCATTCAAAGCAAGTCCAGTAATGTGCATCCTTAGATCTATCATCCATGCAAGTTTGGTCCAGGTAGGCCAAATAGTTACTATAGATTGAACCAGCTCCAAAACCTTCAACCTGGTCACTCATCCTGAAAATGTATGTCAGATCCATCATTGAAGCAAGCTCAGTGTTCTGCATTCTTAGATGTATCATCCATGCAAGTTTCATCAATTTAGAGCTTATAGTTACTTGGAAATGAGACCTGCTCCAAAAACTTAAACCTGGTTCAAAAACATTAACCTGGTCATTCTACAGCTGAAATTGAAGCATCTAAAACCTTGACTGGTACAATGAGACATTCTAGAATCATCTTCCATGCATCTTCGATTATGGGGAATATAAGTACTTGAAAAGAAATCTGCTCCAAAAACTTTAAACTGGGACACCGATGCTAAGGGTACTACATAGGCTTCTCCAACTTCATTGAGGTGAGCTAAAAATGCTTACAACACTGATAATATTGACAGTGGATCACTTCAATAAGGGCAAAGATGTACTGTTCAGTTAGAATACAATGTTGGGTAAAATTGTGATTAAATGTTTAATTTCCATGCATTACATTGATGAAGTATAAAGGCTAATCTACATGATATTTTCCGTCTGTATGATAAGATTAGTTATACCTGTGGTAGTTTTTTCTGGGTCTAAGGTGTCAACGTCGATACTGAAGTCTCCACTGATAACATCTAGGAAGAAATCCGGTGGGTTATTATGTTCCTGTATAGTGTAACCTGAAAAAAAAACCCCACAAGATTAGTACATGTGCATAATATAGTAAGAAGGCTATTTTATTTTTACTAGGGATCAGTATTGACAAAAATTTCGTATCATGATATATCAGGATTTTCCCCCAAAATATCCTGATAAAACATAAAGCATAACTTTTCCTTTTTTCCTTTTTATTTATATAGTTTTTGTAATTCTACTGATAAATGGAATAGACTTGAGTCAATTGACAAGCAGTATTCTAAGACTGAAGAAAGTATCGATGAATCCAATTATATACGACATTATCAGGTTATGATCACAACATTTATTAACCCATGTACATAAATGAAATGACTTAGGGAAACTACAGGATGAAGTATGTAAAGACCCTTTCTGAGTTGGGCCTCACTATGTAAACAGTGTGAAAATGACATGTACTTTTAATACTACAAAAACTTGCACAAATGCCTGGTAAGGTACCTCAATTTTTTGTGTGGAAACTTGTAAAAGTAGCAATACTTCAATGAAAAATTCTTTGGGAAAATTATACATGTATATTGTGGACAAAAACCTGTTATCTGACCTTAAATGAACAAAAACAGATACACAGTTCCATGGATTATATTCAAGGTATTAAATTCTTTCAAAGATTGTCTCACCTATGGATTGGAAGAAGTCCAGAGAGTCCTTGGTCGGGCCGTGATAGACAACTTCTCCCAAGGAGAGCATCATAAGAGTGTCAAAAAGTCTGTAGATAGAGTAACGAGGCTGGTGTATAGAGAAGATAATAGTCCGACCCTTCAACGCCAATCTGTAAACAAAAATTAACCTCTTTTAAAAAAATTCTTCTAATATTTACTCAACATAAAAATGGTCAAAATAACTGTCTTAATAATAAATGGTTATAAAATATATAATTGTATGTTTATCAACTTAGAGCTGTAGTTGTAGAATGTTTCCATCCAAGCATCTCTCTCTCAATTCAGTCACTCAAGGGAAGGTAACTCTCAATCAGCCACAGTTTTAGTTTTATATACATGTATTTGCTATTAAAGTCTCTAATTCTTAAGTTCTGATAAATAACATTTTGAACACATTTGTAAAATTAAAACAGTAAAATGGTCTAATCGGTCATTGTTTTAGTACCTTCTCAATAACAACATGACAGAATTGGCCGTGTTGGCATCCAACCCAGTGGTTGGCTCATCCAGGAACAGGACAGGAGGGGAGATAATTAGCTCCATTCCTATGTTGGTTCTCTTTCTTTCTCCTCCAGACACTCCACGTATAAACTCATTTCCTACCTGTCATTGTGTCAACATTACATTTTATTAACATTATGTATATCCATTACCCCACGTATAAACTCATTTCCTAACTGTCAACATTACATTATTTTAAACAACTGGAGTTGTTTTTATTCCAGAGATGCTGTTTACTTACCTTTGTGTCTGCACAGTGAGTGAGGCCGAGTTCTTGTACTACTGTATTAACTCGCTCATCTCTATCTGCCTTTGTCAAGTTTGAAGGCAAACGAAGAGCTGCTGAGAACTGGAAATTTTCTCGGACTGTTAACGTTCCCATGACAACATCATCCTGTTATGGCAGAAAAACAGAAATTATGAAAATCTTATAGAACTCATTTTTCTAATGCAATATTTTTCACTATCGTTTGTATGAGATTTCACTAGAGTATGAGGATAGATTTGCACCCCCCCCCTCTCAAAAAAAGAGCCCTTGAATAATATGAAATATGGAGAACAGTAATCAAGCTAAAAAAAAAACAACACTAAAACAATACAAATCTTAAGCATAGCAAACATGGACCTCTGATAACCTCAGTAGTGGGATCAGGTGCCAAAGAGGAGTAAGCATCCCCTGTCGACCAGTAACACCCACCATGTGCTCCTCGTCATGATTAGGCATATGGAAAAATCCAAAAACTTCAGTGTGAAAATTAAAGGCTAAATAATTAATATGAAAAATGTCCGTCAGCATTCCACTTCATGATAGATTGTATTTGTTGACGAGGTCATTGTATTGACCATATAACTTGCGAAATGATGATTTCAAACAAGACTCTTGATATCCTTGTTTCATCAACTTGTTTGTCAATAGCTTGCCTTGTTTTAGGAATTGTTCATACAGGGAGCATGCTCTTGGATATTGAATCAACTGTGAGATATAAACCCGGTGATAGGGAATTTCAGCATAAGTAAGGGAAGTTGCAGTATCATTTTATGCAAGAACATGACTCAAGAGCAAAAACCTGTAGGCCTGAGTATTGCAAGCTACCTAACAATATGATACGGTCATTCGATACAACATGTATCATGATACAGCTGTAAACAATTGAATTAAACGATATCTTAACATATTATTCTTCGCTAACCTCCACAGTTATAGAAAATATAAAAAGAATATCTTGATACCCCTGACCAAAGTTAATAAAAGGTGGATTTATAGTCTTGACATTCTATTTTGTTCTTCGTTACCTTTTTTTCAGCCATTTTAAAACTGTAAAAATTTTTAGGTTGTACATGTATGTAGAAACAAAACAATGAAAATTATCTTGTACTATATCACGATATACACATAGAGGATATTCAATGTTTTGTAGTTTGATATTGAATTTATTTCACATGTGGGACAGGATTTTTTGATACGAGTGAAAATATCAAAAGATCCTGTCTCACAAGTGAAATAAATTCCCTATCCTGCTACAAATCATTGAATTTTCTGATTATTACATTTTCTTTTTTTCCCTTTGCCTCTGTCTTTTCTTAACACAGTGCCATAGGCTGTGGAGAAGTCATAGCTTAGCAGTTGTGCGATTGAAAACATTGTAACATACTTGGGAAGATATTGGCAATTTTAGTCTCTCTCAAGATGTTTTAGTTACTATCTCTATCTTATTACAGACCAGAAATTATCTTTTACTTACTTGATATCCTTTCACACTGTGAGAGAATATCATTTTGGTATCCTTTCACACTGTGAGAGAATATCACTTTGGTATCCTTTCATTCTGTGAGAGAATATCACTTTGGTATCCTTTCACACTGGGACAGAATGTCACTTTTATTCAATAAATAAATCACAGTATTTCACTGCTGAAAATGTAATATATGGCAATACGATACGTGTATGGTGAGCCCTTGCAATCAATAGGATCGATGTATTGCTGTATCGTTACACCTCTAAAAACCAGCATCGATAATAAAACACTCACTTGTACAACATATCCAACCATGCATTTAAAATTTTCAGGGGGAGGAACTCCATCGAACAGAATCTCTCCTTCTAGTCCACTGGGGTCCTTTCTACCGGCCAACACATCAAGAAGTCTGTAGAGAAAAAGATCATAAATTTCATCAGGACACACATAGATCATAAGAGAAATATAATGTTGAAGTAATGAGCTATTAATTGCTTCCACACCTTCTTCTTCATTTTCAATTTGATTAATTGTGCAAATTAAAAGACATAAGACATTAACATTTACAATCTTACAATGTTTTATTTTTTTAATTGAATACCAATTCCTACTTCCCATTATCTTCCTCCTACTTATTTGACATAGGAGCTAAAAACTTTCTGCTAAATTTCCTTTTAATTAATTCCTCTCAGAATTTGAGAATTTTCTGTACAAAGTGAGTGACATAAAGTTCATGTGTATATATTCACAAAACCCAATTACATAATTAAACCAAGGTTCAAGCATACTTACGAGGACTTTCCACTTCCTGTTGGTCCCAAAATGGCATTCATTCCTGGTTTGAATATACAGCTACAATGTATAATGGCAATAATAAAATACACATTTTCAGGTTTCACTGAAAAGTTATCTTTTTATAAAGTAAAAAGTTACTTATTTTTTTATTACCCAATTTTTTTTATTTTTTTAATGACTATACAATGCATGCATAAAGTGGGGATGAATGAACAAATGCGAAGCTATACAGATGAAAATTGGCAATACTCCGGCCATTACTCATCCAATACTCATCCACCCTGTAATCTTTGCAGGGAACCTAAGGAGCTAGTGAGCTGGTTATCTGTTTTGTCTGGAACTTCTGAATAATGATCACTTATTCCACTCATAATGACCACATATTCCACTAACAATGACCATTTACTCCACTCATAATGGCCACTTACTCCACTCATAATGACCACTTACTCCACTCATAATGACCACCTACTCCACTCATACTTACTCCACTTATAATGACCACTTACTTCACTCATAATGACCACTAACTCCACTCATAATGATCACTTACTCCTCAGAATGACCACTTACTCCACTCATAATGACCACTTACTCCACTCACAATGACCACTAACTCCACTCATTATGACCACTAACTCCACTCATAATGACCACTTACTCCACTCATAATGACCACTTACTCCACTCATAATGACCACTACTCCACTCATAATGACCACTTACTCCACTCATAATGACCACTTTCTCCACTCACAATGACTACTTACTCCACTCCCTTTAGGATCTGTTTCTTTGTGACTTGTCCACAGCAACACGGTCCCTTCCTTACGTCCACTGAGTACACCACACTGTGACCACTGATGACGGATCCTCTGGTCTCCATGATGGAGGACTGATTTGTGAAGTCCACGGTGTGGACTCCATTTACTTTTGTTTTAGACATGACCCTTTCTGATAATTCAGTGACATTCACACCTGTAAAAACAGTGACAAGCAAATTGAGTTAAATAATAACACAGAGTGATGGATGTTATGGTTTAATTGAAATTAATATTATACATTTATTGACTGGGTTCGAGGGCAACATGCGTTTTGTCGGACCCAAGAATCAAACTGTTTACCTGAGGCCGTTACCCACAGTGTGGGTAAAGGAAATTTACATTATGGAAGCCAGCACACAATTACATGTATGTCAAAAAATACAAAATAAATAAATAAAAGGGATAACAAAACATCTATTGACTATGTTCTTGGGCAATTGCGTTTTGTCGACCCCTCGAATCAAATGGCCTCAGGCAAACAGTTTGGTTGGGTTCATCAATTCACGTTGCCCTTGAACCCAGTCAATAAATGTATAATATTCACAGATTAATACATGTATATAATATGTCGAAAGTTTTTTTTTTATTGTTTTGAAATTTTAAACAATAAAAGTAAAATTAGTGCTGGAAAATAATTATTTGAAAGGCACTCAACACACTTTTGACTTCTTTTTTAAGTTCTGTATAATAATACAAAAACTTACTTCTGCATGTACTTTTTTACTGCAAAGCATTAATGAAGCTATATTATATCATTTACTTTTAATCACATGACATGCACAAGAATCAGATTATAATAGAATTGTTAAATCTGCTTTTGTTTATACATGTGTATACATGTACCGTGTATATGGTATTGTTTGGTAAAAACTCGTGCTTTACTAGTGAAAGAAGAAAATTGATGAGAATTTTATTTAAGATATGTAATAAAAATATAATTAGCAAATTCCTTTAATGTTCTTTACCTAGTATCAAATGTATGCGAAATAAGGTTCACCCAAAATAAGAACACACTCATTAAAACTATTAATTCTATATAATCAACTGCTTCAACATAACTGGATTACCAAGTACTTTTAAGGTATGTTATCTTCTGCTTGAAAATTAGACATAATTCTCCAAAAAAGCTTGAAATATATATACACTAAAATGTTTACATACGATAGAAGACACTGCCTGCAGAACTACGGTTCACTTGATAGGTTAAATTTTAGAAGAAAATTGGTGGTTGCATAAGCCCCTGACATTTTTTTTTAATAAATGTATTAGGCGACCTTCAAAGGTAGCGGATACATGCCTGATTTCACAGACAGGCCAAGGACATTTTAAAAGATGGGTCTGTGAGTCAAACAATTTTGATCTGCACCACATAACCTCATGTGAAACACCAGGTTAGAGTTCTCTGGCCTTGATATGTTTCCAACAAAAGAAAAAAATTCGCAGGTGATTCAAAGATATATAATTATTATGACTTTGAACTCAGGCATTTGATATGTTGGCAAATAAAAGTAGCTATGGATATGGAAGAGAATCAGATTCATAGAGTTTCACACAAGTATAGTGTCATGATAGTTTCATAAGGTTTATAAATAGCAAAGTATAACATGTATAGATCTACGATTAAGAACTATCTGCATTCGTGAATATCAACTAACTCCTACTAAGCAGTTTTTCGTCACTTGACAACGTATACATGATATGTAAGACCATTCAAATGAATGATAGGCCTAGATATAGATAATAGACCTAAAATTCCTAATTTACATCTCAGTCATCTGCATATTTAAAAAAAAACAGGTGAATGCATGCATTTGGTAATTAAAGCTTACTGCATTACTGAGTGATCAAACAACAACGTTATTTATTAGCCTAATACTACAGAAAACATAAAGCCATACCTCAGACTCAAAAATGCGCCACCCCGTCAGAGATCAACGTACGAACTGCTTTATAGGTTGTCAGTGGATTACACAAGAGGTCACGGGTGGATGGCATTCGTATATACCTCGGCTAATTCCGCAGATTCTCGTTTCCACTCATTATTTGATGAGCCCGAGGAGTCACCGGAAACACTCGAGGTTTGACGACGCTTCATACACGTGTTTACATTTTTGTGCATGTGACTGAAAACAAGATTGAGTTTGGCGCGCTTTCCACTCATTGTGGAAAGTCATTGGCGCTTGGTTTGGTTTCACTTCAGGATTATGTATTTGCGTATTATGCGTTTTTCTATGTCTGTCTAAATACACTCAAAATCAAAAATCGTGAAATTAGCTTTTTATATTTCTGTATTTTTATAAAAAGGCACATACAGAATATATGAGTATATGACATCTTTAAAAATCATTTTTTTTTTTAAATGTGTACAATTTGTTCTAAAAATATCATTTGAAACCTACATTTAATAAACCTAGGATATTGTAATGTAATGTGAAAATTTCTGTGATAAAAAATATATAGGGCCAAAGTGTATAAAACTATTTAATATGTGTTTAATGTGTAATGTGAATTTAAATAAGTATGGCACTAAATATTATTTTCATGTATTCCTCGTATTTTTTTTTTTATTGTATGTTGTGACAATAAATAATTTCTCTTCCTATCTTCTTATTCTCTGTATATATCCTTGTATTTTTTTTTTTTTTTTTTTTTTTTTTTTTGGTGATAATACATAATTTTTCTTCCTATTCCCTGAAGATATAACAAAATGTTGAAAGCCACAGCAAGAGTTTTCTTCATTTGCAGAATTTTTTTGTACAATTTCTTTTCATAAGAATATCAACACGTCGGCTAAAAATTAATGCCCTTCAGTTTTCCAACAGCGAGTGCGTTAAAAGTATTTAAAACTGAAAGTTGATTTTGAAGAATTTCATCCTTTGAAAAGGAACTGTGAGAAAAAGATTTTGTGAATTACTGTATATCTAACTTCTAAAATAAACCTTATGTACCAGGACTATATATACTGCTACAAGCTGCTCCAGGCGTAGGTGGATCCACAGGCCTTTGGATCGCTTAAATTCGACTTTTAAAAAATGGGATGTATAATAAAGATATTTTTTTAACACTTATTTTTTTTTTTTGTAAAAGCGATCTAAAGGCCTGTGGGTGGATCCATACCATTTTTAGTAGTCTTTCAAATTCCTATATCTGTGTATCACTTAATTCTGGTTTACTGAAAGCGGAAGTACATGGAGACAATTGGTTCATTGTCTAATGCGATTCTTTGATATACTTCTTAAACTCTAATTTGTCAATTCTGACAGAATTTTGAGGTCTTTCCTTTCATATTTAGTCTAGCATATTCTCTCGAAGTTATTCAAAATAGAAGATTATTAATTTTTTTTTTCATAAGTAAAACTTTGATCGCCTATTGTGACACCACCCTAGCTCCAGGAACCATAATTTGAACAAAGCTGAATCTATACTACCTTAGGATGCTTCACATTGATATATAGGTCTAATTGTCATGGCTCTGCTGTTCTTGAGAAGATTTGTAAAGATCGTCTATTGTGGCTCCGTTCTAGCCTTTGGGGGGGGGGGGGGGGTCATGAGTTGAATAAAATTGAATCTTCACTATGTAATGAAAATTTCACATAAGTTTCATCTTTGCTGGCCCATTGGTTCTTGAGAAGATTTTTAAAAGTTGTCATTAATTTTTTCTATTTCTTAATTATTTTCCTCGAAAGGGGGCATAATCTGTCACCCACCAGAACGCAGGGTGGGGGTGGGGTTCACTTTTTTCTGAGTATAGTATTTTGCTATAGTAAATTTTCCTTTAGATGCAAATTGCCCCCCCCCCCCCCTCACATTTTTTTGTTGTTTTAAGGTCGAGCACAGACAAATTAAAGGACTTTGGCAGTAAATTAATTTTTTTTTCTTTTGCTTGTCAGATACTTTTGGGAAGTTGCCCCCCCCCCACTTTTGCTCATTTTATTTTTTTATTTTTTTATTTTTTTTTTTTGCTTGTTAGATTTTTTGGGAAGTTCCCCTCCCCCTCGCCCCCCCCCCCACTTTTGAAACCATTGCTACGGGACTACCCACGGATGCTTTGTATCAAGTTTGGTTGAAATTGGTTCAGTGGTTCTTGAGAAAAGGTCGAAAATTAGAAAAATTTACAGACGACACACGGCAGTTGGACACCCTTTCGATCAGAAAACCTCACTTGAGCCTTATCTCAAGTGATCCAAAAAGTAAAGAAGTACCATCAAGGACAACTGTTAGTTTTGAAAATAGAGAGATTCATGTTTATCCCAATTTGTTTACAGCATCATACCAAAAAGGTTGGAATTTTTTCAGAGGGATAAATTAATAAATTAATCTCATAAACTGGGACATTCTCATAAATTTTTGTAAAATTTAAATAAAAAGGTAATTATTCTCTGAAGAAATTAACGAATCATCTCCCCCAGGAAAAGTATGAGTGTTGATATTTATTTTGATTCTCCTTTTTTAACAGTCAGTACACAGATTCAATCTTGATATTAACTTTTGAAATGTATTAAACTCAAGAAATTTTAAGTTTAAATTCAATACAAAATGAGATAATTTGCAAGGTTTATGTCATTTTATATGGTAAAAGTCCTACTCAGAGGTAAGAGATGACTTTCTAACACAGATTTGCCACATCTGATAATACATAATTATGATATGATGACTTTTGCAATTTTGTTAAAGCTTTTTTTATTTATGATTAATTCCTTTTTAGTATTTAGTTTTAGTATTCAGACGTTGTTGGCATGTTTTGAGTATAAGGTTCGGTCTACTTTATTTGACCCCAAATGTTTTCATTTAGGTTTGAATCAGGAATGGTCCAATTCAACAGAATTGCAGAAACTATGATTTATCTGACAACTTTCTTGTGCTATTTGAGTTATGGCATTTTGCTTAATAACACGTACAAATCGATTTTTGAGAAATACTAAACAAACAGACATGGTACTTACATCTTTGCAATATCTTCTCATGGCAAAAGAGATTTCTCAAAGGCAATTAATTTTCTATACTAACGCGGCCGAAGAACAATGCCGATTGAAACTCAAACTGAAATATTTAGGATGAAATTTATGGTGGAAAAATACGAACTTTGGTGAAAGCACGACGTATAAAAATTGACAGATGGAAGACACTTCATCAGCGGGAATGGTACTCATTTCCAAAAAAATCTTACTTGATAGCAAACCTAGTGACATTAAGGCTAGTATCCATGCGAAAGTGGGAGCAACTAAATACTAGAAAAGAAAATATCAATCATTAATGTAGAAACAATACTAATTTTGCATAATTCACATCTTTTGTTTGCACCTTTTTAGAGTAGCAATGTATTTATTTCCAAAATATGCATGAAATATGAAGACAACGAACAGTAATCAAGCTCAAAAGTCCATTGGAACAATACAGATTTGGAGCAGAGCAAACACGAACCTCTAACAAACATCAGAGGTGGGATCAGGTGCCATTGAGGAGTAAGCATCTCCTGTCATTCAGTCATACTTGCCTTGTGCTCCTTGTCATGAACGGACAAAAACTCCACAGTCAATTCAGTGTGAAAATAATGGCCTAACAATTAGTATGAAAAACTTCAGTCAGCAAATGACTTGACGATAAATTGTACTTGCTAAAAAGATCATTAATGTGACTTTGAATTTTGATTCGAAATGTTGCTTTTAAACAGGACTGTTGATATTCTTGAAGAAAATACAGCTAAAACTACCCGGGTTTTTTTCTCCTATAAAATTCAATATGCCAACAAAGGAATTGACGCGGTTAATATAAGTAATATTTTTAATCACAAAAGGACCCAGTCTTGTATTCCACCATATTTCCAATTGAAGACTACACCCTGTATTTCCTATAAATATACATCGACTTTTGCTTCCAAACTTTTTAATTACAAGAAAACTTTACAGAGCCTTGATATTGAGCATCTGCATGAAACACTCATCCATCGTGTTTAATTTCTTCTTCGCCCTACAACTATAGTCCTGTTGGACACATAATTACTGGTAACGTAAATATAGTTAATAATGAGGACCTTAAATCACTTATTTTAAAAGGGCCAAAATTTAAGGAACCCCAATCTTTCACTGGAATCATAATTTTCTAAATATTATGAATTCTGTGGAAGATTACTCCCGGCGATGGACCAGACATGAAAAAGGAGACCTTGACACTTTGTCAGAATGGATAAATGTATAAGTTGCATGTATATGTTAAAATCTCGCATTAAGTGATTGAGGGGCAATATGAAAACCATCTATCCTTCTGTGTTCAATAATCCAGAAGTGAAAAAAGAATCAGACTATACGATCTGTATGTACTGGTCCCAGCTGACAAAGAAGGTAACAAAAAATGTCTTTTTTTTGTAAGGCATATTATTTTAATTGTATTTTAGAAGAACTGGGACTTAATTCTACAAGGGGCAATCCAAGTTATACCCATAGCTCCCTTTCTAAGAGGAACTTCTTCAAAATCATATGTCAGTTTTGAAAATTTTATATTCCCAACAACGAAAATGAATTTGAATTCCCATATATAACTTCATAAAAATCCTTCCAAGATACATAGCGGGTTCCAGTAAATGTTCTACCAAGCCTCTTTCTTTACGCCTCACTAAAATATTATCAGAAGTGAAGTGAAGGTGTAACAATATTCGAGAAGTGGTGTAAATAAGATATGTATACTTAAAAATTCCAAGGAACTTTTGGAAAATTTGAAATTAAAAAAAATTACCAAAATCAATAACATCAAAACTTACGATTTTTCAATTCTGTATACATCCATTCCCCACGATAAATTAAAGTCCAGACTTTTTAACTTCATTGACAACTGCTTTTTCAATAAAAATGGAACTCGTAAATTCACTTACCTTGTTATTGGTCATTTGCAAAATTGTTTTGTTAAAAAACATTCTGATGATACACACAAGTACTCTGAAGTTGATATTAAAAAGATGTTTGAGTTTCAGATTGACAATATCTATGTGGTTTTTGGAGACCAGGTCTTCCAAAAATCTGTTGGAATTCCAATGGGTACCAACTGCGCTCCGTTATTAGCAGACTTATTTTTGTATTCATATCAAGCAGAATTTATCAAAAATCTTATACATGAGAAAAAGAAATCTCTTGCTGTGGCCTTCAACTCGACATTTAGATTTATCGACGACGTATTATCAATTAACAATATTTATTTCCATTCATGTGGACACGATATCCCAATGAGCTTGAAATAAAAGATACCAAAGAGTCTGACACATCTGTTTCATATTTGGATATTTTTACTAGAAAAAGACGTTAATGGTAACCTAAAAACAAAGCTTTATGATAAACGTGATGACTTGAACTTTTCAATCGTCAACTTCCCTTGCTTGTGCAGCAATATACCCTTATCACCTGTATACGGGGTTTATATTTAATAATAATAATAATAATACTTTATTTAAATAGGGTAACCCGATTAGTGCAATGCACTAGTCTTCCTCGGAGCCCTCTAGACATATTAATAATAATACAATTACATGTATGAAAACATTGTACACTAATTAAATAATACAACATGATGGAAAAATACAAGTACAATTAAAAGTTTAGGACATGGAATTACGTTACTTAAACAGTGTTGCGGCAAGTTATAATAAATTTTTCCACATTTTTACGAAATGTGTTTACAGTTGGTGAAAAACGTATATACAAAGGTAATTTGTTCCATAAATGAACACCGGAATAATGAAAAGAATTTTTAAATTGATTTGTTCGATATTTCGGTAGACGAAGGTCATAGTTGGTTTCAGATCGTAAAACATAATTATTAGAAGAAATAAATTCAAAAGAGTCTCTTAAATAATCAGGTGCCATACCATGAAGTGTTTTGTACAGTAATACATATTTATGAAAATCAATCAACTCATATATGGTAAGCCATCCAAGTTTTTCAAATAATGGTAGTGAAGGGGCATCATAAGCCACATCTAATATAATCCGGGCTGCCCTTTTTTGCAATTTAAAAACTCTATCTTTGCCAGCACCTGGCGCATTACCCCCAAATAGTTAGACAATAATTTAAAGAAGGCAGAATGTAGGCATTATAGAATAGTTTTCTTGTGTGTAATGGGAGAAATTTTTTAATTCTGCGTAAGGTATATAATTTATACGTCAAAGATTTACAAACTGAGTCAATATGGTAATTATAGCGCAATGAATGATCAATATATACTCCCAAAAGTTTTTCAGATTCAACATTTTCAATTAATTTGTTTGAAGCATATAAATTTAATTCAGGAGAATTTATCTTTGATTTTCTATGTTGAGTTCCCATAAGCATACATTTTGTCTTATTGGTATTCAACACCATTTGATTTTTGGAACACCAATTTTCAATCTCACACAAATCAAAGTTAAGGGCATTCTCAATACCTTCTACATTTTTATGATGTGTATGTAAGGTTGCATCATCAGCAAACATATCAATATCTGTTCTATTTACATGTAAAGGGAGATCATTTATATACAATAAAAATAATAGGGGACCTAAGATAGATCCCTGGGGCACTCCTGCTGTGACAGGCAAGAAATCAGAGGAATATGTACCTATTTTTACACACTGAGACCTTGAGGTTAGATAAGAATGAAACCATTTAATAGCCATTTGGTCAAAGTGATATGATTGAAGTTTACTTATAAGGATATCATGATTTACCAAATCAAATGCCTTGCTAAAATCAAGGAAAGTTATGCCTACTAGATTTCCTTGGTCCATAGCTTGTAACCAATTATCTGTTAGTTTTGTTAGAGCCGTTTGACATGAATGAAATTCTCGAAATCCAGATTGTGATTTAAATAAAAGATCAAAGCTAGAGGTAAAGTTACGTATTTGATTGGCTATGTGTTTTTCAACTAATTTTGATAATGTTGGAAGAATGGATATGGGTCTGTAGTTCCCTGGATCTGCGTGGTCGCCATTTTTGAAAATAGGAGTGACTTTTGCTTGTTTTAAACGGGATGGAAATACACCATTAGTAATGCTAGCATTTATAAGATGTGTAATAGATTTGCATATAACATTTACCGAAAGTTTTAGTAGACGAGGTCCAATAAAGTCAATGCCTGCTGACTTGTTCACATCAAGTGTATTCAACATATTAAATACTTCAAACTCACTTATTTGATTTATACTGAAAAAATTTTCTTTCCCTAGTTTAGTTTCTGTAAATTGATTTAATAATTCTGAATCAAAACTTTGTACTGATATATTTGCTAATAACTTACAGGATATTTCTGTAAAGTGTTTGTTAAAAATATCAACAATATCCTGTAAATTTTCAAAATCCAAACCATTTTGTGTAATACGGTTAGGTGTAAAATTTTTGGAATCGGATGCCAAATGGTTTAAATAACTCCACATTTCTTTAGGACTTGAACTTTCTTCAATTGCTGATTTGTAATACTTTGATTTGGCTTGATCTATTAATTGTGTGACTTTATTTCTCCAAAATTTGTAATTTTCTGAATTTCTTTGTAGATGGTATGTATCACGTAAAAGTCTAGCATCATTTATTTCCTGTGTAAGCCATTTAGGTCGAATTTCAGTCTTGACTCTTTTAGTTTTTACTTTGGCATGTTTGTTAAGAATATCATTAAATAATTCATAAAATTTATTCAATATTTCGTTTGGGTCTTTTAGTTCAAGAAGACTGTTAAAATTTGCATTTTCTAAATCTCTTAGAAACTTATTTTCATTGAATTTTTTAAAATCTCGATATTGGATTTCAGTATGTTTTCCCTTACGCTGTATGCAGTTAGTTTTCCGTGTCAAACATACAGGGTAGTGGTCAGATATAGCAATAGGGGGCACACTGGTTTCACATATGTTTTCTGGTTTGGTTGTATAAAAATGATCAATTAAGGTACTTGAGGTACTTGTTATTCTAGTTGGAACAGTAATTATCTGTGAAAATCCAAACTCCTCTAAAGCAGATGTCCAGTATTGTGGGGGGTCTTTCATTAAATCAATATTAAAATCACCTGCTAGAATTATTTCAGTATCATCACAGCAGGAGGCACGGTTTACCTCCCTTGCTAGGTCCTCTGCCCAGCAGGAGGGGGCAGATGGTGGACGATAAGCAGAGCAATAAAATATAGGTTTTGAATTTCTTAAATTTATCTCTAGCCAGATTGTCTCAATATTACTGATTTCAAAATCAGTTCTACGTTTATATGAAATATCATTTGAAATGTATATTAAAATTCCACCACCTGCCTTTAGTACACGATCTTTTCTTTCAAAAACGAAGCCCTCAATATTCAATTCAGAGTTGCCTATCTGCTCGGTCAAAAATGTTTCACATATACCTAAAATATCTAAAGTTTGTCTATTTTGGAGCAGTAGTTTTATTTCATCAATTTTTGGAATAATATGACGAATATTTAAATTTCCGAATCTTAAACCTTTTTTTACCAACTTAAATCCTTGGTTCTTTTGTGTTGTTTGAATATCATTTTTATTGGTCAAAGGAACTGGGTTTTTTACTTGTGAAACAGATTTGAATGAGCTAGGCATAGGAGATATGACAGTAGTTTGTATAGCTGATCTCTGATTACTTTTAGAATCTGTGTTCAAATGAGTCTTTCGTTTAACATGTGGTTTTCTTGACAATTTAAAATTTGTAGAGTTATTACAGTTATCAGTATGGTCGTCACATGAACATTGAAAATTGTTACATTCATTACATAAAATACTAAGAATAGAAAATATACTAGAGTTTGGTAAAGATTTAGTTTGGTTGTGGACGGCTACACATTCATTGCCTGATACCTAGTACATGTATGGACAGGATTTCGTCTTGTGTCCTAATTCACCGCAGTTCCAGCAGTCAAGCTTTCGTCCGTGTCTACAGTGGCGTGATGTATGTCCGTGTTCACTACAGAAGTAGCAAGTCACAGACTGATAAAAGCTTGCATTGGAGTCCGTATTGGTTCGACCGGAATTCACACGCAGAATTGAAACTTCGCTGTTAATCCGTTTAAGCAGCATTGACGTCCCCTTGTCTGAAAGATGAATACCGTCTTTCCAATAATGCATACGGTTTACCTCCTTGAATTCACTTTTGTTGGAAATAAAGACACCTCCATATTCATCACATACATATTTTAGTGTGGTATTCACATGAGATACATCCACATCCCGTCTTGGTAATACTTCGGAAAAATATACTTTGGTTCCCGGAGAACGATGTTTGATGTTGGAGATGATTTCCGCGGCATCATGTTCAATGGCGTCCATGTCTCGATGAGATGAGGCATCATTTCCCCCGGCTTGGATAATGATGTGGGAGTATTCTGCTACATTTATTTTGAGAAGTTTAGCTTTGATGTGGGAAAGTTTAGCCCCTCTATTTGTTCTTACATGAACACCCTTTTGTAGTCCTCTTGTTCTTACCCGTTGTAGGATTGAACTGCCAATTATAAGTTTTGTATTACCAGATTTTTCCTTTTATTCAATCATGGATCTTACAGGTGTATGTATTGGGTGGTTGTGTGGTTCAGTGTTTGTACCAGAATCAGCTGTGCATTTTGTTTTCTTTTCCGGTAAAGAATGTTCGCACTGAGTGTGTCTAGATATGGAATTCGTTGGTGCAGATTTTAAACCATGCACGTCTGTTTCCTTGTTTTTCACAACCTTGATTGATGTCTGAGTGTTTTTGTCAACCAGTATTGGTTTGTTGTGATCGTCTTCTTTTATTTGACATTTTAGTTTTTCTTTTAATTCTTGTAATTCTTTAGCTAAATTACAGATAGCCAGTTGTAGAGATTGAATTGTATTCGCACACTGTGTACAATTTTGTACATCACTTGACTGACTGGTCGACACAAGAGAAGCACTTTTAACTGGAGTTGATGCCATTTGTGGTGATGATTGGCCCAGAACATTACTAATATTGTTAGTATCTTTGCTCTTGATGTCGTGAATGAATTTGTCAAGCCAGGTATTTGCTGACGAACCTTGAATGTGTAAGACGCTAGTCCCAGCATAGAGTGTGGCCGTCACAGAATCACAATCAGACTTGAAAATTTGTCCATTTTTCCCTACTTCTTTAATTGGTTTTAGTTCCTCATTTAAATAGCTCAAAATAGTTACATATTTTTCTTGTTGGAAGGACACAGTTATACTGTATTTGTTATATGTCACATTTAGGAAGTGTGGTATACTCACATCAGTAGTAGTGATATTTTCATCTCCATCAAATGATTGTGTAAGTCCAGAAAAGGATTTAAATAAGCTTGAATTAATACTTTGATCCATATATTCATTAGAATCAGCCATATATTTTGGCTAGGAAAACACAACACAATCACTCATAGTAATTCAACATAGGTGATTTCTCATTTGATTATACGCAAGAGCATGCTCTACGTATGAACAATTTCTGAAACGAGGTAAGTTATTGACAGACAAGTTGATGAAAGAAGAATATCAAGAGTCTCGTTTAAAGTCATCATTTTGCAAGTTCTATGGTCGATACAATGACCATGTCAGCAAATACAATCTATCATTAAGTCATATACTGACTAACGTTTTTCATACTAATTATGAGGTCATTATTTACACACTGAATTGTCGACGGATTTTCCCGTTATTTCCCGATCATGAAAAGGAGCACACGGCGGGTGTGACTCGTCGGGTGGGGATGCTCACTCCTCCATGGCACCTGATCCAACCTCTGATGTTTTTGGAGGTCCGTGTTTGCTCTGCTCCCGATTTGTAATTTGTATTGCTTTAATGGACTTTGACCTTGAATACTGTTCGTTATCTCCATATTTCATCATAAACTTATTTGTCAATAGCTTGACTCGGTTTAGAAATTGTTCGTTCGTAGAGCATGATCTTGCGTATCAAATGGGAGACATAAACTCCAAATGCAGGTGATAATGGTATATTGCTACATATATTGTAAATAAGGGAAATTGTCTCTGTGTATTTGTGATCCAATTATGGATCTGTTCCCTGTCGCTCACAGATATATCATACAGTTAGACATTATTAATCCTTCGTAAAGTTCACAAAAGTATTCATAAAAATGATTTGATGAAGTTCAAGGTGACATTTAATTAGTGCCTGTCAGTCAGCAATCTCATATATAAATAGCAGGACTTCTTTATATTTCATCGTGTTTTCGTAAAAATGATTGAACAATAGTTACAATATACATACCATGAAATTTAATACTAATTATCTTTCGCAAACTATATTGAACTATAGTACATGTCTCAATACTTTTATTTACTATGATACTCTGATTTTTAAAATTTCATCACTATCAGGGTACTTTGATTATTTTCTAAGCATAGGAACAATACTTTCTCAGTTATTTCAAAATTTCAAAAGCTAGAAATCACAATACTGAACTGATATAAATAAATAAATAAATAAATATTTTTTTAAATTTTAAATATGATTTACTAAAGGCAAACTTGGAAACTTTAATGAGGAAAAATAGAAATACTTTAATCTTTTGAAACGTTTATTTATTCTACTAAATAAAACTATAAAAATATAATTTTATAGAGTGAACATTCATTTCAAACAAAGTAGCAGATTTGTATATTGTAATTCGATGATTGTATTCAATTAGGCTTATTTAGGGATAATTAAATCAATTTTTTCTGTCCTTTTAATTGGAGATTTGAAGATGTAAATTTAATATTATCACCCTATAACTAATAAGGAATAGTACAACGAATACATGTAAGCTATATCCTGATATGCGGCTGACGTTCTATAAACGCTATCCAATAACAAACAAAAAGAAGATTATGTACACGTTTATATATACATGTATCATCTTTGACTACTACTATACCAAACCTTCTTTACATAAACCTTCTATTAGGCACTTATCATCTAAATATTGTTTAAGTCATCTTAATAGGCTTTGTCAGCAAGAATTCCTTTTAATTTTATTTATTATGTGTACTCAAAACTCCACAAAACAAAAATTGTAAATAATCATACCAAATTTTATACTCTAGACTCCATAAAAACAAATATTGTTAAAAACAAAAAAAGTAAATTTATTCTCATTCATTAATTTCTCAAAACTTTGGACACCGAGCAATGTATAGGTACAACTGACTATTGTTGTCATGGTGTTTTTATCATATTGAACAATACAAAATGCTGTTTATAACTCTTGTTACGAACATAAAATAAAAATATAATGTCTTGATTTCAAACAAAGAGAATAATTAGTTTTGACTTTTGTGTTCTAAATATAATTATTAAAATTATAAAAGTCTTAATTTTTTCATGCTTAAAACTATAAAGAATTACATATATTTAACTTTAAAAAATCTTATATAAACAATAAATAACAGCTAAATATATTTCTACATTACAGCAAGTATATGCATTGTGTAAAATATTTATATCATACACATATACACTCCTATATAAAGAATAAATATATCTATACAAAAATAGTGATTTTAGCTCGAAATATTGAACACTTCATAGCATGTAATCAAAACTACATTCTAATATCACTCTTTCGGAATAATATCACATACAATATATATCGTATCCCTGCAATTCTGCAACAGTTCGGGCAGTACACGAATATCTTCTCAGACAACCCATTTAGATGATCGTATCTTGAATATTTCATTCCTAGATTTCGCTAAACCGATTAATCAGCCCTGAGAATTATTTGTAGATACAAGTCAGCTGTGTTTTATCAACACAGTCCAAACTTGCACAAGCAAAATTCCTAATGAATGGATTTCGGATCTGAAAAAATAATAAATTAAACGCTTTAAACAATTACAGAAAAACTTATGAAATACGGATGTTGCGTATTCCGAAACCTTGCCTTTTCCGAACAAAGATTTTAGTCCCTTTCAGTTAATCCAATAGTATAAAATGTTGTCTAATCCGGAATGTTGTGTATCCGAACAATTTTATGGAATGCATACGGATGACGTGTTTAGTAAATAGACACTCTGCTGGGGGAGAAAATCGGGTTTGATTGGCTTTCAGCATTTCTAGCTCGAGCCAAAGCCAAAAACCCTTTTCATACATTTTACCTACAGTATCTATATTGATTTGTTCTGGTTAGGTACACTTAAGGAAAACGAATGTTTTATACTTCCAAGCGAATAGAATTTTGCGTCACTGCCACTTTCTGGTCTAACCGAAAATAATAGATTGTATATATCCTTTTTTGTCCTTATCAAATTTAATAAATTTACATATTTTGTATATCATTTGCAAATTGTCATAAATATTCTTTGTACTTTTGATTCTTTGAAATTATTACGACCTGCCCATTTTCGGTTAAAAAGATAAAATAGAAATAAGACACTATTAAACCATCATTTTCTCTAAATTGAATGCACTTAACAGAAAACAGAAAAATATGGATATTGTATGTAATATGTATGTTGAAGATTCATTCCATTAGACAGAGAAAAAAAAATGTTGAAATTTTCTCAAACCCGATTACGTCCCATAATAATGTCTTACCTCTTTTTTTGTATTTATATGCTTTCGATATACAAACATATGGTGAGAGTGAAAATACTTAAAATAAAAATCTTGCAAACAAGTAAAAAAAATTATATTTTCACTATGAAACATCACAAAATAAATGTGTAGTAAAAAAAAAAATCATATCTTAGACATACAGGAACTACACAGGAAAGTGGTTGGTCCCAGCATGTTTACACAAACAGTTTCTATCACCGTAATAAATTGTGTGATCACATATTGTGATTATCTGCGGGCATGCAGTAACAAAAAGTAAGAAAAAAACCCATAGAGATACATGACTTGACTTACTATGACGTTGTGATTACATCGTTCTCTGTCATCAGGTGTACGACAACCGGAAGTCAGTCTTTGAAATACGTCATTTCCTTCTGCCCCCCAGTCATAAACTATGTTGTATGCCTGGCTAGACTGTAAAAAAATGTCTTACACACTACATTGGTGCATTTAAACAGGCTTATTTTCGCTCCGTATTATTTTCGCCCTTTCTCTCTTGCAATGAAAAAGGTCAAGATAACGGACAGTGATTGATCTCAAAATATTTACAAAAAATAAAATATGTGAACAGGGCATATAACACGAACCCCCGGAAATTCCACAGGTGTGATCAGGTGCCCAGGAGGAGTAAGCATTCCCTGTTGAAACGATTTCGCCCCATTTTAAATTTGTCAGACGCTGTACGATATTTTTGTTTTCTTTGAATTCATCCCGTTTTAAATTCGCCTACTCGCAAAGAGGGCGAACGGGTGAAAAATAAAACGGGCGAAATCTTTCCTGTATGCAGTATTTAAATGCACTGTTTAAAGTGTTAAAGCAGTCGTAAGCTATAGACGACTTTCACATTTACAAAAGTTATTATTTTCCCTTTGTAGGGTCAATCTGGGGTCAGCACTGTTTTCCCTCTATAACATTACCAACTCTATGGGACAGTATCTTAAAAATTAAATCTTTATGAATATGTTCATTCTATTTTTTATGTTGCCCCATACTATGACGATACACGAACAGATCAAAACTGCATTTGAAGGTTGAAAATATTTACAATTAACTTACAAAGGACATAGTGAGAAAAATGAATGTTTCGCCGACAACGGGAGATAACTCTTAAGAATGTGAAATTCGTCTATACAGAACATTTACTGCGTAATGACTGTTTTGTATCAATGTAACAAGAGGCCCATGGCCATGTTTGTACCGATTTTTAGGGAGTTTTGAATTAATCCAGTATAGGTATGGTAATTCAAACTCATTTTGATTGTTATGAATATTAAAAATATTTAAAACTGACATATGATTTTGAAGAATTTCATCCTTAGAAAGGGAACTATGGGTATAAGTTGGATTACCACTTGCAGAATAAAATCCTAGTTCCTCTAAAATACAATTCAAATAATGAGCCTCACAAACAAAAACAATTTTGTTACCTGCTTTGTCAGCTGGGACCAGTACATACTGATCGTGTAATCTAATTCTTGTTTCACTTCTGCATTGTCGAAGACAGAAGGATAGATGGTTTTAATATTGCCTCTCAATCGCGTAATACGGGATTTCAACATCCATCTGATACATTTAATCCATTCTGACAAAGTGTCACGGTCTTTTTTCATATTTACCCATCGTCTTGAATAATCTTCTACTGAATACATAATATTTATGAAATTATGACGCCAGTTTGAAAGTTGAAATATGTAAAACTTTGATCCTCTGTTGTCCCCCCCAACCCTTGGGGGTTATAATTTGAACAAACTTGATTCAACAATACCTAAGGTTGCTTCTGTATAAATGTGACTAATAATGGCTTAGTTGTTTTTGAGAAGAAGATTTTAAAGATATTTCTTACATAACGTGTATGATCAGGGTCTTACAATGGATATATAGGTTTTCCTTTTACTCTGTCTAAATTAATGATTGGAATGATTATTAAGACAGCTCTGTCTGAGGGTAAATCACACGGAACTTAAATTTTCTCTTATCTAGAGATAGGGACTGGGTTACTTAGGTACTACTTTCACCGTGTTTCTCCCCTAGGTTCCCATTGATAGATGAGAACAAGTTGTCTCAATCTTCTTCAGATTTACTACACCCAGAACTTAACATCATTGATATTGGTGCTTATAAGTTTTATACTTTTACTTTGATCTTACCCTTAACTTCTTTATTGCTGATTCAAATGCCAACTTCTTCAGCTAGTTTCTGAATGCCTGACATCCCCAAAGCTTTGCTTTATATACCCTTTGGCTAGTCCATTTCAAGGGTTGTCAGGTCATTCCACTATTTGAAGTCTTCAATGCATTTTACGCCCCTTTACCATTTCATCGATATATTTCTATGTAAAACTTTGACCCACTGTTGTGGACCCGCCTTACCCCCTGGATCATGATTTGAACAAACTTAAATCTACACTACCTAAGGATACTTCTGTATTAATGACTAATAATGGCTTAGTTGTTTTTGAGAAGAAGATTTTTAAAGATATATCCTATATATTCTTATGTTAAACTTTGACCCCTCTTTCGGCCCTGTCCTACCCCCAGGGGTCATGACTTGAACAAATTTGAATCTTCACTACCTGAGGATACTTCTGTAATAATATGACTTATCATGGCTTTGCTGTCCTCGAGAAGAAGATTTTGATATTTCCTACATATTTCTATGTAAAACTTCGACCCCCTATTGTGGCCCCGCCCTACCCCAGGGTTATGATATGAACAAATTTGAATCCAGAGTGAAGCTATTACATAAGTTTTATCTTTTCTTGCCCAGTGTTTCTTGAAAAGATTTTTAAAAGATGCCACCAAATTTTTACGAATTCTTAATTAGCTCCACTTGAAAGAGGAAGTGGCACTTCCTGTAAACAAATTTGAATCCCCTTTACCCAAGGATGCTTTGTTGCAACTTTGGTTGAAATCGACCCAGTGGTTCTTGAGGAGAAGTCGAAATGTGTGAAATGTTTACAGGCGACAGACGGACGCCGGACACTTTTCGATCAGAAAAGCTCACTTGAGTCTTTGGCTCAGGTGAGCTAAAAACAGATGTTTGTGTTTTTGTTTTCCTGAGCTTTTGACCTTTATTGTTTTGTTTGGTGTATTTGCTCCCCTCCCCTTGAAGGAATTTCAATTAGCAAATGTTAACTGCATTTCCATGAAAGTTTTTCACACAAATATAAGTAAAGATGATTTTTTTAATTCAGTTATGTGTCAACAATCTCATTTAAAGTCAACATTTTGCAAATTCTATGGTTGATACAATGACCTTGTTATCAAATACAATTTATCATTAAGTCGAATGTTGACTGACGCTTTTCATACAAATTGTGAGGCCATTCATTTCACACTGAATTGTCTACGGATTTTTCCATTTACCTGATCTTGACACGGAGCACACGATTGGTTTGATAGTAGACAGGGGATACTTACTCCTCTATGGCATCTGATCCCACTTCTGATGTTTTTAGAGGTCAGTGTTTGCTCTACTCCCAGTTTCATTGTTTCACTGCATTTATGAACTTGATTACTGTTCGTTATCTTCCTATTTTATAGATAAATTACATGTAGTATTTCATTAACAAACCTTGTCTATTTTTCCAAAATTTGTGAAGGTGTCAATCGGTCCAGGATATTCAATCTCACATCGGATTACATACCGCGCCCAGCGCTCCAAGTGATTGTTCCATTTCTTTAAAGCAAAAACATACTTGTAGATCATCCTTATCATATAAATCAAATGGAGAAAAAATTACATGCACCAAATGGCCAGCTCTTAGTATTCCCTGAAGGGTTTGATGAGGTATATAAATGTGTTACAATATGCAGTCTTACCAGATCCGACATGCCGGTTCCTCTGAGTGTATTATGAACCTGAGTCAGACGAACCTTGTCCGTACTGTTCATTGGACCTAAACACAGATATATAATTATTGGTCATAATGATCTCAAGATCATGAAAATTAATCAGATTTTTTTACTCTCATTTTAAATTTATTTGTCCTTTTTAGCTATCATCTTTATTTTGTCTTCCTTTTACGTCATTTAGTTTTATCATAAAAATTTAATGTTTGGAATACATCAGTATTTAGATATATGTACCCAAACAAATCATTAAATAATAGATATATTTTCACTTTCAACAAATATATGGTAGATTGTTAGACATAACTTTAATTTTGGAAACTTTATGATTTTTTATATAATGAAACAACATAAATCAGGTTATAATTATCATAAATACCTTGCATACAATATATAACAATAAGTAATTAAGGTGCAGTCATGTTATCAGTTATAAATCAAGCTAAAGCAGTTAGAGAATATACCTTGTAGAATGAAATATCACAAAATGAATAGCGCAGTATCGAGATTAATTAAAGATTTGTTTATTTACTATTAACTTGTCTTAGAGAGAGAAAACAACCAACTTGACCATCATCCTGAAAATGAAGTGACAAAGAAAAAAGTCTGTTAATGTCAAATACCCATAGTGTTTCGAAAGTATCGTTTACTTGAAAGTATCATTAGCATATTTTCTGCTTTATATATAACATTTTAGATACATTATAATACAGATATAGCAATATGATTTTCTTGTATAGAAAAAGTGGTAATTGCGAGAATGAAAATAATGAAAAGATGCCCATTTTAGACAGGTATTTGCGCATGCTTCAAAAATTTTTTAAAAAACCAAAAATAAAAAAAAACAAATAAACAAACAAATTAAAACAAAAATTACCTATTCTGTCACAAAATCTGATAAGTATGGCAACACCGTCATAAAATGAAATGCGATTTCTCATAAGATTTTCTATTCATTGAACATGACAATAAGAAACTGTTTTCTTTTCTTGTAAATGGATTTAATCAAGGAAAAAAAGATATCGGTACTTTACGTCCTTGATTTCACAAATATTTTCTTTCAGTTTAATGTTCTATCAATGTATAGAGAAATAAATATAGAAATCATATACAGATTTCCTATTGTATCTCATGGTGGGTTCCTTGTATTTTTCCTTTATTAATTTTCACCATTGTTCTTATTTTATTTGCATTAGACAGTTGAAAGAATGCAATGCAAGCATTTCATTTGTCATGTCAGTCACGTGTTCCTTTTTATGAATTTACTTCACATATATGTAATGTTTTCTGACCCCTGCCAAAGAATTCTTATATACTGCAATATGGGGGGGGGGGGTCTAAGATCATGGCTGAGCATTAAGGCTTCCAAACTGCTTTTGTTGGGCCATGCAGCATAAATTCCCATATTATATACAAGTATCACTAAATATCTTATGACGATCAAATACACAAGAGTAGCAATATTTTTGTTTATATGGTGATCACGCGCTGGATGCAGTAAGTGACACTTCAGGCGAAGCAGATTTTGTTGGTCTGCAGAAAAACTTACTTTCAATTCTAGCTGGCGCGTATCTGTTTCGTCTCCGCTCTTGTCGACGTCGTTCTAATTCCCGCTGTCTTTCCCGTCGACGTCTCTCCTCCTCTCTCCGACGCTCAAGTTCCGCTTGTAGACGCTCCTCTTCCCTCTGGCGTCTCAACTCCTCCAATTTCCTTCTTTGTTCCTCATGAAGACGTCTGTCTTCGTCCTCACTCTTTCGTATGGCTGCAGTTCGCTCTCTGAGTTGTTGTGCTAACAGATTACGCCTGTGCTCTCGTTCTTGCCTTTCTCTCTCTTCTTCGCGCCTGCGTTGTTCCTCTCTTCTCCTCAGCAACAGTTGATATCGATAGTCATCCCTCCTTGTTTGTCGTTTAACTGTGTGACATTTTATACCAAGGACTCAATATATATGCATTACCATTTATCGTACCTTCACTCGAGAATATAATCTGTACTCTCTGCGTTACATTATCCAATAAAATATAATTTCTCTAAGCTGATGAAGAACTTGATTCTAATTTAGTATATACATATATATAAAAAAGAAAGTAAAATTCGATAAATCTAAAAAGGATCGTTGTAATTTTTTTTATATAATTAGTACTCACTTCTCACTTTTTGTCCTTTATTTACCCTCTTCTGTGCGGAGACATGACATTTCATTGTTCTTATCAACTACTCATATGTCTATAAAAATATCTATCTGACCAACATAGGTTTTCTAAATTAAGATCAAGATTTATAAATGTTTTTTTTTTCCTTATTTTTTCATAAAAATTTTAGTAAAAAAAAACTTTATCGATGAGTTCATGATAATTGAATGTTACACTTTTAAAATCACTATAATAATTGCAATTTAAATTAAAGTTTAATTTCTTATTGTAACAAATACATTCAGCGAGTTTTTGATCGAAAGTCATTAATTTCAGTTAAGGTGAGTAGAATTAGGGAGTTGATTAGTTTGTCACATGTGTTTGTCAGCAGAGTTACCTCAATAAATTACAATTACAGTCAAATCTTGTTAATCTCGAACTTGATACTTCGAGTTATCCCAGGATAACTACGAGGGGTACATCCTAAAATACTTTAAGAATAAGTGGTTGGAATTTCCAAATCACTTCAATATATTTATGGTATTCGAGATATCAATGTTCGAGATACCGAACTTCAACTGTATATTTATCTACTAGTAAACGTAAAGACCGCACAAATGAAGCGTTTTAGAGTATTAAAGGCAGTTAAATGCAATAGAATGAATACTCAGTACCTCTTGCAGCTTGTGATGAGCGCCCTCTTGATGCCGTAGTTGCTGCCCTCTGTTGACTAAGTCGATATTGTTTTCGTCTGTGGGTTGTAGGTCTTTCTATGTAACTTGGTCTTCTGCCTTTCTGGGCCAGATACCTGGGGGTCTGCCGGATCCGGATGTTGCCTTTGCTATCTAGATACCTATACCCCTGGAGTATTCTCCCCTTGGTGTGTGAAGATTTGTCATCTCCGAAAGGTTTTATGATTCTATTCCTGTCTCTTGATGAAGGTCTTGTTGCATTCAAAAATTTTCTTCCATCCACTAAAAAGATTTTAAAAACAGTTTCCGAATAGATTCATGATTGATTCCTTTTGAAACTTTTTAATTTTTTTTTTAAAGTAATTGCTTGAAAGGTAAAATAATGATAAAATGTTAAAATTTTATGAAATATTTAATAAAATGACAGAGTGCAGGGGAGGCGAGTATGGAAAGAAGCAATATTTATTGAAAAACTTCTACATGAAAAGAAATCTCCTGCTATGACCTTTAATTCAACATTTAGATATATCGACGACGTTTTATTAATTAATAATCAAATGTCTGTCTACGGATTTTTTCGGTTTTCCCCCCGATCATGACAAGGAGCACATGGCGGGTGTGACCGGTCGGCAGGGGATGCTCATTCCCCCCAAGGCACCGGATCTCACCTCTAAATTTTGAGGCCCGTGTTTGCTTGCTCCAAATTTGTATCGTTACATTGGACTTTTGAGATTGAATACTGTTCGTTATCTTTCATTCATTCCTACATTGATTCGTTACATCTTTTGAACTCAAGTAAAAGACTCCAAAGAATCTGACACATCTCTCTCATATTTGGATATTTTATTAGAGAAAGACTTTATAATCAGTGACCTCTGAAAACTAGATGAATTATATTCAACGAGATGAATTATACTTTCGTATTGTTAACTTTATTTATTTATTTAGCAATATACTATTATCACCTGCATATGGAGTTTATGTCTTCCAGTTGATTCGATATGCAAGAGCATGTTCTATGTATAAAACGTGGAAAGCCATTGACAAATAAGTTGATGATAAAAGGACACCAACAGTCTCGTTTTAAGTCAACATTTCGCAAGTTCTATGGCCGATACAATGACCTTGTTAGCAAATACAATCCATCGTAAAGTCGAATCTTGACTGACATTTTTCACATAGATTGTTCGGCAATTAATTTCACACTGAATTTCCTACGGATTTTCCCGTTTACCTATGACAAGCAGCACAGGACAGGTGTGACCGGTCGGCAGGGGATGCTTACACCTCCACCTGATCCCACATGTGATGTTTTCAGAGGTCCCTGTTTGCATTGCTCCGAATTTGTATTGTTCTAATGGACATTTGTACTTAATTAAAATTCGTTATCTTCATATTTCACCAAAGAAAAATTTTCACGATGTCACCAAGCAGTTTTGTAAAGATAAACCAAAGAATCTTGGTGTTAAGAAGAGCAAGGATGCTGTGATGGTATCAAAAGAAGCATGGATAATAGGAAGATAGAAGGTATTTTTTTAATAACGTACTCCACAGGCCTGAACCAAATCAACCAGCCATCCAATTTGAGACCAACTCTCAGAAATCCAAGACCTAGACATAGAACCATATGCATCAACGAGAGATGAGATCAGAAATATATTCAGAGGCATGATTAAGAAAGGAAAGGCGCCTGGAGTTGATAACTTCACGCACGCAAGACACCTAGAAACAGCGTTAAAGAAAAAAACAAAGGTATTGAGAGAAGAAACTAATAACAAACGACTGATAGTTAAGCTTACCTAAAATAAAAGAAGCATGCTCTGGCGTATCGAATCAACTGAGAGATATAAACCCCGTATGCAGGTGATAAAGGTATATTGCTGCATAAGTAAGGGAAGTTGACGATTGAAAAGTTAAAGTCATCAAGTTTATCATAAAGCTTTGTTGTTAGATTACCATTAACGTCTTTTTCAAGTAAAATATCCAAATATGAAACAGATGTGTCAGACTTTGTGGTATCTTTTATCTCAAGCTCACCGGGGTATATCGTGTCGACATAAGAATGGAAATAACCATTGTTAATTGCCAATACGTCGTCGATATATCTAAATGTCGAGTTGAAGGTCACAGCAAGTGTTTTCTTCTTTTCACGTAAAAGATTTTGATCAAACTCTGCTTCATGTGAATACAAAAATAGGTCTGCTAATAACGGAGCGCAATTGGAACCCATGGGAATTCCAATAGATTGTTGGAAGACCTGGTCTCCAAAAAAAAAACAACACACATAGATATTGTCAATCAGAAACTCGAGCATCTTTTTAATGTCAACTTCAGAGTACTTGTGTGTACAATCAGAATGTTTTTTAACAAAATAATTTTGCAAATGACCAATGACAAGGTAAGTATATTTACGAGTTCCATTTTTATTGAAAAAGCAGCTGTCAACGATGTCAGAAACTGGACTTCAATTTATCGTGGGGAATAGTTGTATATAAAGTTGAAAAGTCGTAAGTTTTTATGCTGTTGATTTTGGTAAAATTTTGTGAATTCAAATGTTCCAAAAGTTCTTTTGGATTTTTTAGTATCCACGTCTGATTTACACCACTTCTCGAATATATTGTTGCACAGTACTCTTGAAGTTTCTCCTTCACTACTGTTAATATCTTAGTGAAGAGTAAAGATAGAGGCTTGGTTGAACATTTACTGGAACCCACTATGTATCTTTGTTTGTAAGAATTTTTATGAAGTTTCGGAATCCAATATAGCTATGGTAATTCAGACTCATGTTGGTTGTTGGGAATATTAAAAATATTCAAAACTGACATATGATTTTGAAGAATTTCCTCCTTAGAAAGGGAGCTATTGGTATAAGTTGGATTACCACTTGAAGAATTAAATCCCAGTTCCTCTAAAATACAATTTATATAATGAGTCTTACAAACAAAGACAATGTTGTTACCAGCTTTGTCAGCAGGGACCAGTACGTCCTGATCTTGTAATCTGTCTAATTCTTTTTCAGCATTCAAATAATTTTGGCTATGGTGCACACTAGTTCTTAAAGTTATAATATAAGAAAACAAAATAAAAAAAATATTGGACAACTCTCGTAGTAAAGATCAAATACAACGGAAGTCAGAAGAATTGAACACAATTTCTACAGGATTAAAAATTTAACACGGCAAAAACAAAGGTAATTAGAATGAACAACAACATCATCCAGAAGATAGCTATGAACAAAAGCGCAAATAAGTCTATCTCTTAAAACAAGGATGGATAGACAGGGAGATACAGAGAAGAAAGGCTTATGCTGGAGAGACTACAGACTCTCCGAGATAAGGTCAAGTAGTCAACTTTCAAGAATACCAAACTGAAAATCTTCAAGTCAAATGTAATATATATGTTTGGCTATACAGCGCCGAAACAAGGGAAATTGGAAAAGGAGATGAAAACTACTTGACAACTTCCAAAAATGTCTTGGAAAGATTTTGAGAATATTTTGGTCAGCACATATCACAAATGAAAGAGTCAGAGAATTAGCAAAGAAGGAAAAGATATCATAAAAACCAGGAGATGGAAATGGATAGGACATGTGCTAAGAATGAGAGCCGATGCCATACCAAAACAGCCTTAACATAGATGATGTAAGACAAGGAAGAGCAAAGGAAACATGGAGAAAGACTGTAGAAAAAGGGAAAAAACTTTCTGGATTAAGATCGTGGGACGAAGCCGCCGTGAAATCTAGAGACAGACAAAAATAGAAAATGACTTATCCATGGGGCGATTCACCACACGGTGAGAAGAAATTAAAAAATTATCATTAGAATCTTACTTTTCCCAATATCATGCTATGTATGGTAGAGAACAAAACTGGACGAGATTTTAAGGGATTGATGCTTCATACAGACCTTGACCTCTAGACATTTTATAAGGGTATCTGACAGGTGTATTTGTGTATTGACGGTAGTTTCCGGCTCAGGTACATTTTATATAACCACCTTTTGTCAAAGTGACAGGAAGGTCCTCATCTAAAGAGGGGCTCTCAGTCAATGATACCTCCGTGATAATGGCTTCAGATAAACCTTTGTTTAAATTCTGTTGATACGGATGTTCCATTTACAAACACGATAGGCGAGTACGTTAATCTAATAACCGTGTATATATATGATAAGTACTTGTATCACTAAATCTCATGATAAGTCAATGTTAAAATT
Organism: Saccostrea echinata; assembly: GCF_033153115.1. Classification (NCBI taxonomy): domain Eukaryota; kingdom Metazoa; phylum Mollusca; class Bivalvia; order Ostreida; family Ostreidae; genus Saccostrea; species Saccostrea echinata. The sequence goes on from NW_026889809.1 coordinate 3,426,122, forward strand.
AAGTTTACGAATTATAACTATTATAACAAAGAAAATTCACGAAGGGTAATCTGTTATAATGGCTAAATTTGTTGTTCAATGCAGTGTAGCTTTGATGTTGAGAATGTTCAGCTTTTCAATCTCACTTTCTCTCTCTCCTTCTTATTAGAAGATTATAAAAGGGTGCTTCACCATTGTCGCTTTGAGCAAATGTTATGCTATAAATTTTGAATTTACCGGGTGGAAGTAAATACAAAATTTACAAGTTGTCATGTTGTAAATTTTGTATTTACTGCCATCCGGTAAATTCAAAATTTACAACATGAAACAAAAGTTGGATCCACTTTATATATTCATACTTGCATATTAATTTTTGATAATTGTAGGTGTTCATCATTTTATAGAAAGAATTTCCTCACATATATATTCCTTTTGTATCCCACTAATCTAAAGATATATTTAGATACATGTATACACTAACATACTGTGTATGTAGGTGGTTGGAGTTTTTAAATTTTTTTTAAGGATTTTTCTTTTTAAAGACGTCCCCTTTATTCATTTATGTCCCACTCGATCAATCTTAATTAAGATAAATGCATTGAATGTTGTTTTCGGGCCTATACTAATACAGGATGTTTGACTTGAATAATTTTAGTCTTTCTGTTCCACAAGAACTCTTCTGATATATTCCTGTGTAAAACTTTTTTTGTTGTACATGTGGGAAGTTTTTTTTTTCTCTTCTAATGTGGCCCACAAGAACTCTTCTAATATATTCCTGTGTAAAACTTTTTTGTTGTACATGTACATGTATACTGCATCCTTCCCAATAAGGCCATAATTGATAAAAATAAAAACCCCTTCATTTATGCTAATGAGGATGGTTGCATATCATTTTGACAAATAATATTAGTAGTCTTGCCGTTCTATAGCTTCTAACAACTTCCCGTTACATAAGATGAATATATATGTTCTCTTACAAGAGCAGAGACCACGGCGACACGTTGAGTATAGTGGACACCTGGAACACTTCCGGCCTAGTGAATATGGCGGACGAGCTGTCACTGTTCTACAAAAAAATGCAAGTTTACATAAGAAAAAGCTTTGAAAGTTAAGACAAAATGATTTTGAACATTTGATTTACCACTTTTAAACCACTTTTACACTTAATAGCATTAACGGATCTGTAAAACTAAAAAAAAAAACAAACATTTTTCTTCTTTCTGCACAGCAGATGGCGACTTGGGTATCATGTAAGTTTAAACTGACTGGATGGATGTACATACAGTCTTTATAACGTCACAACTTTCTATTAGATAATAAGTAAATTCAAAATTTACGATGTATTAAATAGATTAATTTTGTCTGTCCTTCTGTTAGCGTACTTTTTTAAAAAATAACTTTCAGAGGATTTTCCTTATGATCACCTAGTAATATTGAATTTGACCTTTACCTTTTATAACTTTTTATTGTAAAAAATGTCACGATGTTCACTTTTTTCAATCGATAGAGATAATAATTATTTGCTTGTAATAAGATCTTTTTAAAAATAGATAACCTTCAAATTACAGTTTGACCTTTTACTCAAAAATTAGTTTCATCTTATTGTCTATGATTGGCAATAATATGACTTTGTAAAGCATGTATATAGTCCAAAATATCTGACGTTTTCGAGGCTTTTTTTTTTTCACTATTTTAGTATTTGATGTGCCAGGAAAACGTCAGAACCGGCGCCATTATATATAAATAAATTCTTCCGAGAATCCCTCCCCCGGGACTCTGACTTTATTTTAGTATTTGACCTTAATTCGAGGAGAAAATCAAATTTCAAATTAAAGTTCACCCTCTTAAATATTTGAAACAAATGTTGAAAGGTTTCATCAACACTCTTGCATATATGGTATAATCTACAAAAATAATTCAAATTAGGTTAATACTAGTTATTTAGAATATTCTAAGATGTTGTATTTTATGCAGTGACTTACGTCGGAGAAAATAAGCAAACAACAAAATACATATTTGCTTCTTCGTCCTTTCGCTGATTGCGCATGCTTGAACAGCGTGTAAGGGAACATGCAGCATTGTTTGAAGTTGCAGTGATCATCTGTATTGGAAAGCAAAATCAAAAAGGAAATTAAAACAATAATAAACACTCATAATATAATTTTGTGATTATGCCGAAAGGAATCAAATAAAAAAAGCTCATTATTGAAAAAAGCAATCAAACTTAAATAAAAACATTAGAATTTACATAGTGTGTGATCTTTAATTGTAATTTATTTTTCATTCAGAACAAACTTGTAATAATGAATACTAGTATATACATGTATGCAGAAAAGAAGTTGCTTTTTTTATTTTGTTTAATTAACGCGTGGATATGAACGGATATTTTACCCATTTTGTTTTAATATGCATGTGTGTATATGAATGTGAATATGTCTGTAAAATATATATGCCAAAAATAAATATTGTACCCAGGAACCTATATACAAAAGTAGGGCCTTATTGTACTATTTTTACACTTTGTGCCTTATGAAATTTTATTTGCAAGAAAAAAATTAAAGAAAACCTATATGTTGTTAAGAACTAAGTGACATTGCCTCCCGCAAATAGTCAAGATATAATCATAGTATCTGATAAAACCCTAACGATGATAGATTTATGAATGGGAGGAATGCTACGGTGTCATGGACGTTTGACGCAGTAGCGCCCTCTTTTGTGGCTGTAAGCGTGTTGATGACACAGATCGAGATGTTGTCTAACTATTGAGGGGAATACCAATGTAACCTGATCCACCTGAGATTTTATCAAAATGCTATATACACAGGTATATTTCACCGAAACAGCTCTGGTATGGTGAAGGCTTTCTGAATCTTTTAAAAAGAATTATACACCTTCTTTTCATATAATATTTCAACAATTATTTGTAATTGTGCATTCATTCAATTGTAAAATGGCAATGAAATTTGAATTTTGAAAAAAATGAGACTTTTCTTGCAATCTAAACTGTATCTTATGATAAAAAGGATGTAGAATTTGTATCACCTTGTGAATTTTAATCTGGAAATTATATTATGGATTTTTTTGCAATTTAAAATTCCATGTGTGTGTGTACATTTCTGCAAGCAGGTGTTGCATAATTATTTTATGATAAATGTTTTTTTTACATTTCTCCATATTAATTTTCCCTGACATACCTTAATATATTCGCAGGTGTTTTGTGCTTCACAAGACTGCCAGCCAAATCTTGTAAAGTTTGATTTCTGTGAGGCCCAAAATCGAATAGCATTCATGATAATCTCCCCTGGTCGAGCTGTAGGGTCAAACAACTGTTTATAAAGGGCTAAAGAGTATCGACTGTCTGGTCTACTTTCAAAATCACAGGATCGCCCAAGTCTGCGAGATTCTTTAGCCATTGTCAAGTCCCACCTCTATTATAATTGAAATAAAAATATATGTAAAAAGAACTAGCTGCTGAAGACCTTGCCTTAAAAGCATTTTTTCAGAAACAAATACATGTAGCATTTACTGTAACTGCATACATATTGTTAAACTTCAAAGTTTGAATGCGCGCAACTGCAGTGACCAAAGCATTGGATTGTTGAATTGAATTAGAAAGGGGTAAGAAGATTTTTAGACAGGGCCTTATATATAAGATTGCATAGCAAGTTTGGGAAATACGAAGCTCTAGACTCCATAAGCATTGTTACAGGTCTATAGAAAGGACTAGTTTGTACCTTCATTTTGTTGTCGCTGGCCGTCTTTAATCTGAGTGATATATCTTCACACTGACCTAGTACACCATATAAAGCTAATTATTTGTGAAATCTTCTAAAACAGATAAAAGATTTATATAAAGAGGTCAATATAATTATCTTCCCCTGGAGCCGGACTGCTCGTTTGATGGGCAAGGAGAGTGATTTCTTCATTGTTTAAAGCAGCCCATGTGGTGACCAGTTTTGCCCAGGGACCATTAGATCGCATACCTTGGAGAAGTATACACACCTGTCTCACGGACAGTGACACAGAAACCCATAAAACCCACGCTATAGCTTGTTACATCGATTTATCTATTGGTGTACTAATCTCCAGTAACTTAGAGTCTCAAATGATAAATATACATATAATACGATGGAAATGTTTTAATGTAAGTTTATAAAATGATATCAATTTTTTTGTTTTTTTTTGTTTTGTAAACTGTCTAATTGTTGGTGTACTAGTAGCGCATCTTTTTCTATTTACATCTTGATTTATTAGTTAAAAATTAAATTAGACATATCTTAAAGTCAGTCATTTCTATAGTGAAGATTTCTTGTCTCCGTTTCTATTCATTTTTTTTTTTTTATCAAAACTTAATACGTAATATGCAAAGAGAGCTATTCAACAATGCTTGATGTAATTCAATTACATCTTAAGGTATTTGTTCGTTACCCAGTAGTATGGTAAATATGTATTTAAGCACATGAAAAGGAACGGAGAAATTGGACACCGGTATATTTGCTTTTATTTGGAAACAGAATACGTTTATAACTTCTTGCAATAACATTTATATGTACCAGGGACTGAGAGACCGGATATTGACACCTTTAGTTTTCATACTTCCTCTTGCCTAATGGAGTTGCAATAACAAATGCAATCTTGTTAGAAAGTAATTGATTGAAAAGAATAATGGTGAAACAACAAACACGTGACCTCGTCATGTCCGGTTCGCCACCACAAACAAATGTTTTCTCACGCCACCGTCTATTTAAATCCGAAACTTTGTGAAATTTTCAATTTAATCAAATAAAGGTAAAATATGTACATAACTATATATTCAGCATCACTTACGGAATATAAATAACAGATTAAAAGTGACAGGGATTCCAAGACTTCGATAGTTTTACGCAGTTTCAACCAAAATGTATCTTTTCTTACCTACTAACAAAGTTAGAACACCTTGTAAATTGATTACATGTCTTTTCAATATCAATACGTTCATGTATTAGCTTAATGAATTTACCATTCATTTTTCACAATGTTTTTTTTCCTTTCTGTTTTACTTAAAACCTACATTAGAGGGATAAAGTATCTAAGGGAAAAATACAAGTTATATATATACTATTTTAAAATATACTTAGGGATACTAGTACCCCTAACACAAAAATAATTTGGAAAATTTAAGTTAACCATGGTAAAGTAATGGTTTTTCCTACTCTACCAATTATTTTTTTTTAAATCTTATCATGGAATTCAAATGGCTTTATATTATTTGTTATAGTTTTGCATTTTCAATAGCGACTGTTTGTTTTTTTAGCGGCAATAGTGCTTCTATATTCATGATTATAACAAATAATGGTTGCATTAAGTGAAATATTGCTACACATCCTCACATTGCAAACATTTTCAACTAACGGAATTATATCATAAGTATGATTCACATGATGAATATCAGAATATACCATAATAATAAACTACTTCTTACTGTTGTAAACTGAAGTATTTTTTTTTTTTTTTTTTTTTTTTTTTTTTTTTTTTTTGCCAGGGACAATTTTTTTCATTTCGTTGAAATCCTGTTGATAAATCTACATTCAGGAAGTTATTCTTAGATTTCAGTCATTTTGACAATTTTAAAACATCTCATAGTGTAAAATAAACACATTTTCTTATTTGAAATATTACCATTGTTATATCAAAGGACATATGATTCCGTCTCTGCACTAAGAAGTACATATTTCATTAACTTCGTCATAATGCAAGATCTTTTTTTCATTCAGAGTGCCATTAGCGCTGGTGGTTTAGAATTTTCTGCGTTTTTTGACATTCTTGATGAATGTGGCCTTTGGCGACTTCGTCATTTAAATCTAGTATTTTTTGAAATGTACTAAAATTGTTTATACGTTTAGACGTCTATTCGGTGAGAGTTTATTTCTGTATGGAATTAAAATGAAGTTTAAAAAGAGAGTTAAAAAACGGTTTTTATTTTTGTAATTGCAATAAGGAAAAACTATAGCTATTAAGCATTTTAACATAATGAAAAAATTCAAAAGAAAGGTTTTTAAAAAAATAGAAACGAGCAAAAAATTTTCTCCCAACTTGCTGATTTGTTAGGCATGATTCTGAATGATCTTCTCGAAAGCTCTTCCATCATCAAACTTCTGTTGCAATATACCAAACGACGATCACAGACATCCATAAATTATTGAAACTGTCATTCTCTAGAGTTTCTACGATGGGTCTATGTTGGGCCCCTTTATCAGAATCAGATTGCCCTATCGTGTGCCTAAGATCACAGTAACACGTTGCCCCCAACTCTATCACTAGACACTTATCATCTATAATGTGTAAGTAAATTTGAACAAGGAGAAAATAACACATTTTTGTCGAGTGTTCTTGTTTTAATTTATAAATAAGGAATTTTCTTTTCAAAAGAGGACTCTATAAAGCTATACAGAATACGACAAAGTACGACAAAGGTAAACACGTTAAAAGTTTGATATCTGCACGTTGACACAGCAATTTACGAAAGGTTACAACATTGGATAACATCGGATTTAAACATGTTCAGGGATCCTTTTTTTTATTTGTAGGACTCAAGCAGCTAAACTTTCTACATGCTTCTCCACGATAACACTCTAAAAACCGACATGTTGTGTCTGTGTGCACTTTGTTAAATATCACGAGAGAATTGGACTATTTGCCGTTGCTACAGATTTGCTTCTATTAAACCACTAGTAAGTTTAAATTACAAATATATGCAATATGAAACACATTCATGAATTGCATTTAAAAGTTTATAATTGTACATAATTTATATGCGTAATATGGAAATGTAATAAATGCATTTCTTACTAATTCATTCATATCAGCCGCCCTGATGTCTCTCCGTAGATCGTTGAAATACTGCACGTTCATTTTCCTGTCCCTGTGGCTGAGGAATACAGAGACCCCAGGGTAGGACGCACCCTCACATTCCAGGGCCAGAAAAAATCCGACGGTCAAAGGCACCGTCAATAATAATGTATTATCAATTCCAATCATCGTTCAAAACTTGCATCAATTTCCAAGAACAAACTAATCTCACTGACCCATTGTCTTAACACTCTATTTTCCACAAGAATCTAAAATCTGGCAAATTATATATGGTCCAGGTGTCATCAGATGCAGGTAGGATCAGGAATAACTCACAGGTAGTCTGTATCTGGCAAAGTTAAATCACCAATTGCCGCTACTTAATTTTAAATAAAAAAAAATAATCGTGCCCTGCTTCTAAGGCGAACGTTACCTGAGTAAAGATATATAACCCGTCAACACATCAAGGTAAGTTTTTTTTTCGGGCAGAGGCTTGATATAGTATTGATAAAATCCATTTTGTGTAGTTCACAAATGACCACGAGGAAACAGGTTATGGGCGACTTTCCAAACACTGTGTGTTTACTGCACAAAATCCCTGTAATTTTGTCATAATTCATTTTATATTTTTTTCTTCAAATTTTCCTAACGTTATTCTGATAGAATTTTACGTAACACGGCGATACAATATTGAATTTCACACGAAAGGTCAGCTGATCAGACGAGTTCACGTCAATAAGATGTTTAAATTCAACACCGTTGACAAATGCATAATAAAACATTTGTATGCATAGGACAATGTAAACGTCTAAGATGATGACTGACAGAGACACGTTGACTCAAAAACCATGCAGGTATCCGAGATCAAAGCACGAGGACAATCTGACATATTAGGAGTTTATTGGTTATGTACACAGTGTCTGAACATGTCTTCAGTGATGCAGTGTTCAAAACAATGTTTGGTTCTTAAATCAATAAGAAACCCTCTTTTCATGTCTCTCGGGAGAAAAGGGAACATTAAAAGTTTATTTTTCTTGAATTTGCTTGAATGATTATTTTTGTAAACAAGCACTTTGTGTATTAACATTGTACGTAATTGCCTCGTCAAGAAACACTGGCCATCCGACAAATTAGAACGAAAAGAAAACATAAAAGGTAAAAAAGTGAAATACAGAATGAAATACAATCACGTTTATTGCCCGGAAATGTCACAAAAAACCTTCTTCTTGGTAAATGTCACGGTCATTTAAAATATTTTCACTATTGTCGTTAAAGTACAAGTAGCAATTAGGTTTTTCATTTGTTTAATTGATTTTTTTAAATATCTTTTTCTTATGTTTTTAAAAGTAAATATTCATAAACTAAATGAGATTTTGTGCTCAAATATTTAAAATAAAAAAAAAAAAAAAAAAAAAAAAAACAAGAGGCCCATGGGCCACATCGCTCACCTGAGCACAATGGCTAGTAAAAAAAACCCAAATCAATTCAGTATTGAAAAGTTTACATGGGGGACTTGAATTTTAAACTACCTAAAGATGCTTCCATATCAGTATAACAAATGGCTTTGCTGTTCTTGAGCAGAAGATTTTTAAAGATTTTTTCCTATATATTCTTTTGTAAAAAAGTTGATACCCCATTGTGGCCCCTCCCTACCCCCAGAGGTAATCATTTGAACAAACTTTAATCTACACTACCCGAGGATGCTTCCATATCAATATGACTAAACATGGCTTTGCTGTTCTTGGGACAAAGATTTTTTCCTTTATATTCCTACATGTATGTAAAACTTTGATCCCCCATTTTGACCCCACCCTGCCCCCGGGGGTCATGATTTGATTAAACTTGAATTTACTTACAATACCTGAGAATGCTTCCATATCAATATGACTAAACACGGCTTTGCTATTCTTGAGAAGAAGATTTTTAAAGTTTTTTCCTATATATTCCTATGTAAAACTTTGATCCCCCATTGTGGCCCCATCCTAACCCCAGGGGTCATGATTTGAACAAATTTGAATCTATACTACCTGAGGATGCTTACATATCAATATGACTAAACAAGGCTTTGCTGTTCTTGTGAAGAAGATTTTAAAAGTTTTTCCCTATATATTCCTATGTAAAACTTTGATCGCCCACTGTGACCCCACCCTAACCCCAGGGGTCATGATTTGAACAACTAGAATCTACAATAACTGAGGATGCTTACATATCAATATGACAAATCATGGCTTTGCTGTTCTTGAGAAGAAGATTTTTAAAGATTTTTTCCTATATATTCTTATGTAAAACTTTGATCCCCCATTGTGGCCCCACCCTACCCCCAGGGATCATGATTTGAACAAACTTAAATCTACACTATATAACAAAAGTTTCTTATAAGTTTCAATTTTTTTTGGGCCAGTGGTTCTTGAAGATTTTTAAAATATGCCACAAAATTTTCACTATTTCTGAATTATCTCCTCTTGAATGAGGGCGTGGCCCTTCATTTGAATAAAGTTGAATCCCCTTCACCCAAGGATGCTTTGTGGCAAGTGTGGTTAAAATTGGCCCAGTGGTTCTGGAGAAGAAGTCGAAAATGTGAAAAGTTTACAGACGGACGGACAGACGGTCTACAGACAAAATTTGATCAGAAAAGCTCACTTGAGCTTTCAGCTCAGGTGAGCTACAAAATCCAAACTCAAGCGTCCATAATTTTCAAACAAACCTACTTAAACTGGTTTTCAAAATTAATTTTTGTTTTTGTTGCTTTGTTTTTGTTTTTTTAAATGTTTTTTTTTTTATTTGTTTTTTTTTTCCTTTAATTTCTTTTCTTTTTTAATTTTTTATTATATTATATTATATTTTTTTATATAATTTTATTTAGGAAAAAAGCTATTTTATCAAATATGAAATTAGAGTGCTCATAAAGGTCCACGTGTTTAAAACCGATAAAACAGCACAAGGAAAGTCAAATAAAGAGCAGCCTCGCCCGTAAACGATACTCTTAAATGCAACCCTCACACTAGGAGAATTTGTTACGTCACAGCTCGGGTAGTCTTCCTATCTCTCTCTACATCTCTTCGCCACACGCACTGTTTCTCTCCGCTCTTATACTGATCACGACTATCTTGTGTTGGTAAATGAGGACAATTAAAAATTTTATATCCGTGGATTAATATACACAGTCCCACCCTTTGCCATAAACATATCATGCGCCGTATCAAATTATGAATAACGCAAGAAACAATTTTTAAATTACAGATATCATTTGTGACCCACTGCCAGTTATGGAATACTGTCACCATGTTATGTTTAGATTGTTAGGCCTGATGACATTAAAAAAAAAACTAAGGCAAGTCATTAAATGTCATATATCTTGAAATAAGTAAAAACATCGGTCATAAGCAAATGAAATTCTCTTGCGCTTTTAATTTCTTTCAGAATTAAATGGTCGGTATTCGGCGTCAACTGAAAGTGAAGTTCATGTTAGGACAGGTCGACGTTAGATGAGAGCTCTATCAATAACGGAGAAGCTGGACGCCCAGCCCGGGGGTGACAGGACAGCTGTCAGATTCTACCACCACAAACTGGTATGTAATGGAGGAACACAGGTTAGTATCGTAAATAAGCACAAATCTGCTTCATTTCTAAATGTCCGAATACAGTTTACAAGACTGAAAATGATGCATCGCAGAAGAATACATTACAGTCTAAAACGTGAAGATGATCAACAGTGATCAGTTGTAATCTCATTAATCAAGTAAAAACAATTGTAGACAGGGGAAAAATCACGGACCCTGAAAATACCAGAGGTTGATCAGGTGCCTAGGAGGAGTAAGCATCCCCTATCGATAGGTTACACTCTCCGTGAGCCTATGTATACGATACGATGCAAGATGAAAGAACAGAAATCCATGAAAGGAAAAACTAGAGATACATTATGTGTACATGTATACCATTAAGTCATAATTGACGGAAAGTTCAATTAAAAAAATTTAATAAAATAAATAAATAAATAAAGATTAAAAAGAAAAAAATTAAAAAAGAACTGTGAATACATAATAAATGCAATTGACAATGTATCCTTCATATATTTCCTTGTTTGTTTAGTTTTCTATTTGTTTGGATTGTTTATTATTAAAATTATGTATTTTTGTATATTGTATATTTTTTTGATTTTTGTTATATAATTCTCTTCCATTTGTATTGAAATATTGTTTATTTGTATTCTATGATGTTACGTTCAGGTATATAATATTTGTTATAATCCCTATGCTTCTATCCCTCCACCGTTTTGATAGCCCTTCTACATTTTTTTTGAGCAAAGCATTTTTGGGGTATATGACTAGCCATATCAAACATGTGCAATGAGGTTTAGGAATTCTAATTTCGGTCTAATGGTTCCTAGAGGCCCAGAAAGGCGTGATTCCAAAACGAAACTACTTCTATAATTTGAATGGAAGCTAAAGACAAGTTTTCCTTATAATGAAGAGATCGGAAAGTGTAATATTTAGATGTCAAACTTGTGGCCTACGAAATGGCACATAATGTACAGAAGAGTTGATTATAGAAAAAGAGCACCGCATAGCGGAGCATCTCCTCGCAAAAGAGCATATCAATCCTGATATGAATTATTACTTGCTTAACTTTTGTTACGCACCCACTCACTCAACCCCCCTTCCTCCCACACACACACACGAGCGTCACTATATCCTCTCCAACTTCGTTGCGAGGGGATAAATTTTATTTTATTTTATTTATTTATTTATTTTATACTTATATAATTCTCAGTAAATAAAAGGTTGAAACTAGGTTTTGAAAATTGAGCATGTTGATCGAGTTTTGATATGTTCCATGTCATGAATTATGTGGACCGCTGCTACAGTTTGATTTATTAATCAGTGTAAATTTATTTGAGCAGTGATCATTATGAATGATTTCTGATTGATAACTGAGTAAAAGTGTCATACTTTGCAGCTTTTATTGTTTAACTACAAATTTTGTCTTGCTGCATTGAGCAAAAAATTTAATGTTGATTTTCGAAATTCTGTTACTGATTACAGTAGGGCTGGGACGATTCAGGGTTCAATCGATTCGGTTAGGTTTCAGTTCAGAATGAAACGGTTCGGGGTTTTTTTTCGAATCGGTTTGATTTAAGCTAAAACGGTCTAAATATTTTTCATCATAAATGAAAAATAATAATCTCTGCTATTTCATGTAGAAATGCAATAGAATTTTTTAAGCTGCCTGTGACTTAAATATTCAGCAATCAGGTTTATCTTTTAGTATCTTGTATTTAAAAGCGCTAAACTTTTCATGTTGAACAAAGTATTTAGGAAACTCCGATCCTCAGGTTCTGAAAATAACAAAGTGTTTTATATATAGATCTGGTAATGCATTTACTTGAGAAAGACTTTGATGGCATATTAACAACTAATAATTATGATAAAAAGCTTTCTTTTATTTACATAGCAATATACCAATACGACATGTATGTAGTATTTATATCGATATACAAGAGAATGTTCTGTATTCGAACAATTTCTAAACTGAAGCATGCTGCTGACAAATAAATTGATGTTAAAATGTTTCAACAATTTCGTTTAAAGTCAAAATTTCGCAATTCTTTGGTCTATACAATGACTGCTGTATTTAATACGAATTGTTACGCCATTTTCATACCAAATTGTCTATGGACTACACTCTGTACACTCTGTACATGTATAACCGATCGAGACAAAGTGTTCACGGCGGGCGTGACTGGTCTACAGGGGATGGTTACTCCTCCGTGGCAGCTGATCCCACCTCTGTTTTCAGGGGGCCTTGTTTGCTCTGCACTGAAATGTAGTGTTAATTGAACTTTTATGCATGATAACTGTTCCTGTCCTCTCATTTCACTGTTCCATATTTTGAGTCTACTAGTGTAGAAGCAAGTTGTTCACATTACTGAAAGACAGGAATATGGAAGGAATAGATGAGAAATTTGTTGACCCTTGATAACAATTTTATTATCAGCATTAAAAAAATACTTTTTCTGAATAATAAATATTTATTTAAGACTTTTGCCAAAATATGTGGTTAAATATTTACAACGCAATTGAAAAAAAATGTGCATAGAGAATTTTTCAACGAAATTTAAATGGTTGTATGTAATAGGTAACAAGCATTCTTTGACATCTCCTGTATTATTTATACCCTATTCTATCTACACGAAATAAATACAGTGCCTTTAGAATTATGTAATCCATAAGATCTTAAAACATATTTTTGCGCATCATAGTGTTTAAGTAAATATGTAAACCTCAACTTCACACAAGACAGAATAATTAGCCGACGCCTTAATTATCTGTAGTCTTGCAAAGCGTCTTGAGAAGGCATCTTCACACAATATATCCACAACTTGTTTGGTTATCCCGGGACCTTTAAAGAATCCTCAGGGAGCCCACTGGTATCCATTCTGGGACGGAGACGTCATGAAGGTAATGTCCTTAAAGTAGAGATTGGAATTTGAACTCATAGTTTGATTTTTTAAAAATTTTAGATGTCTTACAAACTCGATTTGGAACAGAAAATCGGCCTCATTTCTATGTTTGGCATACCTGAACAGAAAATCGGCCTCATTTTTATGTTTGGCATACCTGCTACATCCAGTCTGTTGTATAATTTTAGGAAAGATATGAAATAATCTCCCCCTAGATTAAATTGAATCCATGGAGATGATTCTTTGTCTGAAATAAAACAATGATAGATTTGCTATCTTCCCATCAACAGCTCAAACTGCCGTATACCAACCACTGTTGTAAGGATATGTGGACGACGAATGTGCCGACTGTCTCAATGCGGCGTTTCTTTTTGAGTATCTTTCTGTAATTTATAGGAAAGAAAATAATTAATGAATTTAGGAATGACTCTAATTCTTGGCCAAATTATTCGAGTATAACCTGGTTTGGGTCAGTTTACGCTTTATAATCCGCGAAGCTGATTATAAAACAGCGTAAACTGACCCATACCAGGTTATACTCTAGTAATTTGGCCAAGAATTAGAGTCATTCCTTATAATTTAATTTTAAAATCATTAAATAACTATGGATGTAAAATTTCTTTGCTTTTTATTAGTTCAAATTTGCCGCTCAATAATACAACCGTAGTAACGGAAGTAACGGAAGTGATGGGAAGCGAGGGGAGGTAAAAACTGATACATAGGCCTAGCAGCCTTGTTGTTTGTTTACATGTGGTAAGATCGAATTATTGTTTGAAGTTAAAGGTACATTTATTAAATCTGGAATTTTCCATGAATCCCGAGGACTGGAAATGAGAGGATTGTATGGATACAGATGATTCAGCTGGTTGTCAAGGGGGGGGGGGGAGGGGAGGGTGTCCCCATACCAAACCAGGTTATACAGAAATAATTTGTGTTCCTTTTTGGATATTAACCAATCAGAGGCTAGAATACAAACAAAATTAAATTATTTATATTTCACCATAAAAAGGTCACATTTTCTTACAAGTAAGTAACACGTGTAGGTATACATCTAATGAAACATGAAATTAACGAACAGTAATCAAGCTAAGAAGTCCATTTGAACAATACAAATTGGGAGCAGAGCAAACACGGACCTTCAAAAACTTAAGGTGGGGTCAGATGCCATGGAGGAGTAAGCATCCCCTTTCGACCAGTAACACTCGCTGTGTGATACTTGTCATGATCGGGTAAACAGAAAAAAATCGTAGACAGTTCAATGAAAAAATAGTTACCTAACAATTTGTATGAAAAACGTCAGTCGACCTAACGATAGATTGTATTTGCCAACAAGGTTATTGTATCGACCATAGGATTTGCGAAATATTGACTTAAGAAAGAATGTTGATATCTTTGTATCATCAAATTAATTGTCAATAGCTTGCCTGGCTTTAGAAATTGTAAGTACGTAGAACACGCTCTTGCGTATCAAATCAACTGGAAGACATAAACTCCATATGCACTTGGTTGTAGTGTATTGCTACATGAATAAGGAAATTGACGGTAGAAAAGATGAAATCATCACATTTATAATAAAGGTTAGTTTTTAGTTTGCCATTATTTCTGTAGTAAAATATCCAAATATGAGATTATGTGCCAGACTCTGTGGTTTCTTTTATTTCGAAAGGATATATTGAACCAATGTAGGAATGAAAATGAATTTTGATATTTGATAAGACGCCGTCGATGAATCGTAATGTCGAATTGAAGTCCACAGCAAGAGACTAAATAAATTCTGCTTCATATGAATACAAAAACGTGTCCATATCGGGGCGCAATTAGAACCCATGGGAATTCCAACAGATTGTAGGAAGACCTGAACTCCAAAAAAATACACAGTTATAAATAAGAAAACATCTTTTTAATTTCATTTTCGGAATACATATGTAATGGATAAATAACGAGATGGTGTTGAATAGTTTAGAGATAACATTCCCTCCAAGGGCCGAAGGCCCGAGGAGGGGATGTTTTCTCTAAACTATTCAACACTATCGAGTTATTTATCTGACTTAAAAAACTTCCCCATTTTGGACCCCAAAGAAACATTTATCCATTCATATATCCAACTATGCTGTAATACAATGGGATCTAGCCCATTCAGATATCCAGCAGTGACACAATACAATAGCCTAATCGAACACCGCTTTATTCATGGACTAGTGAGCATGAAACTGCATGGTGCTAATGTCATTTCAAACCTTTCCATTGTTCTGAACAGTCATGAAATCAGATGAAGAATAGTTTTAAATCTAAAATTTTTTTAGAGAGGTTCAGATATTGTTTTGAATACTTTTGACCTAAAAGCAGAAGAAAACTACAGAATTTTGATAAAAGGTTGGAATCTACAATTACATATAAGACGATGATTTGTTGAGGAAAAGTGTTGGAATCTTATGGAGTTCCATTCGGACAATACTTCTAGTAGTGCTAAAACAGATGAAAAGATTGTCGGTGTTATGCGGAACCTGCTTTAAAAAATTCCATAATAAAATCTGTAATAAGAAAGGTGACAAAAAATAGATGGGCTGTCAATTTTATTAAATTGTTTTGGGAAGTACGCTGGAAAAGTATAAGAATAGAGATGAACCTCGAAAAATCTGAGAAGATTTGCTGATAACGGACCCCTGAAATAATATTCAGCAACAGGAAGTGGTGTGATTTAAGGTTTAAGGTGAAAATGTATATATAAGCGTGTCAAAAAGTGATGCTTTCAAAATATAAGACCGGAAACATACCATCGGATAATTATTGGATATCTTATTGACGACAAGAGTCTACTAGTGCGCAAAATTCGGAGGAATCGTAATTTTTGTGAGCATTTGAAATGCATTTTTAACATGATTCTAATAGTGTGAAAAATGCGAAGTGATTAATTCCGTGTGCATTGGACATAAATTCTAATAGTGTGACAATCGGAGTAATTATTTTTTATGTGCTTTGGAAATATATTTTAACCTCTTTTATCTCTTTTGTTCATTGCTTAATTATGTTTGTATGCACAGTTGGATATTTAAATATCCAACCGATAGGCAGTTGGATATTTGAATATCCAACTGATGGCCAGTTGGATCTTTAAATATCCAACTAGTGATGGTTGAATCGGTAAAATATACGTAGACTAATAACAATGGTGACGTCATTGAAGTTTTTAAAATATATATAATCAGACTGTTCATATATATATATATAATCAGACTGTTCTCAAACAAAATAATTTTGCAGATGACGAATGACAAGGTATGTAAATTTATGAGTTCCATTTAAAAGTTCTTCAGATTTTACAAATATGCTTGTGGAAAAAGAATAAAACTTAAGGACCTTTTAAAAATGGAAAATGGCAAGTCTATAGACTCGGTAAACCTTGCCAATGTGAGACATTTTTTCTTAAAACTTCAGAGAGAAAAACCTATCTGTTCAAAGGTTTTACAAAGTTATTATAAGGATGCTGGATGTTTCAAACTACAAAACAACCCACAGTTTCGCAAAGAAAAGCTGATTGTAAAAAAGTCCACACCCGTCTGCTTTTATGATTATATTACAAAACTGATATGAGATAAATGTTTTAACTATGTTTGTACAGTGTGAGAAATATCTCTAAAAGTGTGTATTTAAAATTGAAATTTTTAAACTATTTTCATAACGGTCGCGTTGTTGGAAAAAGTTTCGGTAAAGATAATTCCTTTTTGTGGATTGCTTTATATACGTACCGTAACGCTGCCATTGGCTGTTCAGAATTCCTGGAGAATATGTCACTGTACAATCCCAATAGCAAAACTCTTCAAATGGATTGTAAAAGTAGGTCACACATTTCATTTCTACACAAAAAAATAGCACAATGAATCAGACTGTGGACTCTTAGAAACTTGCACTGATGATAATTATATTTTGATGAAGTGTCTTTCATAACAAATCGTGGTATTGCTGTTGTTACTGATATAACACGAATAATTGTTAAAACGAAATGCACAAAAAATGTCCTCATGTTAAGGGTGGTCTTCATCTAAAATCCAAAATGTCGATACAGCAAATCAAAATGCATATTTCTTTTATTCGTAAAACGAATAAAAAAATATGGCACCAATAACCCAATTGCTGAAGCTTTAAAGAGATAGTTATTTATGATTAAACTGCATACTAAATAATGTTTACTTATAATCTGATATAGGAACAATTCCAGTCTCCAGTACAGCACATGAATATTTAAATCTTCATCTTTTATCATAGAGAGATTTATAAAATATATGATAAGAATTATACCTTTACAAAAAAAAATATTTGAAAATCATACCTGATGCTATAGTTTTTTCAGTAATGTGTGAATACTCTAAACACAAAAGTGATCCTGATAGATTTCAAATTGGCAGGTTGTCATGGTGACTCTCAAGTGTAAGTGTACCTGTAAGTGTAAGTGTTTATAAATACTGATAAGAGAGAGAGAGAGAAAGAAGAAACTGTGAGCAATAAATGCTAACGTCAATATCCTCTGTAGAGTTGTCGTTCTTTCCTCTCTAACGCCAAAAAAAATTTGAGTTCAGTAATAATTCTAGATAATATTGTACATATGTTTTAATCAAGTAAATATCTACAATAAAAGACAAATCATAGTTGTATAAGGGAGTCAATGACAGAGGTGAATGTATGAACTGATTGTAGACAGTGCATTTAGATGCCGATTACTTACAACATATCTAAGTGGCATAATCTGCATTTTGTAACGTATTTGAACGTTTTCCAAATATTTTTCAACATAATTTTTCATTTTCCTTAAAGTCAAAATTATCTCTATGTTTTTAAGGTTTTTTTAAATAGCGTCATAAAATTAATTGTTGGCCACACTTAATTAATTAAAGATAAGATGGTAAGAGGAGAAAATGATATTTTTTTTTAAATTATGTTTTTACACATAAATTTATATCAATATCCTACGTACAAGTTGGCAAACAAGTTGATGAAACAAGAATATCAACAGTCTCGTTAAAGTAATCATTTCGTAGGTTCTATTGTCGATACAATGACCTTGTCAACAAATACAATCTAACATTAAGTCAAGTGCTGATTGATTTTTTTTAATGCTTTATTTCTGTGTATTTGATACGGTTAATACATATATAAATAAATTGCACAGAAATTTTTAACACACACACCCACTTCCACTCTTCACTCATACTTACATAAACAATATTTAATTTTTTTCTAGCCATATTTAGAAGCTATGTATAAAAAAAGACAAATTGTATTCAGCCTTTGTCTCTTAATATTTATCTTTTTCTTAGCAATTAAGTTTCCAACATAAGTTTCCATTGTGTCCATACATACTCAAATTTATCAGCAGTTTCAACATTGTAATACACTTTTAAAGAGGCTACCAGTCCATTTAAATTTGGCATTTTAATATTTTTAAACAATGAAAAATATACTGTTTAGCTTATAGAATTAATAACATAGTTTATATTTGAAATAGGCAACTCTCCAAAAATTACATTTTGAACATTAGAACCTACCCGTTTTGATATATAATTATAAATATATAGTCAAAGGTCATTCCATATATGTAATACATCTTTACACATAAAAAATACATGCAGAATGGTTTCGCATTCATTGCTACAGAAAGTAGAAATATCATTTTCTTTTCTTTTTTTTTTAAGGTAATGATTTACAGGTAATATTCTATGTAAAATTCTAAACTGTAACCATTGGACAGAAGAGTTTGAAGATACCTTAAAGCACACTTTAAAAATATCTTTCAATTCCATTTCTTGAAAGCTCCTCAAAAGCATTTCTGAATTCCATTTTGAAAAAGCAGAAGGCTTTACATTTTTTGTGTTAATACTTTTATAAATATGTTTTGTACATTTATCAGTCAATATCAATTTTTATATAACAATGGTAAATAGAAAATTTCGTCTTTTTCAAAAACTTCGAAATAGCACTAACAATACCGTTATATTGCATAAAACAAACATAATGGATTTTGTATTTTTCCATAAAACTTTCTCTTGACAAAATTGATCCACTGAGGTCTAAAAAAAACATCAATAATTTTCAAACCTTTTTGTACCATTCTTTATTAAAAAAAAAACAAAAAAAAAACACTATTTTTATTTACTTTGATACAAGAGTTGATCCACACTGGGGCTGATAAAACTTCAGAGTGTGTAAGATTAGACTTATCAAAACAATCATTGATTACAAATAACCAAGACTCTAAGACATCTTTCCAAAAGTTGTTTTTTGTACATTTCAACATTTTTAACACAAAATCATCACCCATATTCAATAACTTATCTGCCACATTATATCCATATACTACTTCAAAAATGCTCAACCTTTTGAATTTATGAACATTTTAGAGAAAATATGAATTTTTTAAAGATTTTGCTTAATTATTAAGGCCCCCAGTGTCTGGTGTTGAGTAACAACTATTCGTTTAATCTTATCACATTTTGACCCCCATACGAATCTGAGAAACTGTTGTGTTAAAGAAATAGAGGATATTCAATGTTTTGTAGATGAATATGGAATTTATTTCACGAGTGGGACATGATTTTTTTTATATTTTCACGAGTGCGAAACACGAGTGAAAATATTAAAAAAAATTCTGTCTCACGAGTGAAATAAATTCCATATTCATCTACAAAACATTAAATTTTCTGTTTATTGCATTTTCTTAGATCTTCCCTTTAATTGGCTCTGTCTTTTCGTAACACAGTGTCATAGGCCGTGACGTCATTGTTGAGCGGTTGAGACGTCATAGCTAAGCAATTGCAATATTGAATACTGTTTTAAACATGGATTGTTAACGACATATTTGGAAAACATTGGCAGTGTATATCTATCAGTCCCTGTCAGGATGGCTCATTAACTCTATCCTATAACAGGCCAGGGATTTAAAAAAAAAAAAAAAAAAAAAAAAAAAAAAAAAACACTTTTCGTGAAGGGAAGGAAAATCGTAAGTATTGCCGCACTTCTGGTATTCTCACACTGTGAGAATACCATTTTGATATCCTTTCACACTTTGTCAGAATATCACTTTTTTTTCAGTAAATAAATTACAGTATTACATTGTTGATAATGTAATAAGCTAAGGTTTCCTCATTAGGATTTGGTAATGAAATAAATAGATGGTTTAAATTTGGTACAATTAAAGTTTTTACTACTGTTACCCGACCAATGGGAGTTAAAATACGTCGATTCCACTGCTGAATCATTGAAGTGATTTTTGGTAATTGTAATTTGAAATTTAAATCAACGATTTTCTTTTTTTTTCTTTTATTCTTAACAAAGAGAAAGTTGTTGCCCCCAATCTAGCTTTCATCGTGAATGGTGGAAGACTTCAGCAGAGAATTTTTGGAGCCTATCCAGATGATTTTAGTTTTTGTACTATTTATTTTCAAATCTTAAAATTTCGCATATAATTCTAATGTACCAAGAGCAGCATACAAAGAACCTGCAGAACCATCAAGGGCAAGAGAAGTATCATCAGCAAATTGAGATAATTTGTGTTTCTTATCATTTACCACAATACCTTTTATATCATGGTTTTGTTTAATAAGAATAGCAAGAATTTCTGCACAGAGAAGAAAAATGTACGGAGAAACAGGGTCTCCCTGACGACATCCACGCTGGACAAGAAATTGCTCAGAAAGAAAACAGTATAGATGCTTTAAAGTTTTTGTTTAATATTTTTATCCATGTAATTATATTTTTACCAAATCCAAAAAAGTGTAAAACCTTGTAAACAAAAGACCAGGAAATGGAATCAAAAGCTTTTTCAAAGTCAATAAGTATTAACAATCCAGGTATATCATTACCTTCAGTATACGACATAAGATCATAGATAAATCGTGTGTTTTCCCCAATATACCTCCCTTTCATAAACCCTGTTTGTGTTTCTGAACTGAGAGAGTCAAGTGTAGATTTTATATTCTATGGCTAATACAGCCAGATATTATCTTATAGAATACATTAAATACAGTTATTGGTTGCAAGTTTTGTAATAGATGTCTTGACTTGTCTCCTTTTGGCAAACAAGATATTATACCGAGTCTCTGGGTTATTGGAAACTGTTTCTGTAAAAAATATTTGATTTATTGCTTTCATAATAAACAATTTAAGATCATTCCAGAAAAACTTAAAGTGTTCAGAAGTGAATCCATCACTTGCAGGTGATTTATTTTTCATGTTTTTTAGTACAAGTAGAACCTCCTCTTCCTCTATATCTTTATCAAGAATTGAAGCTGTTTGTATATCTACCTTTGGAACATCAGGGTATTGAATGATACTAGAAAGATCTATATCTAGCAGTTATTGATTTTTTATTGCTTTCATTTTTCAAACTAATTGTTAGGCCATTATTTACACACTGAATTGTCTACGGATTTCCCGTTATTTCCCGATCATGACAAGGAGCACACGGCGGGTTTGATCGGTCGGCAAGTTCGAGTTCAAGTTCAGTTTATTCACCCAAACCAAAATATTGGTACATGGGGTTCATTAATAACATATATACATTATATACAAAGTGGTCAAAGGTACATATACAAAACAAAAAACATGACAGAAGAATGAAAAGAAAAAGGGGAAAATACATCAAAAATACATCAAGGAGGACAGACAGCATCATGAATTTTTAGGATACACATACATAGTTTTTTCAACATTTTTTCGTTTTGAGTTGACATAAGTTTCATAAATTTAATAACATCTGTGGGAATAATAATTGCCCACTGGCAGGTAATAATTTTTTCTTGCATTAACTATCGTTCAACATTCTAAGATATAATGAAATTCATAGCAGTTCGAGTATTATTAAAAAGTGTACAGATTCTATCACACACTGTTATACCATACCATCTTCCTGTCTCTACTGCTACATGTAGATGATGATTTGCGGTACGAAATTTTATAAAATATTTTTCTACTTTAAGGAGAACCTATGTGAAACCTATGAATATAATTTTCAAATCCAAAGTTTTGTTTAAAGATTCTGTATTGTCATTTTGAAGAATTATTAACGTATCTAGACCACTTTTGAATAAATTGATCTTGCAATATTTGTTTTACAGTAGCAGTTGTTATTCATATTGACACCCTGTTCGTACCATGCATTTGATTAACCACACATATTACTTATTTTCGGTATGCAATCGAACCATGGGTTTGCTAAATTTCGGCACTTTTGAACTTGAATTTGAACTAGTTTTAAAGTAGATAACCAATTGTTTTGAAAGAAATCCGGACCGCTATGAAATACGTCCGGGCTGTCTGGTGTACTCTGGTGAAGTGCGATTTACATAATTGGACGCATTAATTATGGCTAATTAATTATGACAAAGTAGTAAATTGTAAAATGTTGCATTCTCTCAAAATAGCGTGACTACACATGATGAAAAGAAACAATTAGAAAGATAATATAGAAGGGAAATTTTAGACTATGAATCTGGATCGCTTATAAATTTTGAAATGTTTTTAGAACTGAGTATAATAGAAATAATAAAACAAAAATGTCAGCAATACATACAATTAAGTGTGTGGGTTATTGAAGAACTGATAATGCGAATTAACTGTAAAGTTTACACTATATGGAGAGAATAGTCTTGTTTGTCAAAATCGGGAATCTAGATCTAGTTCACGTTCATCCTAGTGCTGCATTTAGTTTGATAATACCATAATGGCGAAATGGCTTCGGTCTGTGCATCCAGAACTTTCCTTGCTTTTTCCCTAAGTATCTGTCCATCTTGGGTTATGGCCAATAACCACAGTGACTTCTTTCATGTCCTTCCATTTGTGACCTCCGAGGTTGAAATGTTCCCCAACTGGTTCATTGATTTTCATGGTCTTAATGGTGATTATTGATTCATCTGCGGAGATCGCCCGTTTCACCAACATATACTGCTTTTGACATACTTTGCAACTGATGAGATATGTGCAGTTATCTGTTTGACAGGACAAGTTCCCTAATGTTCTGTAATTTCGGCCTGTAACCTGGCTGTTAAGACTGTCTGTGTCAGAGCTGTGCTTACAGAGAAGACATCTTCTGTCAGAGCAAGTTTTAAAACCCCCGTTAGGTAATGCGTTGTCTGGTTCCTACTACCATATCGTTCAAGTTCCCCGGGCACCTATAGGCAGCCAATATAGGTTGCTTAATGACCTCAGCCATTCTTTTTTTTTTTTAAGAACATGTTCAAACATGGCGAGAGACTCGGCAGAAGGAAATTGTATTGGGAAATTGTGGGAAATTTGGATATTGTCCCAAACTTCTCTACAGGTAATCTTCTCTACCAAAGACAAACCATAATAAATTTAATAACATCTGGATATATGTTTACATGTAAATGGAATTTTTTTAAGCATGTTAAGATAATTTATATTTGATCATATGTGGCATTCGCCTCCATTTGGGCTATGCTTTACACCGTTCCTTATTAATTCATGCATTTTATTTTCAATTTTAATTGGCCATATTCGAACCTCAAATAACCTGAAAAACTTAAATATTAATGTCGAATTGTTTCTACAAGTAAACTTAGTTTTGTCTAGATTACAAATTACACATTCACAACAAATACCCCGGTCATTAGCAAATGTTATTGTACGAATTAATTCATATTTCTTATGGAAGGGAATTACCGCCAAAAGTCTATTTACCTTGCTTTTATTCTTATTCTGCCTACTTCTTTATTCTTTGTTATTATTGTAACTATATGTCACTTTATTGTTTTCATATTCGTCTTTATTACATTTCACTTTGAACTTTATTTCATTCTTCATTTTGTCCTTTCGTCTATGTTGCTTTATTCTTGTATATACGTTCTTTTTTCTTTTAAATTGATACAGTTTCTTTAATAAATAATTATGTTCATCTCTATTACAAATGTAAATTCAGTCACGCAAACCATGAAGCGTGAAGACGAACACAAGTAGTGTGAATTTAATGCGGCATTTTAACGCTAGGTGGCAGGGTGTTCGCTGCGAGTGTTGGTAAAATTAGGTACGCAAACCCGGGCCGAGGTTATTCCGAGATTTTTCAATTTTCTGCCTTAATACTTTATCAATCGAACCCAAATTTTCAAGTTATGTTAGTTAAAGGTTTATTTGTATACGCGGTAAAATTGCACCGAAATGCTCAATATTTTAGATTTTCTCGAAGATATTTGATTTCCAAGTTGGTAAAATGGGAAGTCAGTATCAAGCTGACATTTTTAGTGTTTTTTTTTTTTCTTATAAATTTATAAATTATTCTGATGTTAAGCATTATATTTTAATTATTTATAAGCATTTCTTCTTTCAAATGTGCTTTTGTTGCTTTAAATAACTCGTTTTAAGAAAATCTTGGTCATTAAAACCGGACCAATGATGAAAACTCCAAAATAATTGTGTATTTTCTGTCACCTGAAAAACATAACCCTATTCAAGTTATTTGTTGGATGATTGAATTTCAGTTTTATTGATATAAAAAATATTTTACATTTTGATAATAACTAGTATACCCTTATAATTGAGTTGTTTTTCAGGACCCCTATATATTCTTCCACTGAACTGACATTTCTTTATTTCAGGATAATACATGTAACTGTTCATGCGCAGTCGCGTGATTCTGGGGACAGGGGCTAGTCTGGTTTTGGCCAACCCATAATGCTCTGCAAAGTAGTGCGAAACGTCAAGGGTAGGCGTGGCCGGAACCAGGCTAGACCGGGGCATACTAGAAACTTCCCCCGATTTTTATGAAAATATGTATTAATTTTTTGTATAGAAATAGCACTTTTCAATAAAGAAATAAATATCTCTTGTAAGCACACAGTGTTTGACATCAGAATAACTCAAAAAAATATTTTGTCAATGTCTCGTTTGGCAAAAAAAAAAAATACGTAAAATGTCGGCTTGATATTGCCTATCCATCTTAGCAAATTGGAAATCAAAAATCGCCAAAAATAATCTAAAATATTGAGATTTTCAAAATATAAATACTTGAATATAAATAATGGCAATAATTTTTACAGCGAATACATATAAAACTTAGAGACGTAGCATTGTTTTTGAAAAGGGCAGCCAGAGAAAAAAATAACTTACCTAAAAATCTTGACAAGCAAAAAAAAAAAAAAAAAACAAACAAAACAAAACAAACAAACAATCAAACAAAAAAGAGGAAAATTCTTCAAACTCGAAAATTCTATTGGGGGGGAGGGGGTTCCAACTTCTTTCAGTTCTTTCAGTACCAAATTTTACTCATACATCACAACGTACATGGCCCTTAGTTAACTAAACTGCTAAACTGCAACAAAAAGTGTGGGGGGGGGGGCAACCAGACTTTCATTGAACATTTTCAGTAGTAAAAAGTTATGGCTAGAAAAAATGTTTGATGGCCACCCCCCATCCCCGCTACCGAAGTCATATAGTGTAGTGAGATTTCCCCCATAGTGAGTCCCCCCCCCCTGAAAGTCTGGCGATATAGTGAGACTTCCCCTGGGGGGGGGGGGCAATGACTGTATAGTGAGCCTTCCGCCCTAAACAACCATAGTAAGAATTCCCCTTCCGTGTTTGGTTTGGATTTTATTTACATCGACGATAGTATATATTGCATATTAAGGTAATGATCTTATATATATATTAAAAAAAATGTATAGTTTCAAATGAATCAATATAAAATCGTGCACAGCAGATTATGGTATTGTATTAAGAGACGATTCTTATCAAAAGAAAAAAGACATAATTAGTTTAACAGTAATTAAAAGAGGTCATTACCTGTAGAAACGTGCAATTTACCTATGTTTACCTGCATGGTTAAGATGTTTTAATTATTTATTCGTATATTTATTTATTCAATCATATAGGACAGAGAATTAACTTTTATCTAAACACTGAAAACGTTAGTATAAAAAACATTGTTTAACAATAAAAAATATTCGGAAACAAAATTAAAGGGGGGAAGTTTTGCTATGAAGGGGGAAGACTGACTATATAGTGAGACTTTCCCCCGGAAGACTGGCTATATAGTGAGACTTCTCCTGGAGAAGCCTCACTATATAGCTAGTCTTCCGGGGGAAGTCTTACCATCTAGCCAACCTTCAGGGGGAACGACACCGGGTACATGCCTGAACCTATAACATACATCATTTGAAAATTTGGGTTCGATTGATAAAGTATTAAGGCAGAAAATTGAAAAATCTCGAATAACCCTGGCCCGGGTTTGAGTACCTAATTTTAACAACACTCGCAGCGAACACCCTGCCACCTAGCGTTATAATGCCGCATTAAATTCACACTACTTGTATTCGTCTTCGTTGAATGCGCTTCATGGTTTGCGTGACTGAATTTACATTTGTAATAGGACAAAATGAAGAATGAAAAAAGTTCAAAGTGAAATGTAATAAAGACGAATATGAAAACAATAAAGTGACATATAGTTACAATAATAACAGAGAATAAAGAAGTAGGCAGAATAAGAATAAAAGCAAGATAAATAGACTTTTGGCGGTAATTCCCTTCCATAATTTCTAAGTTATGAATCCATAAAACCTGGTCAATAATCTCATAATTTTTTTAATACTTATAATTTTGAAATCACTTAAATAACATCATTTCCTTGAGACTTGCCTCTCGAATTGCCAGTCTTTTCGCTATATATTAAGTTTTTTGAGTGATTAACATTTATAACTCAGTTTTCTTTTTCTCTTGTATCTTTACATGGCCAAGTTTTCTTAATGTATGACATTCACTTTTATTTCTCTATTGTCTTGTTTGCACCTTAAAGAAATTAGAGGTTCACAGGCCACAGCGCTGCCTGCCTGCCGCCTAGTTTATCAAAGTACACGACCAAAATTCTCCTCATTATCTGCTAAAGTTTAGAAAAAATGCTGAAAACTAAGTGGGACAGACTGACAGTGAGATGAAGGGACAGACAGACAGACTGACAGTGAGATGAAGGGACAGACAGACAGACTGACACTGGAAGGGGACCAATAACGGTATCTAATGTTTATTCTTTATCATCAAACTGCACGAGGATAAAGATACAATGTACATTACATGCACAGAAAAGATCGTAAATGAAATAAGTATTCAAACAAAATGTTATACTTTCAAAATATTCGGTTTTAAGGTCAATAAAAGCGGTCGCAAATTAGGCGACTTGTGGTTAAATGAAATTTGAAGATAACGAAGTGATCATGCCCAAAAGTCTATTTAATCAATATAAATTGTGAAGAGAGCTAACACGGACCTGTGAAAACAGAGGTTGGATCAGGAGCTATGAAGGAGTAAAATTTCCCCTGTCGACCGGTTACTCCCGCCATGTGCCCCTTTTCATGATCGGGTAAACGGAAAATTCCCTTGAAAAATAAGTGTAAAAAAATAATGGCCTAACGATTTCTATAAAAACGTAAGCCAACATTCGACATAATGATAGATTGTATTTGATAACAAGGTCATTGTATCCTCAACAGAATTCGAAGTGTTGACTTTAAACGAGATTGTTGACAATCTTGTATCATCAACTTATTGTTTAAATTAGATTTAACTGTAAATGCAGAAGAAACAGAAATTGTTGTGTTTCGAAATGGTGGAAAATTGAAACTAGATGAAACTTGGAGAATACTATGGTCAAGATATAGATAATGTGAATTGAAAGTTTAAAATTACTGGCTAAAATAAAAAAAAATAGTGACGGTTGAATGATAAAGATGAAGATAACGAATAGTAATCAATCTCAGAAATCATGTTTACAGGATATGGTGTAAAATGATAATGTAAAGATTACAAACATAAGAAGCGAATTTCATCAAAATGGTATAACTGATTTGTATAACAATTTTAATTATGTAAATTCAAATTCTATTAAGATTTTGTATGCATGAATGAATCTGGGACATTTGTAAACAAAAAGCGTTGTTAAATATTTATGCTTTATACAGAGAATTTTTTTTATCGACATCTGGTGAACAATTTTACTTTTCAGCCTTTTTAAACCTTTACACACAAATTTATAGAACTTGTATTACTCGAATAAGATTATGTCCTTTTGATTTGATTTATTGAATGATTGATTGATTGATTGTATGTTGTTTTACGTCCCATTCGAGAATTTTTCACTCATACATGTATACAGACGTCACCATATACCGGTGAAGAGCTTCAAATTTTGATCTATACTCGGCACTCATGGCCATTGAGCAGTGAGGGATCTTTACCGTGTCAACGCCTGCCGTGATATGGGGCCTCGGTTTTTAAGGTCTCATCCGAAGGACCCGCAACTTTCACTTCAAAGTGCCGAGCGAATGGCGAAGGAACAGTTGCTACCCATTTCTTATCGACATAGGTCAGTTGCGGCCGAGATTCGAACTCACGACCTCCCGATCACGGAGCCAGCGCTCTACCGACTGAGCTACTGTGAACGGTACTTTTGATTTGAAAGAGGAATGTGTAATGATACCCAAGGAACTGTAAATTTGATCTTTGTACCACAGGTGATTAAGAAGACGATTTTCATTTTATTATTAATGCAAAAATACGAAAATCTGAGGGGAAAGGTATATCAAGAATTACTGAATCTTTCGCCCTAGTGTTCTTGAATTAATCCAACTGATAGATTGTCCAAATACAAAGGAATAATTTAATCTTGTGTATTGTATTTATGATATTTACGTTTTATATCTAATAAATACAATCAAATACAATCTATCATTAAGTCATATGCTGACTGACGTTTTTCATACTAATTGTTAAGTCATTATTTACATGTACACACTGAATTGTCGATGTAAATATCGACAGTATCGATAATATCCTATCGATATCATGGCGATATCGATCCAAATCAGTGGAAATTGGAATTACTAGATATTCTATAACTGAATACTATGTCGATATCGTCGACATCGACAATATCAGGACGATTTCGTATCCATATCAATCCAGATCTCAAATTTTATTTTTAAGTTAACGTATAACATAATTATATTAAACGATGTCGATATTAATTTATTTTTCACATGAATATGAGAATAAATAGAAAAATTAAATTGATTGTAAAATTCTTCAAAACTAATGATTTGTTTTAAATTCCTAGCGCGAAAATATTTTACTACATTCCTTTTAAAAAGATTAAAACTATTTTCAATATGATGTAAATAAAAAGTTACAGGCAGATTCAAATTTTGGTCTAAGTCGTAAGTTTTTTTTTTTTTTTTTTTTTTTTGGGGGGGGGGGGGGCTTTTTGATATCTTTGACAGCTCTTTTTCAATAAAAATGGAACTCGTAAATTAACTTACCTTGTCATTGATCATTTGCAAAATTATTTTGTTAAAAACATTCTGATTGTACACAAGTACTCTGAATTCGATATTTAAAAAAAGTTGCGCCCCATTATTAGAAGAACTATTTTTGTATTCCTATGAAGCACAATTTGTTCAAAATCTTATATGCAAAAAGAAAAAAAAAACACTTGCTGTGGCCTTCAACTCGACATTTAGATATATCGACGACATATGTCAATTAACAATGGTTATTTCCATTCTTATGTCGAAACGATATATGCCAATGAGCTTGAAATAAAAGGAACAACCGAGTCTGACACATCTGTTTCATATTTGGATAATTTACTAAAAGACGTTAATGGTAATCTAACAACAGAGCTTTATGATAAATGTGATGACTTTAACTTTCCAATCGTCAACTTCCCTTACTTATGCAGCAATATACCTTTATCACCTGCGTACGGGGTTTATATTGTAAGCTCCACACGGATGGCCTTTCATAAATGGGGGTTACAAAATATAACATCATACTGTACACACACAAGTAGGGTGGTACTTCAGACCTACTTAAGTTCAATAATAATGTTTTCAAATAATAAACAGGCGTCCAGTGTGTTGGGAGATAATTGTCTTAATTAATTCTCACCTAAAATTGGATGATGGAAAGCTTATCTTATGGAAATTCGAATTTAGCGCTTAGAGAACTTCAGACAAGATTATCTGCCATTATTGGCTGATCGACTCATATATATATATATATATAGACTTTCCGAGAAACCACGTGACAGGGCTTAACCAATAAAATAACTGTACGGTGACACTCGACCAAATGTGGCAATGTACGGCACCGCACATCATGAGATTTGCTGAACAGTGCCAAACAGTTTGTCGTACACAAGAATAAATAATTAAAAACAAGCTGTGATTTAACAATCCAACTTATACTCGTAGTTCCCTTTCTAAGGAAGAAATTCTTCAAAATCATATGTCAGTTTTGAATATTTTGAATATTCCAAACAACCAAAATGAATTTGAATTACCATATTTATATTGGATTCCGAAACTTCATAAAAATCCTTACGAACAAAGATACATAGCGGGTTCCAGTAAATGTTCAACCAAGCCTCTTTCTTTACTCCTCACTAAGATATTAACAGTGGTGAAGCAGAAACTTCAAGAGTACTGTGCAACAATATATTCGAGAAGTGGTGTAAATCAGATCTGGATACTTAAAAATTCCAAGGAACTTTTGGAAAATTTGAAATCGCAAGATTTTACCAAAATCAACAGCTTAAAAACTTATGACTTTTCTACTTTATACACAACCATTCCCCACGATAAATTAAAGTCCAGGCTTTTTGATATAATTGACAGCTGCTTTTTCAATGAAAATGGAACTCGTAAATATACTTACTTTGTCATTGGTCATTTGCAAAATTATTTTGTTAAAAAACATTCTGATTGTACACTCAAGTACTCTGAAGTTGACATTAAAAAGATGCTTGAGTTTCTGATTGACAATATCTATGTGGTTTTTGGAGACCAGGTCTTCCAACAATCTATTGGAATTCCCATGGGTACCAATTGCGCCCCGTTATTAGCAGACCTTTTTTTGTATTCATATGAAGCAGAATTTGTCCTAAATCTTGTACGTGAAAAGAAGAAAACACTTGCTATATCGACGATGTATTGTCAATTAACAATGGCTATTTTCATTCTTATGTCGATACGATGTATCCTGGTGAGCTTGAGATAAAAGATACCACAGAGTCTGACACATCTGTTTCATATTTGGATATTTTACTTGAAAAAGACGTTAATGGTAATCTAACAACCAAGCTTTATGATAAACGTGATGACTTTAACTTTTCAATCGTCAACTTCCCTTACTTATGCAGCAATATACCTTCATCACCTGCATACGGGGTATATATCTCTCAGTTGATTCGATACGCAAGAGCATGCTCTACGTATGAACAATTTCTAAAACGAGGTAAATTATTGACAAACAAGTTGATGAAACAAGAATATCAGCTGTCTCGTTTAATGTCATCATTTCGTAAGTTCTATGGTCTATACAATGAGCTTTTCAGCAAATACAATGTATCATTGAGACAAATGCTGACTGACGTTTTTCATACTAATTGTTAGGCCATTATTTACACACTGAATTGTCGACGGATTTTCCGTTATTTCCCGATCATGACAAGGAGCACACGGCGGGTGTGACCGGTCGGCAGGGGATGCTCACTCCTCCATGGCACCTGATCCCACCTCTGATGTTTAGAGGTCCGTGTTTGCTCTGCTCCTATTTTGTATTGTTTAATGGACTTTTGAGCTTGAATACTGTTCGTTATCTCCATATATTTCATAGATTAAATTTTTATTACTATGCTGGATGTTGTCCTAATCTGTAAGTAAATATTCAGTTCCTCGAAATATGTATAATTGTCATAAAAACATTGAATCAATTGTCAAATACGAACACAATAATAAGCTATTAAATGTACAAATGACTGCTGATTATAATAAATAGTTTGTAACAATTGTTCTAGCAATAACCTGAGTTATTTCAAATAATAACAATCTATAAAATCGCAGAGATACAAAATGCGAAACTCTTGCTAGTATGTACGTCACATCAACAAAGATGGCAGCGGGTTGTATACAAGAATATCCAGAACAAATAAATCGCGCTATTACAGTTCTTTGAGATTATATTATCTCACCCCCAGTTCATTAATAATGACAAGAAAACATGTAGTTTAAAAAGGTATGTGACTGAATTCATGAGTTACCAAATTAAATTAGAAAATAGATTATTTACATATCATCATGTGCTATAAACAGAATAAATACATAACATGTTTTTAGAAACAGAAACCGTCTTACAAACAATATAAACAGTTGAAATAATGTTTCTGCAAAGATGCAATAATAAAGTACACAATAAAATACAGTACAATGCCAGAGCTGAATGATGTTTAAATTATATATTACATATACATTATATAGATCTTACAATATATCTCAGTTGATTCGATACACTAGAGCTTGCTCTACTTATGACCAATTCCTAAAACGAGGTAGGTTATTGACAAACAAATTGATGAACAAGAATATCAGCAGTCTCGTTTGAAGTCATCATTTCGTAAGTTCTATTGTCAAAACAATGACCTTGTCTGCAAATCTATCATGAAGTCAAATGCTGACTGGCGTTTTTCATACTAATTGTTAGACCATTATTTACACACTGAATTGTCGACGAATTTTTTCCGTTATTTCCCGATCATGACAATGAGCACACGACGGGTGTGACCGGTCGGCAGGGGATGCTCACTCCTCCATGGCACCTGATCCCACCTCTGATGTTTTAGAGGTCCGTGTTTGCTCTGCTCCTGATTTGTATTGTTTAATGGACTTTTGAGCTTGAATACTGTTCGTTTTTTCCCCAAATATTTGATTTAAGGTTAGGGCGAAGGTTGGTAAAAACATGTCTTGAACAATCATGAATCGATATCGATACGATATCGATGATATCGACAGCAGGTCAAACGTAGTGCTTAGACACTACATACACACGAAACTTGCATGAAGAAATACAACCACAAGAACGATGACAAAATTATTTGATATCGAAATAATATCGATATCAATGGCAAATGCAATCTTCGTCAGTGTAAAGTATTTAAAGTCGCATATACAACAACAAGGACGATACCAACCAAGGGTTTAGGAAACATGATATGATATCGAAGCGATATCGTTAATATCGACATATCAACACTATAAAAAACTTCATAACGTAATGGTTTTCAAGTAACTCTCATGTTAAAAAGACACAGTATTTTTTGTTTGGGGGTGGGGGTATTCAACTGAACAATCGTGATTCGATATTCATATGATATCCTGGATATTTACAGAAAGAAAAACTTCGTAAACAAAAAGTGTACTAATAAACACATAAGTTTAAATAAATAATAGAACACACTATGATAAAGTAACCTGTCGATTACGTAACTACATCGTGTCTTGGACATAACTCTCAAAACAACACTATAAATATTTTAAAACTTACCATTCAAATTAAACAAAACAAAATTGAAATAAAAGGTTTCTTGGTAAAACAAACACAGAAACCATGAATCCATATAAACACTAATAAAGGCATCAAGTAAAGTTTCTCACAATCTTACCAGAAAGGCTTTTCTATTTTTTTTTATATATAGTACCAAAACGTTGCCCTCGTATTTGAAAGTTGAATTTAAAAAGAGATTCTCTGTCCTTTTGTATCTATAAAAGAATATTGACTTCAACCTCACATAAGCAAAGAATATTATATGACCCATCTTTAATCTGCAGTCTTATAATACGTCTAAGTACATTATCTTCACATAATATCTCTACCACTTGCTTCGTTATCCCAGGTCCTTTAAAGAAACCACAAGCTGTGAAACTGTAGCCATCGTGGGAAACCAATAACGATACGTCGTGAAGACGTTCTCCTGGAAGTAAATTCAGGAATTGGAAGTGTTTTTCTTAACGTTGACATCATCGAGAAATTAATCAATTGTACATTATTATTACTACAATACAATTTTGTAAGTCTTTAATATAATATAGAAGTGCCCTAAAGTGCTGTATATAACAGTTTTAAAATATTAATATCCAATGTGAGCAGAAAAAAAATGAGTAAATAAAAATAATTTGGATTATGCAATAGTAAACAGGTTTTTGATAACGAGTAGAGGTCCTCTTTTTTCTATTTTTTTCTAGCAGACTGTTCCAACAAGGAGCAACAGATACTTCAACCTGCTTAGCCGTATCCTTACATTTTGTTCCTTAAGGACAGATGATACAAACAGTTTTTTTTCTTTTGAGGAGACTTAATATCATGTCACAGTTTTAGAAAAGTGGATAATTCTTTGAATTTTTCTCCTTTGACTTGGAAAATGAAATACTTTCCATATTTCCCCCAAAAAGTACACAACTAGAGTAATCATTGTAAAAAATATACCAAGCCAGGTGAATTTTATGAGGAAATGCAAAATGGTAAAAATCAGCACATAGCACATAAGCTGATTTTTTACATTTTGCTTTTCCTCATAAAATTCACCTGGCTTGGTATATTTTTTTTTAAAGTTTATATTACACTTTCAGCATCAAGCTAACATATTCTGAAATTTATTTTTCATCTGTAAACCTTTACTGAGTGTGATTTGTCCATATTTGTAATTTTTTGAAGTATCAACTAATATTTTCCAAGTGTCCTTTCTTTTATGCAAGAAAATACAAGTTATTGAGTAAATGTAATATCAGTTCACTCTGTGCCGCTTTAGAAACATTTTTGAAGAAAAAAGAGGTTAAATGAATGAAGATTAAACAATTTTACCATGATTACTCTAGTTGTGTACTTTTTGGAGGAAATATGGAAAGTATTTCATTCTCCAAGTCAAAGGAGAAAAAAAATCAAAGAATTATCCAAAACTGTGACATGATATCAAGTCTCCTCAAAAGAAAACAAATTGTTCGTATCATCTGTCCTTAAATTTCAGGTGGGTGAACGATTTCTATATATTGAGATCTGATTTGACAATATCTATGTAGTTTTTGGAATCAAGTCTTCCGACAGTCTGCCGGAATTAAAATGGGTACCAATCGCCCCTTTATTAGCAGACCTATTTTTATATTCATATGAAGCATAATTTATTCAAATTTTGTTGAATTCAAATGAGATTACAACTTTGACAGTCTTTGACATATAAAAAGATCAGTTTTATTTATATCTTTAGAACATAAGTACCAAGATTTTTTCCCCGGTAGTTAGTCCTTGTCTTAAATTGAAAAGAAGAAAACAATGAATTAATCTGATTAAATGTCAGCCATAATGAGTTTTAGTCTGTCTTATGATAGTCATAATGTTGTTTATAAGTGTTCATAGAGTTTTGCTGATCTGCTATAAATGTGTGACTTAGGGTGACGAAAAGACAGTCTGACGCATTTAACAGTTTTTTAAATAAAATAAATCAAAGAGAAATGTCGAAAAGGATAAAGCAGTTTTAATCCATAATATTTTATTCACATTTGTTAGTACTTTCAAATCCTGTTACGTTTAAAGGCTGATTTTATGGACAAAATTATTATCAAAAGAGCTTTAATAAAGAATAATTAATTAAGGATGATGTTTACTCAGTTGGCGACAAAATTCCACTGATGCGAATGAAAATCATCTATTGTACATTGTAGACCTATGAAGTAGTTATTATTCACTTTCAAATAACTAGGCCAATGACGTACTTTTCATGCTAGATGCATCAGAGTATTTCTAAAAAAAATCCTTATGATTTAACACTATTACCCAAAGTTTCTTTAAGAGCATTCTTAGTAAAGCAAAAACGCTGCGTAACGAAATATAATGAAAAAGGGATAGTGTAACAAAATAGAAATAAAAAGTTTAATTATGAAGAAAGTGTTAATAGAGAGGTTTCGCAAACAATATTTACTGTATTTGTACGAGTAGTATTGGAAAGCTATGCACTACGTCATCACTTTTGCTAATGATGAAATTCTACACGACTCGTATCGACTTTTGTGTAGATCTCCGAGTAACCGAAGTGAAACTTTTATTTTCTTATTTGCTTTTTATTTTAATCAATATGTGTGTTTTCCCCTAAAATCTGAAGATTTGGTGCAAGTACTGTTATAGGACTTTTACAGCCGACGGCTTACTTTGATTTTAAACCTTCCTTATGTACGGAGGTACGGAATTGATAATAGACAAGAAAACCTTAACAGTGGTTATAGGTATGGTGGTAGGGGAACTAAAATGATTTATCGGTATGAAACCAACGCAAGAGATGATGGGAGGCAGAAATACATAACTTAAACTACCTTACTCGTGAAGGGTATTATTTCCTCTCAATTTTATTTTTTTGAAGGAATGAAATAAGGAAGAAGAAAAACATTTCTGAAGGAAAACTAAGCAAGAATTGGTCAATGTGGGAATGGAGGGGGTTGAGGGTAGGGTGAGTGCCGATCCCCTCCTAGACAACGTAATATTTGCTTTGAAATGGCATTTTTATCGCAAAAGAGCTACCATATTTTGTCCTAGTGTAGAAGTAAGTCGTCGTTTGTAAAAGTCAGCGCTTCTTGCAAAAGTCCATTAGGAACTGGTAAAATGTTGTTTTTTTTTTAAGTGTTAGATATACTTATCTTGACTCAGAGCATGCTTTTGCGAATCAAGGTTGTAAGAATTCTTTTTAAAATTTATTTTTGTAAACATTGGTATATATGCAATTAATAGTGAAGTACATTATAGATTTAAGTGAATAAACTTACAAAACAAAATAAATGAAATTATCCGAAGATAAAAACTTTTGCATTTAAAGCATTTATAAGTAAACGTACAATTTATAATTGTTAAAATAGGAATTCTTTATTATAAACTATTTAAAGAACTGTTTACTTGAAAAAAGTACCAAATTAATTTTTGCATAAAATCCTTTTTAAAAATGTAAATAATTTTTTTTTCAAAAATTAGTCCGAATTTCTTCTACATCACAAAAAATTCTAAATGTGTTGCTATAACCTTCATAAAGCAAAAACATAAGTTATGATCTTGATGTTAATTTAGTATATGGATATTTTGACCGCTTAGAATGATTTTTTATTAAAGGCATTATCTTTATAGAAATCTGTTTCTGTCAACTAAAACCCTCAGTATATCCTTGAATAAAAATGCATTAACATCAATTACTGATGAACTCTGTTTTGTATTTAAAAAACCTCAACAGCAAAATTCTCAAAAAAAAATTTTAATATGCGTTTATAAAATAAAGGCAGGAATCGGGAGTAAGCGAGCGTAATTCCTAAAATCTTTTTATAGTCTTTTCAGTAAAACTGCATATCGCTGTTCTATGGGAACCCAGTATACTTTGATAATCACAGGTGGTCAAACTTCTTTGTGTTTAATTATTATAGTACCGATATTTTGAATTCTTATATAATATATGTTATTTTATCATGATAATAATCATTCTTACTATTATTATTATTATCATCATTAGCAGTGTTATACTAGTTGCTTTCTCTTGAATATGATGTGTGTATTAGATACTAGAGCTTCACATACCTAAGACATCCTGTCTATTGTATAATCTTACAAAAGATATGATGTAATGTCCTCCTAAGTTAATCTGAATCCAGGGAGAGGATTCGAAATCTGAATGAAAACACTGAATTGCACTTTCTAGGTTGACTGTCCTCCCGTCAACAGCCCAAACTGCCGCATACCTGCCAGTGTCGGGAGCAAATGTGAACGACGAATGTGCCGACTGTCTCAATGCGGCGTTTTTTGTTGAGTATCTTTCTGAAATATAGAGAAAATCCACTGAATGACTTTTAGCCATTATAAAATCACGCATTCCTACTGGTTAGTACATGCTTTGATAACGTTTTTTTTAATTCAGAATTTAACAGAGATGCCTGGGAAAAAGAAATAAAAAGGACTGTAGAAATGCAAATAGTGTCTAAGATTAAAGTTTTTAAATTCTGATACTCGCTTTAAGACCTTGAAATGCGATTCAGAGAAATTAAAGCGATAAGTATACAAGAAAACATGTCCATTTACTATAATTGTGTGAAAATATACGATGATTTCTACTTTGCAATCATAGGATTAACGATGCAACCACTTGACACTTCTTGACATTAGGTGACGTGACAACCTGATTCCAAACCTGTCAATTATTTTCACAGTTTTAAGTATCATTCAGGTCTATATTTTTCATGATTTTTTTTCAATGAAATATGGAGATAACACCTTTGAGAGCTGCTTTTTCAATAAAAATTTACTTACCTTGTCATTGGTCATTTACAAAATTACTTTGTTAAAAACAATCTGATTGTACACACAAGTACACTGAAGTTTACTATAAAAAATGCTCGAGTTTCTAATTGACAATATCTATGTGGTTTTTGGAGACCAAGTCTTCCAACACTCTATTAGAATGCCCATGGGTACCAATTGCGCCCCGTTATTCGCAGACCAATTTTTGTATTCCTAATAAGCAGAATTTGTTCAAAATCTTTTACGTGAAAAGAAGAAAGCACTTCCTGTGGCCTTCAACTCGACATTAAGATATATCGACGACGTATTGGCAATTAACAATGGTTATTTCCATTCATTCGTATGTCGATACGATATATCCTAGTGAGCTTGAGATAAAAGATACCACAGAGTCTGACACATCTGTTTCATATTTGGATATTTTATTAGAAAAAGACATTAATGGTAATCTAACAACAAAGCTTTATAATAAACGTGATGACTTTAACTTTTCAATCGTCAACTTCCCTTACTTATGCAGCAATATATCCTCATCACCAGCATACGGGGTTTATATCTCTCAGTTGATTCGATACCAGAGCATGCTCTACTTATGAACAATTTCTAAAACGAGGTTAGCAACTGACAAACAAGTTGATGAAACAAGAATATCAACAGTCTCGTTTAAAGTCATCATTTGGTAAGTTCTATGGTCTATACAATGACCTTGTCAGCAAATACAATCTATCATTAAGTCAAATGCTGACTGACTGTTTTCATACTGATTGTTAGGCCATTATTTACACACTGAATTGTCGAAGGATTTTTCCGTTATTTCCCGATCATGACAAGGAGCACACGTCGGGTGTGAGCGGTCGGCAGAGGATGCTCACTTCCTTTGCTTCCTTTGTCCATTGTTGACAGAACTTGAAGTTAGCTACGTTTCCCTTATATTTACAGAGCTGTTGCCAGGTTTTGAACTCTCAGAACCAATAACAAGACCTGAGATGAATTTTTTGTCGAGTGAAACAATGAGTAAAGGTGCTCCTGTAAATCGTATTTCATATTAGGATATATCATGTGAAACAAGAAAATGGCCAATCTCGTTTGAAATCCTAATATTTCCTTTACAGGGAATAACCATTGGCTAGGTGTTACTGATATGGTCTTGGAACATATCTGGGTGTATGCATCTTCTCTATCTTCTATGACCGTCCGGAATTGGAACCCGGGTGATCCAAGCGGAGTTTTGGACCAAGATTGTGCTTTCTTGGAAAACACACATGGGAAACTTATAGATCATATATATGACTCATCATATCGGTTTGTTTGTGAAATGGAGAATTTGTAGGTATATGTGGTTCATCTCACGCAAGAAGACGTTTTACAATTGAGTTCATTTAGGTTTTGATTTTCTCAAGATATTTTATTTTGTATATCATATTGGACTATTATCATATTATTACAAGATTTATTATCTAATGTAATAGATAATAGCGGAGTAGTTGTATACAATAAATAGAAATGAATACATGTATGCTGAAATTAAAGGCAACATTCGCACATTTTTATGTCATAGTGAAATTTTTAATCTTTCTGTTCTCAGGTGACATTTACCGCCCCCTGTTGTATGAACTCCGTAGAAACAGAAAGAATAGATCGAAGCTTTTTTGTTTTTGTTTTTGTTTAAGGCCTCTTCGAGAGATTTTCACTTATATTAAGATGCCCTAACTTGTAGTTGGAGGGCTGAAAATTTAGACATGTACTCGACACCTACGGCTTTTGACCACTGAATGATCATTTTCGTACCAGCACTTACTGCGTCATGTGACCTCGGTTTATACTGTCTCTCCCATAGGACCGGTCTCCGCGTCATACAGTGGATTCGAACCCTGACGGATCTTTTTGTTTAGTATTTTTTAAAATTTATAGGGAAAATCTAATGAATGAATTATTTCTAACCTTGGAAAAATTACAAATTCTTACAGATAATTATATACTTATGATACACGTGTTATAATTCAGATATTATTTCAGAGATGCATGAGGAAAAGATCAAAAGGATCTTAAACATGGATAAGTATCAATGATTAAAGTTAATAAACTCTGATACACACTATAAATTTTTATAAGTGTAATTCACGAAAATAGAAACATGGGTTAAAACTGAATAGAAGGAAAAGATAACTGTTGATTTTTTTTTCAAAACAACGTCTACTTAAGGACATTGTAGGAACTGTGGCACTGATGAAAAAATTTTAGAGCTTCGATGCTTCTATGCATGAAACGCTAAAAAACCCTCACATTTTCACAAATAAAAACATTTCACTGATTGCAAAAGAATCACACATGCTTATAAGATTACAATTCTAGTTTGAAATAAAGAATTCTTACCACTTATTTCCTACAATGCTTCTACAGTATGTAAATATGGCTATTAGTGTATAATACATAAGTACAATACATAACATCATGGTATCTTTAACTGACTGACTAAATAACTAATTGATCTACTTCTTATTATTTTCCTGACAGTCAACTGAGCATCACAAATTCAAAGTAGATAACCTTATTTGCCTACACAGTAAAAGGCAAGGATCCTGTACAGGATCCTGTTGACGGTGGTGGGGGTGGAGGGGGGCTTATTGTTTATTCTTTTATGCATAAAGTTTATCTATAACAAACAATTAGCAAATAGGAAAACTATCCACGGCCTTAATTAGTCCTGGCGACACGAATTCCCTAGTTACTATAAATATTTCATGGTTTGGGCAACATGTTATTTGTAAAAAGGAAGACAGTAGAACTAAAGATTCTGATCCAAGATTTCTAGACTCTAGTTAATTTAAAGTTTTTATTCCTCTTTACCTTAGAATGAAATCACACTGGCATGGTTGGTTCAGAAGAGGAAGAATCAAATTTATTCCTAATTTTACCACGCACTCTCGGAACTTGACCGACGGGGAACATTCAATTATTGATTTTTTTTCTCTCCTTTCTTAGAACTTAAGATTTAGATTTTTTGAAGATTCTTAAAAATATTTTTTTGGTTTAAATATAACACTGTTTAATGGATTGCTCCATATACATACCATACTGTTGCCAATCACTTTCCAGAATTCCTGGAGAATACGTCACTGTACAATCCCAATAGCAGAACTCTTCAAATGGATTGTAAAAGTAGGTCACACATTTCATTTCTACACAAAATATCGCACAGTGAATCAGACTGTCGACTCTTAGAAACTTGCACTGATGATAGCTATATTTTGATGAAGCGTTCTTCATAACAAACCGTGATACTGCCGCTGTAATTGATATAGCATGGAAGATTGTTAAAATGAAATGCAATTTTTTTTTCTTCATGTTAAAAATGGTTTAATACTATCATTCAAAATGGTGATACTGCAAGTCAAATATATAATTCTTTTATTCTAAAAATTAAGGGAAATATGGTATCAATAGCGCATATGGCAGCAACTTTATAGAGATAATTATTAATGAATAAACTGCATACTAAATCAGGGTTTCCTTATAATCTTCAGAGGAAACAATATTGGTTCAATATAGCACATGAATGTTTAAACCTTTTTTTCTATC
Organism: Saccostrea echinata; assembly: GCF_033153115.1. Classification (NCBI taxonomy): domain Eukaryota; kingdom Metazoa; phylum Mollusca; class Bivalvia; order Ostreida; family Ostreidae; genus Saccostrea; species Saccostrea echinata. The sequence continues at coordinate 3,468,108 of NW_026889809.1, forward strand.
ATAAAGAGAATTACAGAATGCTAGGATTTTCTCCGTTTAAAAACACAATAAATGTGTCCCAATTGAATAAGCTTTCATAAAATCTATTCATTAATCGTTTGCCATGATACAGTTTTTACAATAATGAACAATTGCTTTAAACAGAAAGTAGTGATTTTTAATGATTTCTAAGTGGCAGATAATCAGGAAGAATAACGAGTCTGAGTGTGATTTTTTATACTGATTTAAAAATATAGAATTGTGTAAAAATTGTTTATTAATATATATAGCCTATTTATTTTTTGAACTTTGGATGCCCAGGGGCCGAATATTTAGAGTTTTTATAATATATGCAGGCGCGTACAGTTTCTTTGGACGCTGGATTGGCAAACCAGAAACTTTTGGCAAGGAAAAGAAGAAATTCTTAAATAAAGGGAAAAGATGCCCAAAATAGAGAAACCTATTTTGTGGCGGTGATGGGAATGGCATGTAGATGAAATTTAAAATTAATGAATAAACCGCAAAAGACTATTGTCTGAAAAAAGAGGGGGACCCCCCCACCCCCCACCCCCCTCTCGATGCTTACTTCAAAACTGTTGTCATCACACGAGTTTTCCTTTGTATTTGTATTTTTCTAATTTTTTGGGAATACACAAGCTTTCCTTTTTTCTGAATAAACACATTCGGTTTTCCTTGAAAATTAAAAAAAGAAAAGTATTTTTTTTTTAATAAGCGTCATTCTCTATTTACGTAAATCATGCTTAATAGTACATAAGATTGAAATACATTTTGATGTTTTAACGCATACATATGAAACAACATCATTCATATGAAAGCATTTTAAAACTTTAATTTTGATATAATTTTTAATTGTTTAATTTAATGTTGACAATTGCATTCATAAATAAAACTTATGTAATTAAGTTGCATATACATGTATAATTTTACAATGATACAAAAGTACAAAATAACGAACAGTGAGATGTATCATAAATCAAATATGGAGATACATGTAACGAACAGTAACTAAGCTAAAAAGTCCATAGAAAAAAAAATACAAATCAGGAGTAGAGCAAACACAGACCTCTAAAATCAATAGGGATGGGATCAGGTGTCATGGAGCATCCCGCCTTGGGCTCCCTGTCAGGATCAGGAAAACGGAAAAAATTCGTAGACAATTCAATGTGAAAATAATGGCCTAATAATTAGTACGAAAAACATCAGTCAGCATTCGACTTAATGATAGACTGTATTTGCTGACAAGGTCATTGTATCTACCATAGAACTTGTGAAATGATGACTTTAAACGAGACTGTTGATATTCCTGTTTCAACAACTTGTTTGTTAATAGCTTGCCTCGTTTTAGAAATTGTTCGTACATAGAGCATGCTTTTGCATATCGAATCAACTTGGAGATGTAAACCCCTTATGAAGGTGATAAGGGTATATTGCTACTTAAGTAAGGGAAGTTGACGATAGAAATGTTGAAGTCATCACGTTTATCATTAAGATTTGTTATTAGGTTATCATTAACTTCTTTTTTCTCGTAAAAATATCCAAATATGAAATCCAGTAAAAATCGTAAAAGTTACAAAACACGGAACATTTGTATCACCATATGTGGGATCAGATGCCTATAGGGTAAAAGCATCCCCTGTCGACCGGTCACATAGGACTTTAGCACTTTACATTGATCAGATAAACGGAATACTAGTAATCCGTAATTAAAATGTGATTAACAATGCCTAACGACTGATAGGAAATATTCCAGTAAAAATTCGACCTAACGATAATTTCTCTTTCCAAAATTTCATAATAGCTACCAAAGAGTTTATGAAATGTTGATTTTCAAAGGGTTTTTTACAGGCCTGTAATGTCAACTTATCTATCAGTAGCCTATGTCAATTTGATAATTGATTATACTCAAGGTATGCCTTTTGAACTAAATCATTTTAAAAAAAAAGATGTGCAAGTTATAGTGAATATTACTGCTGATAAATAAAGTTGACAAGAAAAGCTGATGTCATCCCTTTTGTCCCATAGATTATTACTTGCAATGGCCATTGCCATTTTTGGTCAGTCAGCAAACATTCATTTATGAAAGAGTTGTTGGAGACTGCGTGGTGTTTTTATTTCAAGTTTACTAGGATATATCGAGACGATATATGAATAAAAGATAATTACTGTTAATTGATTATTGTCGTCAATATATTTAAATGCCGGAAGAAGACAACAGCAAGAGTTTTCTTCTTCTCATGGGGAAATTTATTAACTCAATCCCGAAATTAGAAATTTGAAATTATTTATATACTTCTTGCTTAAAGCAGATTTTCCAGTTAGTTACCTATCAGAATATCGTAAGGCTTTGTAGGTTTGTTTTCAGTTTGGAATTTTTAAAGCAGCCCTGGATATATTTCCTCTTTATGGAATGAGGATGTAGCAGTATTTAATAATTGAACGGAATTAAGAAATGACATTACTCTTTGTGTAAGACAAAAAATAAGCACATTTTTTGCAAATATATATCAACAAAATACTTCAAGAAACAACAGCATTTCTAAAGTTTTCATCACTTCTTTCTGATTTCTTGTAAGCGTTAAAATCCTGTTAGAATATGATCTAACATTTCAAAATAAAACTAATTGATATTTGATATTTTGAGGCCTTAGCCTTCAGCTAGATGATTCCTTATGTCGCTACTGAACAAGTCAGGTTTCCTATTTTCAAAAACCAGAAGACGTTGTAAAAAGTAACGTCGAAATGCTTTCTTACAAGTAACCTTTTATTGTCCCGACGACAAATTGCATATTTGTGCCATATACCCCGGTCATCAGCGACATTATAGTACGATTTAGCTCATATTTCTCAGATATGAAGGTAAAATGAAATATGTGGAGATAACGAACAGTATTCGAGCCCAAAAATCCAAAAAACATTACAAAATAGGAGCAGAGCAAACACGGACCTCTGACATCAGAGGTGGGATCAGGTGCCATGGAGAAGTGAGCATCCCCTGCTGACCGGTCACTCCCGCGTGTGCTCCTTGTCATGATCGGGAAAGAACGGAAAAATCCTTCGACAATTCAGTGTGTAAATAATGATATGCAACTATATCTTATTAGTTAACCCCGATCTTTCAATAAAATATGTGGAGATAACGAACAACATTCGAGCTCAAAAGTCCATTAAACATTACAAAATAGGAGCAGAGCAGACAATTCAGTGTGTAAATAATGGCCTAACAATTAGTATGAAAAAAGTCAGTCAGCATTTGACTTAATGATAGACTGTATTTGCTGACAAGGCCATTGTATCGACAATAGAACGTACGAAATGATGACTTTAAACGGGACTGTTGATATTCTTATATATATGGGGGCATGTTTTGATTAAAAAACAGATTACAAGAAGAGACTCCAGACAATCAAAATAAGTTTGGCCCTGTTGTTCTTAAGGAGAGGAATTAAAAGATTTTCCCTAAGTCTATATTTCTCTGTTAAACTTTAATTACCTTTTTTGGTCACACCCCGATTTAAATGAGTTTTAAATGACCTAACCCTATTTCCTCTACTAGATTCCCTAATTATCTACCCTTGTCGAAGAACTGCACTTCATTTGAACAAACTTGAAATTTATTCACCCAAGCATCGTTCAGCAACGATCTCATGAAAGGTGACGATACATCAACAGTGGAAAATTCTCGTTATATTGCTATTTTATATTGAAAGATGGAGAAAATATATACTCAACTAAATACATAAGCTAGAAATTCATGTGCTATAAATAGCTCTACAAAGTTAGAAAGGTATATATATGCATGCATTGTTTTTACTGCTGAATAAAAAGTAAAATTTAAAAATTAGATGCTTCATTACATTAAAAAAGATAACGAAACCCAACAATACCATTTTACAAGTACATATTAACAATATCTTCAAAGTTTTTAGTATTCTATATTGAATACAGTGTGTAAAAGAGGTATTTCATAATAAAGTACAACAATGATATAGCAATGTATATTCATGTGTCCGTATACTTTTCACATCAAAGCAACATTCTAATATTTATTTATCATTTAAATTTTTAAAAAAAGAATGTCAATTAGTTTTTCGTGTAGCATACACAATAACAATCCGTACCAATTTTGACATAATTTTGACATGTGACAAAATTCCTCACATCAATTCTAAAGAGTCTTTTTTATCTCTAATTTATTTCCCTTTTTAAAAGAAAAAAATACGAAATGTGATTGATTTCATAAATCCTGTAAACAATACAAATCGTGAACAGGGAAACATACGCACTCCTGGAAACACCAGAGGTGGGATTAGGTGCCCTTGAGGAGAAAGCATCACCTGTTGATCGTTCAAACTTAATATTGATTAGGTATCGGAGAAACTTGTAGTCAAAACTAGTATAAAAATCATTGCTAAACCAATGATGTGTAACATAGTAGTCAGAACTCGATCCAACAATTGTTGCATTTGCAATCAAATTCATTACATCGAATATAGCAAATTGCAAAATGAGGACTTTAAACGAGCCGAAAGTCTTATAACATCAACCTATCTGTTAGTACATTGCATCGTTTTGGTAATTATGGTACTCAGAACTTGCTCTTGCGTACCGAATATCATGGGAGACAAACACCATATGCATGAAATATATGGAGATAACGAACAGTATTCAAGCTCAAAAGTCCATAAAACATTACAAAATAGGAGCAGAGCAAACACGGACCTCCAAACATCAGAGGTGGGATCAGGTGCCATGGAAGAGTGAGCATCCCCTGCCGACCGGTCACACCCGCCGTGTGCTCCTTGTCATGATCGGGAAATAACGGAAAAATCCGTCGACAATTCAGTGTGTAAATAATGGCCTAACAATTACACGTAGTGTGAAAAACGTCAGTCAGCATTTGACTCAATGATAAATTGTATTTGTTGACAAGGTCATTGTATCGACAATAGAACTTCCGAAATGATGACTTTAAACGAGACAGCTGATATTCTTGTTTCATCAACTTATTTGTCAATAATTTACCTCGTTTTAGAAATTGTACATACGTATCGAATCAACTGAGAGATATATACCCCGTATGCAGGTGATGAAGGTATATTGCTGCATAAGTAATGGAAGTTGACGATTGAAAAGTTAAAGTCATCACGTTTATCATAAAGCTTGGTTGTTAGATTACCATTAACGTCTTTTTCAAGTAAAATATCCAAATATGAAACAGATGTGTCAGACTCTGTGGTATCTTTTATCTCAAGTTCACAAGGATATATCGTATCGACATAAGAATGGAAATAGCCATTGTTAATTGACAATACGTCGTCGATATATCTAAATGTCGAGTTGAAGGCCACAGCAAGTGTTTTCTTCTTTTCACGTACAAGATTTTGGACAAATTCTGCATTTGATAGTGGAATATTACTGAATAAATAGAACTTCCAATTGACTATTGAGAAGCTGACGAAATCACATTTCACGATTTTTCATACACAAATAACTTTAATTTTTTATTTCAAAAAAATTTTGTGACTGTAATTAAACAACGAATTTAATAAAAATTATCAATCCTTTTGTATTTATAGAGAAATATTGACTTCAATCTCACACAAGCAAAGAATATTATTTAAACCATCTGTAATCTGCAGTCTCACAATGTTTCTAAGTACATTATCTTCACATAATATCTCCACAACTTGTTTGGTTATCCCAGGTCCTTTAAAGAATCCACAAACTGTAAAACTGTAGCCGTCCTGGGACACCAACAATGACAAGTCATGAAGACGCTCTTCTTAAAGAAATTAAGAAATTTGAAATGTTATTTTTTAATAAATCGTGTAATTAATTTTATGTCATTAATACTTTTATTTAAAATGCATAAAGCGCTACATATACAAGAACTCCAAGTAATTTGAATAAGAAAATTCAAACGTATATCATGATACTTTTCAAAATTATTTGAACTTTAATGCTACGAAAATTGGGTCAGGAAGAACGTCAAAATGTACTCACTATACACTACATAATGTCTATAGTCACATCTCTTTAAAATGGTTTTAAAACAAAGTTAAAATCATACACTCGAACCGTGTATTGACACATCATTTTATCTGCCATTTATGTCATATATTGCTTCGTTGAACAGAAATCAATTAAAGAAGACATGTAGCCCTTATTGAAAAGGGTAAAAAGAATGACGTCGCATTACATGTACGTCACGACTGCGAGTAGTGCCTTTGTTTTACAATTGGTTAAACTCCAAAACAACTCAGAAAATTTGGGTGGAAGCAAGAAATATATCAGAAGTTAGCTGTGCATTATTTAAATGCTGCTAAGTTTATTTTTTTTAATTTAGAGACTCCATCGAACAGTGGATGTCCAAGGGAAATGGATTATCAGCAAAAATTCTGGTCAAAAGCGTTAACTAAGAAACGCCACGGACGGTGAAGAAAGCTCATTTTTGTGGAACTTGTGAAAAGCGGGTTATGCAATAAAAAAAAATGAAACGCTGACGAAATAATTAAGAAACTTGAATAATCTTTCGCAAACTAAGTGTCAAGTACTATAGGAACTTTATTTAATAAATAGGTAAGGAACACAGGCTGTGTGTGGATGAAATGGGGGAGTTTTTAAAAAAAGAAAAAGAAACCGTCATAACGTTATGTTTTTGACGTTACATTGAAAGAATGCTCATCAGTGACAAAATATCATGGTACATAAAAAAAACGGTAACATGAGTTCCAATTGATCAACTGAAATGAAACTGCATACATCGGCAAAATTATTTTTTTTTTAAATTTTTTTTTCTTGGCATATAATAATGTGTTGATAAAATATGAAGATGACAAACAGTAATAAACACAGAGCTCTAAAACATCAGAGGTGGGATCAGGTGCCATGGAACTGTAAGCATTTTCTAAAATTTATATGAGAGAGAACGACATTTTCTTCCTACTTTTTGTATAACTCTCTTAATATAAAATACAAAAAAAAAAAAAAAAAAAAAAAAAAAAAAAAAAAGCGTGTATTGGATTTGCTGTTCTTTTGGAGCTGTTACTTTGTCATACTTCCCTGCAAGGGTACGTATCCTACAAAGATTTTTTTATCTTTATATAAATCACAGAGTGCATATTAATTTTTAAATTTTATATTGATATTTTTCTCTTTTGTTCACAGCTCCCTGATTGACTCTAACAAGATCACATGATCAAGCATAAAATGGCATACTGTTTCTATTAAAAGCTTCCAAAATGCATATATTGACTGTATAATTCTAAAATATTAAACAATCTTCTGTTCAATAACAATAATTATGACATCACAATAGTTGATGATGACAGAGTGTTGCTAAAACGTGTTCGATCGATTCTCTTTCTCTAAGGCTGTTATATCTAGTGATTGACATCATCAGAAGGCTACATTTGTATATTTTACTGCTACATTTGTATATTTTACTGCTACATTTGTATATTTTACTGCTACATTTGTATATTTTACTGATATATTTGTATATTTTACTGCTACATTTGTATATATTACTGCTACATTTGTATATTTTACTGCTTTCACTGATATAAAAGTTTGACTGTTAAACTTAACATGCCTAAGACATCCTGTCTATTGTATAATCTTATAAAAGATATGATGTAATGTCCTCCTAAGTTAATTTGAATCCAGGGTGATAATTCAAAATCGGAAATAAAACACAGTTCAAGGTTTGCAATCTTCCCATCAACAGCCCAACTTGCCACATACCCGCCCTTGTCAAGAGAATATGTGGACGACGAATGTGCAGGCTGCCCCAACGCGGCGTTTTTTTGTTGAGTATCTTTCTGAAATTAACAGGGGAAAACTAATGGATGAAAAGTTTCTAACCAAAAAAGATCATACATTCTTAGATGTAAGTGTATACATTTGATACACGTGCTGTTATTTAGATATTATTACAGAGAAGCATGAGAAAAATATATCAAAAGGATCTTAGAAATGGATAGGTATTAAGGATTTAAAGTTGATAAACTCATGATAATGATATATGCAATAAGATGCAACTGTGATACATTAGAATAAAAGCGGTGCTTGAACCTGAAAAATGAAAATAAAAATTCAAAAAAAAAAATATTTTAAAACTCCATCTAAAGAGTCATTGTAGGCACAAATACTTTAGTATTGCCATTTAAACTCGTATTTATAAAACTCAAGCATTTTCACAAATAAAACACTTTTACCGATTGTAAAAGAAAAAGACATCCTGTTGCTTTTACAAGATTAGAAGGTGTATAGAATACAGGAATCGTATGATTAATGTTCCACAATATAATATTTGATTGTACAGTGTGAAAAATATATATAATAGTGTATATTACAAAAAAAAAATCATGACACGTTAATCTGTTTAAATAACTAATTGATTAAACTATTTCTTTCATTTTTATGTAGATTTATATATGTTGATGGTCAGCTGACCGACTAGAAAAGAAAGTAAATAAATAGTTCAATTAATCACACTTGCCGTACAATGAAGCATAAAATCAATTTTTGATGGTAGGATCATCAGATTATACATCATGTTTGTCTATTAGATACAAAAGTGCGCAGAGGAAACCTAGGTATGACTTCTGACACAGCAACACGAATTTCCTAACTTTTACACGTGGTTTTAAGAACATGTTTGAAAGAAGTACAGGATTATAGGAGATCGGAAATTCTAATTCAAGCTTTCAAGACCCCGGAAATTTACAGTTATTTCCCTTCACCAAGGAATGAAATCTCGGATGATTGGTTGGGATTGGCTCAGCAAAGAAAACAATGCTATTATTCAAGCTTGACGGACAAGAACATTCAGCTTAAGAGTTTTAGAAAAATAACATTAAGACTTCAGAAGAGGTAGACCATTGTTAGTAAGTGTTAGTAGAAATAACAGCGTTAAATGGAATGTTTTAGGTACAAACCATACTGCTGCCAATCGCTTTCCAGAATTCCTGGAGAATACGTCACTGTACAACCCCAATAGCAAAACTCTTCAAATGGATTGTAAAAGTAGGTCACACATTTCATTTCTACACAAAATATCGCACAGTGAATCAGACTATAGACTCTTAGAAACTTGCACTGATTATAACTGTATTTTGATGAAGAGTCTTTCCTACGAAATCGTGATATCGCCGTTGTAATTGATACCGTGATATCGCAGTTGTAATTGATACCGTGATATCGTCGTTGTAATTGATATAGCATGAATGATTAAAATGAAATGCAGAAGAACTTTCTTCATGTCAAGAACAGTCTTTATATAAAATCCCAAAATGATAATACAGTTAGTCCAAATATATCTTTCTTATATTCCAAATATCAAGAGAAATATGGTATCAGTAATGCATTGATATCGGCTTCATAGAGATAATCATTTATGAACAAACTGCATACTAAATCAGTTTGATCTTTTATATGAATTTATGCTCAATATGGCATATAAATGTTTTAAAAATTGTTTTTCTTTACTCATAGAGAGAATTGCCTAGTTATAATAAGATTTTCCTGTCTATAGTTACATAGATGTTTAAAAGCATAATAAACCATACAACCTTTATTTAAAAAGCATTCCTAATTCCATTTTCAATACCTCTTATATTAATGCTCTAAAAAGAAAATTCTTGAATGATATCTAAGTAGCATATTGACATAGTGAATATCATTTAAGTTATAATTCTAATACATATAAAAAAAAATTACATATCTCTTTGAAATAATTATGGAAAAATAGCATATAGAGGTGAATAATCACTACTTATATGTGTATGTAACCACCTGTTTGGTTGCGTAATTTCCCGGTTGTTTTTTTTTTAATTATTTATTTTTATATGCTAAGATACATTTTCATTTTTCTTAATAGTCATAAATATTTCAATGTTCATAAAAATAGATTTTTTTAGAAGAGAGTGGTTTAAAAGATTCCACTTCTTTCGAGTTTTAACATCGTTAATTCTAAAATTCTCTATGCATAATATGATTCAAATATTTTGGGGTTTTTTTATGATTTCCCTATGTTTTCATTAAGATCTATTTTTTCACTCCTTTCCTTTCTGACAATTTATAGCAGCTTTGAAACACTAATGTAAAGTACCAAAAATAGAGTAATTTATGAAGCCAATGAGACAAAAAAAGTAGTTATACAAATTACTGTTTTTGATTAAATGTATCGAGAAAAAGAAACCAAACAAACATAATAGTAACAAAGGTATGCAGAGACACATTGCGTAAACATAAAACTGCATATATAGCATATTATTTTAGCGAGATTTAGAGGCTGTCATTAATTAGAGCACCGTAAATATTCGCCTATAAGTCGTTCCGCATTATTACCCTCTTTCTTGTCATGATTAGAATTGAACTGAAATCCAAAAAGATTCTGTATGAAAACAAGTTTTATTTTAAATGAAATGTGATATGAATATTGCAATTGCCGTTAGCTGTATAATAATGATATGTTTTGCTTAAACTGCATGCTTAATCAAAGGTTTATTCCGGATAAATCTACAAATCTCATAAAGAGACAATTTCAGTTCAGTACAACGCATATCATTGTTTAAATTTTCTTGCCCAAATTAAGTGTAGAAGATGAAACTTCGGAGTTTTAGAAGAACTTCGGCTTAAAGCACCAGTGACTATGAAATTAACGATTAACTAAAACAATTGTTTTGAGCCTTAAACAAATTGTTTCTGAAAGCGATAAATTAATAGCAAACATTTACATTTTATCTGAATAGTACGAATTACTTTACATGTCTTGTCTACTATTTTCTTATCATTTCAAATAATTTTGACACCTCAATTTACCTTGATATTTTTTTCTTTCTGTTCTAGTCAACTGCATGTGAGTATCAAACAACTTGGTTTGAATTTTCTCATGTCAATATCAATTTGATTTTTTTCATCATTTTTAATTAGGTTGTAGATCAGGATTGCTGCAGTTCCAGTTTTACCGATTCCAAACTCTGTACTTAATTGGAATGGAGCCTAAGGATGCTTTACTTTTTGTCATCAATGAGAGACGAGACAATTTATCAAATCCAATGTATTTTAATACTCTATTCCTGAATTTTGTAATAGTAAATGTAAATAAATATGAATATATCGTTTTAAGCACAAAATCATGAAGTTACTGGTTGATAATTTTAAAAATTATGACAAAAGAATTCTGAAATGAAATATGAAGATAAGAATAGTATTCAAGCTCAAAAGTCCATTGAAACAATACACATTTTAAGCAGATCAAACACCGACCTCTAAAACATCAGAGATGGAATCAGGTGCCTTGAAGGAGTAAGCATCCCCTGTCGCCAGGTCACACTTGCCGTGTGCTCCTTGTCATGATTGGGCAAACGAAAAATCCGTCGAAATTCAATGTGAAAATAATGGCCTAACAATTTGTATGAAAAACATCTTTCAACATTCGACTTAATAAGAAATTGTATTTGCTGACAAGTTCATTGTATCGAAAATAGCCATGGCAAAATTTTGACTACAAGCAAGACTGTTGATATTCTTGTTTCATCAACATATTTGTCAATATCTTGCCTCGTTTTAGAAATTGTTCCTACGTAGAGCATGCCCTTGCGTATCGAATCAACTGGGAGACATAAACTTCATATGCGATTGATAATGGTATATTGCTACATAAATAAGAGAAGTTGACGATAGAAAAATATAATTCATTACGTTTATCATTAAGTTTTGTTGTCAGATTACCATTATTTTTTTTAGTAAAATAATCAAATATGAAATAGATGTATCAAACTCTATGGTATCTAATATTTTGAGTTCAAAGGAATATATCAAATCAATCTAGGAATGAAGATGAATTTGTGAATAGATAAAACGTCATCCATATATCTAAATGTTGAATTGAAGGCCACAGCAAGATACTTCTTTTCATGTAGAATATTTTGAAAAAAAATCTGCTTCATATAAATACAAAAATAAGTCTGCTAATTAAAAAAAAGGGTGCAATTAGTATCCATGAGAATTCCGATAGATTGTTGGAAGACTTGATCTCCAAAAACAACATAGAATAAAATAAATTTCGGAAAAATGCTTTAAGATTGGAATCAGGAGAGTTGTGTGGTCCTTCATGTACACTCACTTCATCAATAAATCTTGCATATATCGGCATTGTCACCAAAGCTAATAGAATATTTAACATGGCGGAGGAAGATGTATCTTGTGTAAATTTCAATCTGTTAATGTGCATTTCTCTAGTTATTATAAATTTTGTAACTGGTCGTACTTTTATTTGTTGCTCTTGTAGAATATGTTTTTGACACAATAGCGTACCATACCTAGCCTAGCACAAGACCAAGGAACATGGTTTTGATCAATATGAGAGCCCATTTTACATTAATTATTTTCTTCCTTTTGTTCCAGTGTCCTGAATTTGATTATAAACACGATGTTCAAATTTCTTCATGATAATTTATATGTTACATTATCTGCTTCTTTAATTAGGTTGTGAAGCCATAATTTATCAAATTTTGCATGGAAACACAGGGGGAAAACTCTTAAATAACTTTTTGTCTAGAACAACAGGAGCCTGATTTATCACATTAATATGCAGACAATCCTCAGATAATGTAAGTTTAAAGGGGTTTTTTTTCCAAATCGTAGCTCAAGGGTTATGGTTGAACAACATTGAGCAATGAAGAGAATGATCAGCAATCAGGCTCAAAGGTCCCATAAACAATGCAAATAGAGAGCAGAGCAATCACGGATCCCTGAATCAGGTTATATGGAAATAGAGGCATTCACTTTCAACTCCGCCGCAGTGATCCTTTGTCTTGTTTGGTTAAATGGAAATTTGTAGTCAATTCGGTTGGTATGGAGATTATAACTTAACAATTTGAATTCAAAATGTTATTCACTATTCAACCTAACTACATGTATGGGTTTTAATCGCAAACTAGGTCAATGTATCCATTATAGAATTTGCGAAATCCTGACTCTAACGCATTTTCTAATACCCTTGTAATATTGACTTATTTGTCAGGAGTCTGCCTCTTGTGAGAAATTGGTCGAATTGACTGAAAGACATTAACAAGATAATTACGCAAGTGATAATGGTATATTGAAACATGAATAAGAGAATTTCACAACAGAAAATTTTAAGTTATCTCATCTTTCATAAAATTTTGTTGTTGATTTTTCATTAATGACAAATGTATAAAAAAGGTGAATTTGATTATTTGATAAAATATCATCATAATATCTTAATTTCAAATTGAAGTTTTACTTGAGACTTCTTCTTTTCATATAGAAGTTTTTGAATGAAATGTAAAGATAACGAACACAGATCATAAATAAATTCCATTTAGACAATACATTTTGTGAGCAGAGCCACACATGCAGACCACTGAAAACAGAGATAAGATCAGGTGCCATGGAGGAGTTAGGATACCTGTCGACAGGTCTCACCCGCCGATTGCCCCTTTTCATGATCGGGTAATCGAAGAACTCCGTAAACAATTCATAGTAAAAATAATGGTTTAACTTCTTGTATGAAAGAAGTCAATCAACATTCGATTTAACAACAGACTGTTTTTGCAATCAAGTCAGTATATCGACTATAGAATTTGCGAAAAATTTACTTTAAACGAGATTGTTGATATCCTTGTATCATCAACTTTGTTGTCAATAGCCTTTCTTGTTTTATGAAATGAATAAATTCTGCTTCATAAGAATATAAGAGCATCTTCTTGTTAACAACTTCAGATTATTCGTGTTTAGTTTCAAATGGTTTATAACGAAGAAAGTCTGCAGATGAACCAATGAAAAGGTAGGAAAATTTGTGAGTTCCATTCCAATTGAAAAAGCAATTGTCTATGATGTCATAAAGCCTGGTCTTTAATTCATCCGGGGAATGGTCGTATGGTGATAAAAAGTATTGAAAAGTCATACGTTTTGATGCTATTGATTTTGGTGAAATTTTAGTGATTTCGTTTTTCTTAAAATATGTTCTTTGGTTTTCAAGCATACACATTTGATTGACACCACGTCTCGAATACGTTGTTTCACAACACTGCTGAAGTTAATTATTCACTGCTGTTCACGTTTTCATGAGTAGTAAAGAAAAAGGGGCTTGGTTGATCCCGTTATGTATGTTTGTGAGAATTATTATTTGGAATCTAATATAGGAATGGTAATCCAAAATAAATAAGGTTGTTAGGAATATTGACAAAAGAAATGTATCACCAAAATGTCTGCGTATTTCTTTGAAACAACAAAGAGTTCTAATCCTCGGAAATATTGATTTATCTTTGAAGATTATTCAGTCTTCAATTTCATATTCTTTTCCGCCTTGTTCTGTTCAAAATCTGTAATGCATAAAATAAGAACAAAAAGTAGTGAAAGATAAGTGATTGCCTTCAAGAGGATACATATCCTTGTCTCAAATGGTAAATGCCACAGCTCTAATTCAAATTCACAATTATTTTTGTTGACATGCAGATAGCTATGTTTTTATTGACTGGTCAAGATAGCCTAGTGGTTGGGCATTTGTTCGTGATCGGGAGGCCCGGTTCGATTCTCTTATGCCGCGCAGAGTCAAACCTATGACGTAAATATTCCTTCGCCAAGCGCTCTGCATGAGAAGGGAAAGTCACGGGTCTTTCGGATGAGACCTTAAAAATGGACCTCTTTTGTCACGATAAATATTTCTCACTGTTGATTACCGAGTATAAATATTAAATTGAAGCCTTTAATTGGCATACGGTAGCGTCTCTATATAAAAAAAATCTCCAATGGGACTAAAGCAACATATAATAAATAAATCATTTAAATTAAAGCATCGTTAAAATAAAAAAAAAAATATTTATAAAACTTTTTTTTAAGGATTTGTTGTGAAAAAATACTAGAGCTGAAACGAATACGAAAATCAATATTCGACATTTACTATTCATTCACGAATATTCGAACATTCGTTTCAGCTCTAAAAACTACCTCGTATGTCTTTCATATACTCCATCATTAGGTACTCAGTTACAGCAGCATTGTCTGACAAAACCAGTAGAATATCTAACATGGCGGAGGATGATATGTCTTGTACGGAGGACATTTCTGTGTACATAAAATGATGCAAACCAAAGTAAGTCAGAGTTGAGTTTAACTAACTAAATGCATAAAATTATGTAATTTTATCTTAAATAATCTACATTCAAACATTAGACATCTTTTTATCAAGATATTTGCAAGCTTGGAATGTTTATTCTAAGCTCAGCTCTATCTTGTATTTTGTTAAGATGATTAATTCATAGTTATCTTAAATTATTTTGTTACCTTGTACTTTTTCTAAGTTTTCGTGTTGTGTCATCCAAGAACAAAGATGAAATTCTTTGGTAAAATCAAAGACACGGTTCCCTATGTTCATAAGACTGCTCACTGTAACATCAACAAAACTCAGTGATAAAACACTTAAATATTTCGTTAACATTAGTTGTATAAAGAGACGTTATTATTATTAGTCATTTATTTTAGAATACAGAAATGGGATTACAAATTACTTAATTTCACAGTATACATGTAAAAATTTAAATTATATTTAAGACGTACTATGATACAGCATACTAACAGGTACACTTTAACAATTCAAAAAGGAAAGATACTGTGTTCAAGAATTGAAAGATAAAAGCGAGATACACTTTTCGAAGACACCCCTATATAATTTTATATTTTCATAAAAAATTAAACACAAAAATCTAACATGTGACCTTATTTATTTAAGCATTAGGGTTTCAAATTTTGATAAAGGACGATATCAAAAATTTTAGTTTGATTTAATGAAGTGGTTTCAAAACATACACTTATTGGAAACATAAGTAGAAAACATTTTTATCCTGTTAATGTATGTGTTTTAATTTTAATGTGCTGCGATTCCTTTGGTAAATGAATACCGTTATATTTTAGTGTCTATGACTTTATCGTAAATGTTAAAAAAATAGATATTTTTACTTGTACTTACACACACACACACACAGAGAGAGAGAGAGAGAGAGGAGACAGCATCTCCCTCTCTCTCTCTCATAATGGAAATTTTTATGTTTACCTGCCTGACACTTCTCTAAACATCTTGGTGTCTTCACTGCCTGCATTGACTCTACAAAAATGTATGCGGATGAATACTCGTTTTCAAGCAATATTTCCATTGATTTTTAGTTTAAATAAAACAAGTACATTTCACATTTCACTTAACTTTTTTCTCTCTGCATCCAAGTATTTTTGATCCTCTGATACAAACTTTGTCTCTACATCTAATTATCTCCTCTGAATAATGGACTGATACTCATCATAAAAAAGTTTTTAAGCGGAGGAAGGAAACTATTTTCTTCAATATATACATTTTAATAGTCTGTCCAACATAGGGCTTTTGCCACATAGACGATCTAAATAAATTTTGACTTGTGTTAAAAAAAATTCATCAAATCATTTAATATTACAGATTTACCATTTCCAAACCATCCTAATCTTTAGCCAGGTTAGTTACATGTACATACAACATAAATCGAACAAGCATAACACGATTTTCAATCTGCAGAAAATTACAATGTAAATCTCGGTTGTTGCTGTCAAGCGCGGGGAGATGTCATTGTTTCATAAAAAATTATCCTAGTGTAATGTTTAAATTGATTCAAATGTGTACTGCATTATTACGTAACTTGTTTACAGCAAGCTACTGAAAATCAAGAATAATGACGGATCCCTTCCCGAAGTGGCTCCTATTTTTGCAGTAGTAAGACCCCAATGACTTTGAATTTGCTGGCATGTCAATATACTAGTTGGACTTGTAGACTTGTGGAATCCTTGAGGGAAAATGATCTACTGATTGAACCTAGTTTGATGCCCATATGTTTATGTATTTTGATATATAATGCAAAATGTGATAGGTACCAGGGGTCCGTGTTTTATGCTCTCTTCACATATTCGTATTGTTTGTGGATTTTTTGAGATTGATCATTCTTCGTTATCATTAACTTCTACATTAAGCAATAGCATGCACTAACGTTCGCCACTTCATAACTTACTAAAAAAATCAAGCTCCAACGATCATAGTTTCATTATCATACCTGTATGTTTTTATTATCATACCTGTATTATGTAACATACTTATCAATGTTTCCTTTATGATGTCGAGTCGACGCAGTAGATCTTTAAGGACAGTGATTTCATTCTTTGAAAGTTTGATACGATTTTCAGGTGATGGAAAGTCCTTTACAACATCAAACGAATTGTTTCCTCTCTGACATTCCGCCTCGCTTTTATGCATAAGTTCTAAAACGTGAATATATTTAAAGATCAATGCATTCAATATATTTGATATCAATTTCGTATAGCTGCTTTTTTAAAATATGGGCATGAAAATTCAGGTCCGTAGCAACGGTTTCAAAAGTGTGTGGTGGTGGTGGTGGGGGGGGGGGCAAAAAAATCTGACCAAAGAAAATGAAGTGGAGGGGGAGGAGGAACTTCCAAAAATAAACTGACCAAAAAAACCCCTAATCAACGGTCCAAATCCTCCCAGTACTCGACCATTCATCGACAAAAAGTGGGGAGGGGGGGGGGGGGTTGCAACCAGCATCTAAAGGAAAAATTTAAGATAGAAAAATACTATACGCAGAAAAAATGCGGCCCCCTCCCCCCCCCCCCACCCCCTGTTTTTGTAAACAGGGCACGAACTCTGTTAAAGTTAACGATTCACCGGGTGTGTTCAATTGTTAAACTCTGCACACACCACTGAGCACGGACTTGCAATACTGTGAGTGGGTTTTGCTTTCGAACATTTCTACTCTGAATTTTCTGGGTTATAGTTTTAATATTTTTCATTAATACACAACAGAATTGCCACTTTTCTTCAGTATTAAGAATAAAATTAAACAAGAGGCCCAAGGGCCTTAATGGTCACCTGAGTACAACACAACAATTTAGAGAATCCATAGAGTATAAAATAAACTGAAAGGTGAAGCTTTGTTGCCCAAAAGCAAGAAAAATAGAGTGATCAGGATCAAAAAAGTAATGAGTCTACCATTCATTTACAGTTCATAAATTAGGTTCTAATATGTTCCCCATTTAACACTTTCACCATACAGTAAATTAACAAACTATCACAAGATTATTTAATAGAATTAATGCATTTTCACTATATTATCAAGAGCCCTATCCTCACACCAGCACATCTGACCCAGGGGTCATGCAATTCACTACTCTGGAAGAAGCACTCTTGCTCATCATAACTATACACTTAGCTTCTTTGCTTTCTAACCAGAAGCAGAAAAGGATATTTTCAGAGAAATTTTGCTTTTTCACTATATAATCATTAGAGCCCCCCCCCCCTTTCACCAGAACCCTTGACCCTGGGGCCATGAAATTCTCAATTTTGGAAGAGGCATCCTTGTGTATCATAACAATGTACTAATTATACTTTGTGTAAATAATACCCAGGGGCAGAGAAGAAGGTTTTTAAAGAAATAATTCACCTTCACTTTAGGATATATATGACCCCACCCTAGCACCAGAACCCCTGTCCCTGGGGCCATGAATATCAAAATTTTGGAAGAGGCATCCTTGCTTATCATAACAATGTACTTAATTTGTTTAAATAATACCAAGAAGCAGAGAAGAAGATTTTTAAAGCATTAATGCATTTTCACTATATAATAAATAGAGCCCCACCCTAGCACCAGAACCCCTGACCCCTGGGGCCATGAATTTCACAATTTTGGAAGAGGCATCCTTGCTTATCATAACTATGTATTTAATTTGTTTAAATAATACCCAGGAGTAGAGAAGAAGATTTTCAAAGAAATAATGCACTTTCACTATATGATCTATATAGCCCCGCCCTAGCACCAGAACCCCTGACCCTGGGGCTATGAATATCAAAATTTTGGTAGAGTCACTCTTGCTTATCATAACTATGTATTTAATTTGTTTCAATAATACCCAGGAGTAGAGAAGAAGATTTTCAAAGAAACAATGCACTTTCACTATATGATCTATATAGCCCCACCCTAGCACCAGAACCCCTTACCCTGGGGCCATGAATTTCACAATTTTGGTAGAGGGCTCAATGCTTATTACAATCATGTCAACAGTTTGACTGCTTGGTGTCCAGGAGTAAAGAAGAAGATTTTTAAAGATTGCATTAATTTTGGTGGTTTTAGCCCCACCCCTCAGGCCCCAGGGGGGCAGGGACCATGAAATTCACAATTTTTATCCCCCTTCACCCATAGATGTTATATGCCAAAAGTGGTTGAAATTGGTTGAGCGGTTTCAGAGAAGAAGCTGAAAATGTTTAAATGTTAACGCACGACGCACGACGACGGACAATAACGGATAGCAATAGGTCACCTGAGTGACTCAGGTGACCTAAATATGTTAAAGCGCAAGGATGTGTCAATCCAACGCGTCCAGAAATTCGAAGTTTTAATAACTTCGAGATGAAATAAGAATTTTATTATATTTTAGTATGAAATGCTATTGCAACATATAAAGTCATGAAATTATACAGAAAATTTCAGAAAATATTAACTTCAAATCTGTGACTAAGCACCTTTAAAGAACGAGGGCGCTTTTGACTGGCATTCGGCAGGAATCGGGGCGCACTTGAAAAGTGAAAATTTCATTGATCTGTTACATGAAATTTTAGCATTCTTTTGAGGTTTTGGGTTCCTGTGAAATAGGAAAGGGGGAAATTTTCCCGATATTGTATTTCGATTTGCTAAAAAAGAACTTGAAAATTGGCTAGATGAGTCATTTGGTACAAAATGTTACATTTTTAAACAAGTTTTTCTAAGAATTTTCTATCTCTGGGTCATCTCTCTATGATTTTGAAACGTTATTTGTATGCAGTTTAAGGACATACGCAACGTACCTTACCTACTGATAAATTTTCAAGATATTCTTAATTTAAGATTATAGTGCCATCAGAAGTTCGTAGACAAAAGATCAGCATGCATTACCAGGGGTTTTGAAAAGATATCAATTGATGAAATTTTTTGTATAATTCAAAGAAAAATACACAAAAATTACTAAACATATATTCTAGATGTTTTGTTTATCCAAACTTGTTTTAGAAGAAGCGTACAACAGCATATATAGACATAAAAATGTAGCACACAATTCCTTTAAGTATCGGAACTCTTCAAATCCAGGGAAAAAGACAATAAAGTTCAAACTACGTTGCGTATGTCCTTAATTCAAAGAAACAAACATTTGTAAAAAAAAAAAAAAAAAAAAAAAAAAAAAAAAAAATGGAGGGAAGACCCAGAGACGATCAAAAATGAACTTTTCCCCCAAAAATTCCAATGTGTAAGTGCCGGTGCTTCATTGTCGTTTTAAAATATGTACAATGTGTGTAGCGATGATAGCTCAGGAGTATGCGTTACCCGTCCAGTGCAATGAAGAAGATATATTTTTGGTTCGATCCTCGCATGGAGCGTTAATATTTTTTAGTACAATCAATTCTTTTGTTAGTTTAATTTTATGAACTGATTTATTTTAAAATAGATAAATTCTGGTTCTGTTGCACTGAAAGCGAAAGCAATTCTTCCAACTTACTGTTAATATACACTTGTCCATTGTACTTGTAATTGCATTTAACAATACCCTAAAGGTGTTTATTATTTATGTGAAGCGTACTAAGTTATACATGTAGTAATTATTCAGATAAGTGGACTGATATATTAAATTTGACGAAGTATTTCAAACCAAATGAAACAATTTCCCACGTACATAACTTTGTAAAGTCTGTCCAGCTGTGGTCAGCTGACCAAATAGTGGACATTTTAACTACAAATGTTTTGTACGCCTTATTTCTGCAGATCACACGCCAAACACGCCCATCTTCAAATTTATGTCTTTTGTATATGTGATTTTTGTTTACAAATCAAAATGATATTCAAAATTTTATCAAATCGTGAATTTGTTAAACATTAATCTTCAAAAACTGAATACCTAATATTTGCACCTCAGTCTTAATCAAGTCTCTTGCAACCTTTTCTTTTAAAAATCCTGCAAACCATCTTCTCATTGCAGGAGTTGTTTTACTATCAATATCTGAAACATAAAACTTTTTATTATTATTATTTTTATTCCTTTATCTCTTTTTTCTCATAAATATATGATTACTTTAATTTTTACCTGATTTAAAGTCCTGTCTAGGGACTCCAGCCTTTTCCCACACCCAGTCTAGCTATACAATGAAATTCTTAATTTTAAAATGACTTCCAAGAATACATTGTACACTGAGTCACTCAATAAAACAAAAATTATTGCTATATTTTATTTTGCAGCGTTATTCAGTGTTTGTTTTTCATGCTGATCAGAATTAATTTCTATTAGGATAGCAAAGTAAAATCTCTAAAAACAGTAATCGCTATGTGATATGAAGATGTAAGATATGTCAAACTATAAGAGGAAGTTTTACAATAATCACTCATTACCAAACACATGTTAGAATAATTTTAGGAGACTGGGTTACCTGATTGTTCACTGCTGATGACGATATGGTTATCCCAGTAGAAAAATGTACGAGAACAAACGCAGTCATCCACATACTTAACAAATTGTCTATATCATAAACAATAATCATGCTTTTCACTCTCGGTCACTTAAATACAAGTGATGAAATATGGTGTGTCAAAATTTCCACCTGTTGGTAAGAACATTAATCAATTAGCCTGTTTAAAGCCTTTGCTCTATTTACAACAACTATATATACCATATTATATTAAAGTTTGAAAGTTCAGATCACTAAATACTGAAGACAGGAATGCCTTTGAAAATTTTATATATACTACATGTATATGAAAAGTCTAAAGAAAATCTATCTTTAGATTTTTCAACACCAGAATGCAGGCTGGATTCTGTGATAATGGATGTTGCTTATCATAAGTTGCCACTTTTTTACGGAAGACAATAATTTTGTAGAAATCCGTTTGATCCTTGAGTTGAAATTTGTGAACAAAGGAAATGACGCCATAATAAACATAAGTAATATTCTTAATCACAAAAAAGTAAAATGATGTATTCCACCATACATCAAGATTTAATCAACACCTTGTATTTCTTCCAAATATTCATCGATCATTGCTTCCAAACTTATTATTTGCTGAAAACCCCTACAGTACCTATATATCGAACATCTGAAATGACATATGGAAGGAACAAACAGTAATTAAGCCCAAATGTCCATTGAAACAATAAAAACTGGGAGCAAAACAAATATCAGGTGTGAGCTAGATCGGGTGCCATGAAGGAGTGAGCATCCCCTGTCGACCGGTCAAACTCGCTCTGTGCTCCCTGTCATGATCGGTAAAACGGAAAAATCCATAGAAAAGTCAGTTTGTAAAAAAAAAAAAAAGGTCTAACAATTAGTATGAAAAATGTCAGTCAGCATTATACTCAATGATAGATTATATTTGCTGACAAGGTCATTGTATCGACCATAGAACTTGCGAAATTATGATTTTAAACAAGACTGTTGATATTCTTGTTTCGTCGACTTGTTTGTCAATAGCTTGTCTCGTTTTAGAAATTATTCGTACGTAGATCATGCTCTTGCGTATCGAATCAACTGGGAGATATAAACCCCATATGCAGGTGATAAAGGGTATATTGCTACATGAGTGAGGAATTTGATGATAGAATATAGTTAAAGTCATCACTTTTATCATAAAATTGTGTTGATATGTCACCATTAACGTCTTTTTCTATTAAAATATCCAAATATGAAACAGATGTGTCAGACTCTGGAGGATCTTTTATTTCAAGTTCATTGGGATATATCGTGTCGACATATGAACAGAAGTATCAATTGTTAATTGATAAAACGTCATCGATATATCTAAATGTCAAGTTGAAGGCCACAGCAAGTGTATACTTCCTCTCATGTGTAAGATTTTGAATAAATTCTGCTTCATAGGAATTCAAAATTAGGTCTGCTAATAACGGGGCGCAATTGGAAGTCATGGGAATTCCGACGGAAACAAAATCCTCCTATATGTATAAAAAATATTTATATTATATCAAATTTATAAATATATATATATATATACATATATATATATATATATATATATATATATATATATATATATATATATATATATATATATATATATATATATATATATATATATATATATATACGAAGCACTAAAAATGACCAACGACACGAACAATAATAATTGTCAAATTTTCGGGACGACCTGCCCCTTCCTCAGGACAAAGAAAAAGTTAAGAAGTCATAAAAACAAAGGAAATAGAGAAACAAAAACAACTAGCACTACTACTAAACTACCAAACACTAAATATTTACAGTGTTACATGTTTAATTTCAAGTAAATAAACAGTCGTGAACAAAGAAATCCGGAGCGCTATAAATTGCGTCCGGTCTATCGGGTGAACTCTGGTGAAGTGCGATTTACATAATTGAACGAATTAATTATCGCTAATTAATTACAACAAGCAGTAAATCGTACATTGTCTTATTCTCTCAAAATAGCGTAACTATACATGATAAAAAGAAATTAAAGAAAGATAATATGGAAGGGCAATTTTAAAAATATGAATTTGGATATATTATAAATTTGGAAATCGGATAAAAGAAATACACAAAAATGTAAGCTGTAAATATCTGGGTAGGTTGTTCCAGAATTGCTAATGCGAATTAACGGTAAAGTTTACACTATATAGAGAGAATGAACTTGTTTGTTACAATCCGGGATTGGGTCTAGTTCACGTTCATCCTGGTGAAGTCATTAAGTTTGTTAATACCATCAGGGCGGAATGACTTCAGCCTATGCATCCAGAACTTTTCCTTGCCTTTTCTCTTAGCGTCTGTCCATCTTGGATTATGGTCAATAACCACAACTGTCATGTCCTCCCATTTGTGACCTTCAAGGTTGAAATGTTCCCCAACGGGTTCATTGAGTTTTTTGGTCCTAATGGTAGAACGGTGATTATTGACTCTCCTGCGGAGATTTCCTGTTTCACCAACATTTTGTTTGGAGCAAACTTTGCAACTGATGAAATAAATGCAGTTGTCTGTTTGACAGGACAAATTCCCTAGTATTTTGTAGCTGCGGCCTGTAACGGGGCTGTTAAAGCTGTCTGTGTCAGAGCTGTGCTTACAGAGAAGACATCTTCTGTCAGAACAAGTTTTAAAGCCCCCGTTAGGTAATGGATTGTCCAATCTGGTTCTTACTACCATGTCCTTTAGATTCCTCGGGCGTCTGTATGCAGCCAATGGGGGCTCCTTAAAGACCTCTGCCATTCGTTTATTTGAGTGGAGAATTGGCAGATTCTTTTGAAGGATACCGCTGAGGTTCTTAAGGACGGGATGGTATGTGGTTACCAGAGGGACCCTGCCGCTATTGTCTTTTTCCTTGTAGCGTAATAGGTTTTGCCTGTCATGTCCCGCCATCTCATCAATAGCAGTTTGTACGGTGCGGGTATTGTAGCCTCTTTTGCATAGGTGGGACTTGAGGAGACCGCTTTGTTCCTAATATAAGGCAGGGGATGAACAGATGCGCCGAATTCTGGTGGCTAGACCCTTAGGCACACCCCTAAATGTGTGTGGGGGATGACAGCTAGTTGGCATAAGATACAAATGGGAATCTGTGGGTTTCGTGTGGAGACTGAACTCGATTTCACCATCGGTCAGGGTAGATGTAGTATCTAGGAATATGTTTTTCGAATTAGATACGTCTACTGTATATATATATATATATATATGTATATATGTATATATATATATATATATATAAAGCACTAAAAACCAACAACACTGTATATCCTAAGTGTAGATACATGGTCACGGATGGAAATTTATACAAAGCACTAAAAATGACCAACGACACGAACAATAATAATTGTCAAATTTTCGGGACGACCTGCCCCTTCCTCAGGACAAAGAAAAAGTTAAGAAGTCATAAAAACAAAGGAAATAGAGAAACAAAAACAACTAGCACTACTACTAAACTACCAAACACTAAATATTTACAGTGTTACATGTTTAATTTCAAGTAAATAAACAGTCGTGAACAAAGAAATCCGGAGCGCTATAAATTGCGTCCGGTCTATCGGGTGAACTCTGGTGAAGTGCGATTTACATAATTGAACGAATTAATTATCGCTAATTAATTACAACAAGCAGTAAATCGTACATTGTCTTATTCTCTCAAAATAGCGTAACTATACATGATATATATATATCATAATAAGAATAAAAAATTGGTTGTACAAAAGAACAAGGTTTATCTTATTTGGACCTG
Source organism: Saccostrea echinata (assembly GCF_033153115.1). Taxonomy (NCBI): domain Eukaryota; kingdom Metazoa; phylum Mollusca; class Bivalvia; order Ostreida; family Ostreidae; genus Saccostrea; species Saccostrea echinata. The sequence goes on from NW_026889809.1 coordinate 3,493,415, forward strand.
TCAAATTTGAACAGTTAGTATTAGAAGACAAAGCTAATTTTTATTGGATATACATGTACGTCTTTGTATTATATCAAACATGAAAATATTAAAATTTTCTTGCTATTCTAGCTGCATAATGAAGTCATGATTTATGTCAATATTCCTTGAAAAAATTTATTTCATTGAATGTAGGCTGCTTACTCAAAATTCAGTTTTGTCTTGTTATTTGAGTATTCGAGTCAATTATAATTGACCATTTTGTTTCCTGTACTACTAGTGATTGTGTATATAAATTTTATGAGTAAATAAATTGAAATTTTGAGCTATTTCCTTTAACCTTGTTTTATATGTATATCACCTTATTTTGTGAACCAGAAACCCATTCTGTAATCCATGAATGCGTTTATTGATATCAGACTCGAGTGTACTCGTTATTGCACCTTGCATGTTATCATGAAAGAACAAATAGAAACAAAGATGACATTCTTTGGAATGTCAAAGGAAGCTGTCCCTATGTTTTCAATAGATTCACTTAAATATCAGTAGAAGCAACCTTGCTTCTACAGTATAAAGAGACTATGAAAAGACTTCAAACGACTCAACTTTATTAGGATTACATGTCCAACCTATAATCACTATATATCAAAACACTAAATGCAACTACAAATGACTTTGTTTCATCTCCGAAGAAGTTAACAAATCATAACCAAGATAAAATAATTTGACAATACAAGTGATTTCACTTTAACAGATAAACGTTTACAATTTAAGAACATGTCTTATGTTTAAGCACCGAAAGTCAAAATATGTGAAGTAACTTAAGGGCATAAAACAAATTATTCCTGAATGAAAAAGGTGCAGTTAACAAACAGTGATCGATCTTTTTTTTTTTTTTAAAAAAAACTATGTAAATTTATGAACACGGCATATAACACGGATCCTTCGAAATTCCAGAGGTGGGATCAGGTGCGTAGGAGGAGCAAGCATCCTCTGTCGATCTGTCATACCCGTGAGACCTGTGTATTGATCAGGTAGACGTAGTAATCTTTAGTCAAATTTAGCAATAAAACAAAGGTCTTACAATTAATATGTAATAAGTCGTCAAATTTAGACACACTGATAGGATGTTTTTGCAAACATGGCCATTATAACTACCATAGAATTCTGGAAATGCTGATGTTAAAATCTCAGTAACATCAACTTATTTGTCAGTAGTCAGCCTCGGTTTTAATATTGATCGTACTCAGAACATGCACTTGCGTATCGAATGAGTTTGGACACATAAACACACCGTTCAGGATAGTGGAACAGTACAACATAACAAGGAAAGCTGAGGACGAAAAAGCTGAAATCATCTTGTTTGTCATATAGTTTAGTTATTAGTTGTCTGTTGTCGTCTATTAGATATTAGTTGTCTGTTGTCGTCTATTAGTCAGTAAAACATCCAAACATAAAACAGATGTGGCAGACTATCTGATGTCTTTTATTTCGATTTCACTTGCACAATGTGATATTATTCGAAAAGATTTATAAAATTATTTTCATTTCCATGAATAACTTCAATAATTATACAGATGTACATAAAATAAACGAAATAAAATCAATGGGCACATTTACCAATTTTTAGCTTAAATAATGTATATATGAAAAACTGGTAAATAAATTCCTATCAATCTATAATTTCAAAAAATTATATTGTATAGCAGTACAGCTGCAAGTATACCTAGCATGCATTTGTTTATCCTATACATATATTTTGTACTGTATATAGGTCTATGGTCGTTATTATAATGACCTTGTTTGCAAATTCAACCGATCGTTGGGTCAAATTATGACTTAAATGTTTGTTTGTTTGGTTGTTTTTTTTTTTTTTTTTTTTTTTTTTTTTTTTACGAATTTGGTCTTTGAAAACAGGTACCACTGTATTTCAAACTATCCATTTTCAGCTATATTACTAAAAGGACTCTAGCACATCAATAAAATATTCAAACATAATGAGTTTAACCCCCTCCCCCTTTTTTTGGTTGTACGCTAACAAAAATTAATTATAGTTAGCTATAGTTAACTATAGTAAATACTGTGATACTTTGATACACTGATTTCATATGAAATTTTACTCTAGAACCTTTTTTGAGATTTCAAAGCTTAAAATCTCTTAAATTCGATAACAGTGATGAAAAATTTAAAAATATTAAGTAATAAAAAAGTAATAGTTCTGTTTAATGTAAAAATGTGCATGTATGAATTGGAGAATATAAAATATAACAATAAGAAATAAATAGTAAAAATATTTTGATTTAACTTTGATACTATATAGTAAACTTTAGTTAACTATAGTAAACTAAAGTTAAATATAGTATTTTTTTGTTAGGGTATGCCGAAGTTGGATGTAGCAGTATCATTCAATAACACTAAAACGTATTATCTTCATTTATACAGTCCAAATAAACATGCCAGAAGCAGATTGCACTGTAATCTCTGGATGGATTTGTCTATAGGTTGATATTCTCTAATAGAGATCTTTAGATGTTCTGGATGAGAACATAGTTGAGTACATAGCCCCATTTACTACGTTTCACAAAGTCCACCACAAACCATGGCATTCAAAAATTGGTCGCCTGTAATTTTTTCAGTGTTTTCTTATCAACCATTTAAACACTCTTGTTCTCATTCGGTACAATAATGGTAAAAAATTGACATTAAAGCAGAGATATTCGAAGATATAATCTAAATATCATTTTTCAACAGGGTTGCTTACTCCTCCGAGGCACCTGATCACATCCCTGGTGTTTCCAGGGTCCGTGTTTTTGTCCTGTTTACGATTTGTTTTGTTACTGGATTAATCAGGTCACTTTTCATTATCTTCACCTTTCACATTCTTAATTTTTAAAGTATCAAGGCGTCCAGACTTTATCGAACAAATACCCGCCATCACCCAGAATAAATAATTTCCAAAAATGCCCAGTCAAGTCGAGTATCCGTAGTCAACTTGAGTGAAAAGATTATAGTGGAACATCTCAGGGACCAAAAGTGTATAAAGAAATAACCGATAAACTCTCCATGCAAAATTTACGATAACGATATCTCGTACATTTATAGCCGGAACAACTATAACAATAAATAATGATAAAACACTGGCACAATGTCAAATGTTATTCTAATCTGAAATCGTTTTATCTTGTATCCTTTTTTATCATTACGAAGGCTTGTGTATTAAACAGTATGAGAACTCAATTTACACCAGTTATTTTATTCCTTCTGTTCCAGTCATCTAAAAGTGAGTATAAATAACTTGGTTCAAATGAATTTCCTTACTTTAATATATATATATATATATATATATATATATATATATATATATATATATATATATATATATATATATATATATATATATATATATATATATATATATATATATATATATATATATATATATATATATATATCCTTTTCGTGTTTCTTTAATTAGGTTGTAAACCAGGATGGCTAGGGTTCCAGGAGAAGTGTTACTGGTTTTCAAACTTTGCACTTGATTGGTATAGAGCGTCGGTAAGCACGCTTGATTTGTCTTTAATTCATGCAAGACTTCCAATAATTCATTCAAACCCCCTCTATTCAAAAACCTATAACTAGTTGGAAAGTATTTAAACAAGATATCTACAACATTTCTCGTTATTTCTTCATACTTAGTCAATATATACACAGAGTTTCAAACTGTAGGCTAAATCAGACAAAAATAAATAAATGTTAAAGAAAACTATAGTGTCAGAGCTCAAAGATGGCTTAACCATGATCCAGTAATTATTCACAGGTAGTTCTATTATACACGTATTAAATATCTAGTTGAACAAGTTCTTTTTCTTGATATACGGAAAACAGAACATCCACAAGCATCACACACACACACACACACACCCTCACACACACACACACACACCCTCTCACACACACACATATCAACTTGTCGTGAATTACACTAATGAACCATGCTTAACTCTTTAAAATGATCAATTATGCCAGCTTCACCAAACTTCTACAGAATTCACAGGCTTGGATGAGAGCAGTAACTACAAACTAGATCCCAGCTTCATTGTTGTCATAATAGCAAGTTCATCAAATTTCAACTCAGATACAGTTAATACTGATCCATACAATATTCTGTGCACAACTGATCTTCAAAAATTCTGCAGACTAATTCAGAAGAATGACTATAGTTTTATTCCAAATTTAAAGGATACAACATAACAGCGGTGTAACTTGTATAATCTGAGTTATACAAGCTTGGGACCTGTTCAACCTTCACAGCTAAAAGGAAGATTGCCACAATATTCAAGAGACAAATTACAGGAATTACAACAAAAGTGTGAGGAATTAGAAACTTTGGATGTATTAAGAAAACCTGATGAGGTAAATGTCTCTATTGAATACCTTAACCCATCCTTCCTTGTCAAAGAAACCAAACGAACGTTACAGACTTGTCACAGTCTTTGAAGATGTGGGTACCTACAGTGAATCACAGCTGTCAATCATGCCAGATGTCGATTCAACCCTCCGCATCGTCTAAATGGAAACACATCATCGTCTTTGACTAGACAAGTGCATTTTATCAGATTCCTCTTTCGAAGCCATCCTTTAAGTACTATTGTATTGTAAAAGCCTATAGAGGAATAAGCATATAAATAATGTGTACAATGATCAATCGGTATCCGAAATGGCTCTGGGGGAATTAATGTGCAAAGTACTTGGAGACATAGTAAAAGAGGGTTGTGTGGCTAAGTTTGAGGACGACCTATATTGAGGATGGCAAACAGTGGAGGAACTGCTCCACAACTGGGAATGGGTACTTGAGCCCCTTGCACAAAGTGAGCTTTACGCGTCTCCTACAGAAACTATCATATGTCCAAGCCCAACCACAATATTGGATGGAACTGGACATAAAGGAAGATATTTGCCAGCAAACAGAAGGTGTCCATCTTATCTTCATGCAGTGCTCCTGAGACAGTAGAAGGCCATAGATTATTTCTCGGAGCATGTAAAGTTCTTAGTCGGGTTGTTCCAAACTGTTCAGATATTCTTACCCCATTGGAAGACTTAGTAGGAGGAATGCAGTCCAAACACAATTTACAATAGACAGCTGAGTTTCGCTGACACTTTAACAAAGCTCAAGAGCAGCTGTCCTTGAAAAGGACCTTCGTATTAACTATCCCATCTGGTGAGCTTTGATTTGATAGCAAACGACGGCTAGGCGCCACTATGTATTGCGATAATTAATAAAGCACTAAGTAGCATGGCTTCCATGTGAAATTGAAGCAATGTATATTGCAGCAGCTATAAAGTGTTTTAGGTCTTTTATAATTCAGTCACGAAAACAGACTCATTATTGACTGTTAACTATGTGCTCAGAACCAAGGTGGTGTCAGATCTGCAGTTTCATTGCTCAAACGGAAGACTCTGTTGTACACGGTCTGCGTGCTTACAAGATGTATTTAACAGCAAAGTCAACCTGCATTTCACAACAATCGATGGCTTTCCATCGAATCAGAGTGTCCTATCTGCGAAGTACTTATGCTCACCTCAAGCAAGATATTCATCCATTCTGAAAACTAGCTAATACAAGAGACGCGAAGCGTTACTTTATTGTTGCCAGCATTGCTAGAGATGGCCTTTTGGTTGTACGTCGTCCTAATACATTTCCACCCACTTCAGAATTAATAGCAGAGCCAAGATCCGTATTGGAGGTACTAATTACTGCACTACATATAACACTTGACCGCTCTACTCGTAACCAAATGCAGCGAGTCATGACAAGACATTCTATGCACTTAACGTGACAAAGGCCACTGAAAACGTGTGCAAGTCATGTTAAGTTTGTAATTCCTTGAAAAAGGTCCCATATAAACTTGTTCCTCGGTCATCTGAAGAACCAATCGAAGTACTCGTATAAGATTTGCTGCTGAGGTACTTAAGACAAACTGTCAACTCATCCTTCTTTAGAGAGAATGCATGACATCATATACCATTGCTTGTCTCATAACTTACAACAAACGGGATATACCGTATGAGCAGAATTTTTAGCGAGGAGTCAATTTTGGCATTATAAGCGAGGGTCCTGAGATCGCTAAAATTGAATATTGCTAACAATTTATTCCGTATCGGTTGTAATAGCTATTTCTCTTGACATTATAAAATCGCTAAAATTACTTGTCGCTAAAAATATATACCATTTGTGGGGGATAAATCAATACATTTGCGTCTCGCTAAAATTTCCACTTACACGGTTTTACTGCAAGATATCCTCGATCTTGCTCTTGAGTTACGCCCTCTAGATTCATAGCACTTCGTAAAGATGACACCCATATGAAATAGAGAATTGCTATAAAAATAGGGCGTTTAAAAAAAAAGAACAAAACTCCAGTTGCTGTAGAGGCTATAGAAGAGTTGGTGGAAGAAATACTATGACAGGAGGCAGGAGGAAGTCCACAGCAGTTGCCAGACTAAACTCTCGGATCCGATTCATTGGACTGTCACTACGTGAATTGTGGACTCAGCAAAGTCATTACACCAACGAACAAATTCCTCTGTGGGATCTGTATTTTATTACTCACAGACCCTTCGAGAAGCCAACCATCCTTCTAGTGCTTTATCAAATTCGAAAAGCAACAAGACCCAGCATCAACAGTCACTCAAACTGCTGGGATCATGGATCAAGTCTATCTTAATTGTAATCGTGACAAATGTAGAGCGCGGACCCGTTACATTATCACAGAAATCTACAGTGAATGGCGTTATATTAAAAGAATTCTCTGGGCAAAAAATACATATTTGTACGAAGTTAAACTTGTGGGGAGTTAACGCATTCCTTGTAAAATATCGCAGTCCAAATTGCTTATCAAGTATGAGTATGATGAGTCGAAGCAGAAGATCACAAAAAGGGTACAAGGAAATCTCATTGAAAGTCAGGTTTTCGTAAATTCTATGGTCATTATAATGACTTTGTTGTTAACAAATATAACCTATCATTGGGCCGTATTTAGCTGACGTCTTTCATACCAATTGTTAGGCATTTGTTTTATACTAGATTTGACTACGGAATATTCCGTCTACCTCATTAATACATAGAGCTCAAGGCGAGTGAGACCGGTCACCAGGGATGCTTACTTCTCCTAGGCACCTGATCCCATCTCTGGAATTTCAAGGGGTCCGTGTTTTATGCCCTCTTCACATATTTGTATTGTTTATAGATTTTTTGAGATCGATAAGTGTTCGGTTTTTTCATCTTTTTCATTTTCCATACTGCCACTGAACTTTTCTTTACTATTTACAGAGTTGTTGCCAGGCTTTGAGCTCAAAACTATCAGAACCAAGAACACAATCTGAGATGAATTTTTTATCGAGTAAAACGATGAGTAGAGGTAATGTTATTATTCACTTATCAGTTCTACCAGGCCCCTATATCTCTACGCCTCACGAAAATATTACAAGCAGGGAAGAAGAAAGAACAGAGGTTGTGCTACAACATATTCGATAGATGATGCAAATCAAATGTGAATATTGAACGCGCCCTAAAAACTTTAAGGAAATTTGGAATCGCAAAACTGTTTCAAAATTAGCCAAAGCAAAATGTACGACGTTTGGAAAGATTTAAATGATATATATAACTGCTTCTCTACACAAAACTGCCACTCGGAGGCAGCGCTCCGGGATAATACTAGGGTATGAACTATCTCATTTAAAGTTATCAATTTGCAAAGTCAATGGTAGTTGCTATGATATTTAATTTAAATATCTCATAACCTTTACATGGATTGGATGTTGACTGACTTTTTTCATATTATTATTTCCTTGGATTACGCTTTTTACCAGCTCAAGACAAAGGTTCACTGTGGATGTGACCAGTGGATATGAGATGTTTACTCCTGCGTGACATCTAATCCGAACTCTTGTGTGTCTAGGGGGCTATGTTTACACTGCTTTCAATTTGGCATTTTTACACGATTTTGAATCAGATTTTTGTAATCTTTACATCTTCATAAATTTTTATTAGAAAAAGAAAAACTTTTTGTAATTTTATTACAATTAAATCTTTTTGCAGGTCAGACGTTTTGGATAGGGGTTACTGATATGGTCTTGGAACACAGCTGGATATATGCATCTTCTTTATCTTCTTTGACTACTCAGAATTGGAACTCGGGTGAACCAAACGGGGCTTTGAATGAAAATTGTGCATTTTTGCATCATCGGAATGGGAAGTTTGTTGATCATATGTGTTATACATCATTTAATTTTATCTGTGAAATGGAGAATTTGTAGGTTGCTGTGTGCCTACTTACATAATCTTTGCACGTAGAATGTTGTCCTCTTCCGCCTGGAAGGGGTATTTTTGAATATGATATCTAAATTGCTAGATAACAAAACCTAAGTTTAGTTTTGGTTTGTTTCTCCAACAGCCAACATTGTTGTTGTAGAAGAGATAAAGTAAAAGCTATGTTAATGTTTTTGAGTTTATGGATAAAGCGTTGCAACCCATCTTCTTCTTTTCGAATATCTTAATGTTTAATAATTTTAAAATTTCTAATAATTGAGTAGGAATATTGATATTCATGAGAACACATAATATTGAATAATACACGTAATGATTTTTTTTATCTATTGGATATGATCACCTATAATTCCTAAATCGTTTCCTTGGGATCTTTGGTTCAATGATCTGAGATAAAAAGGATGGACAGCCAGAAGCTAGTTCATTGCATTTTTATGCAGATCAGTGCAGGTAATAGAGATCCTGCTACCATATTCCCTGTCAGGAACCACAAAAATTATTCACCTGATAATATCAAAGCTCTTAATTCTCAAGGAGTTTTCACTAATCAGACATAACTCATAAAGCACTTATGAATGAATGTGGATGAAAACTCTTCATCAAACAATATTTTCAAGGATTATAAGATTTAATACAACAAGTAGGTGTCACTTTACCCTTTACTCTCTGAATCAAAGTAATTTTGAATCATCTAATATTTATTGGTGTCTACATTTAATTCACAATTCCATTCCTCAAAATGAGGAGCTGACGCTGATCATACAGATCATTATAAACAGAGGAAAATTTTTCTTCAATGTCTAGATTCTTAAACCTATACATTACATCCATGATAGATAAATGTCGACATCAAACCTTGATTTTTTATGTCAATGTCTCTTTTTTATTTCGAATGATGAACCGTCATTTTCAAGCAATTGCAAGCTCAAGGGATCATGATATTTTATTTTCTCGCATAATCACTGGTGTTAGATAGACCTGTCCAGTTTGAGACAGCAGTGTGAGATTTTTCTGTCTTACACTTTGTATTACTACGCTGCGAACGTTAACGTAAACATTCCTTCTTATATAATACTTGTAACAATGTCTAAAAAAAATCACATATTCTTAAAATGTTTTTATTTAATTTATTTAATCAAACTTATTTTCATTCAAAAGATTGCCGTATTTTCACTTTCTAAATGGCACTATATTTGTAGTTCGCGGAAGGATTTTTCTAAAATGTTACGCTATCGTTCTTTTAATCCACTTTATATGATTCAGGATAATTTAAGTGGACTGAAGTCTATTTTTTGAATTTACACATATTTTGTAAACCATTTTCAGATACGATTTCTTTGATGGTGTATTCAGATTTTTCATCGGATGCTAACTTAAAAATATAAATTTTTCAACGGTGATGAAATGCCATTATTTTGGATATAATAATGCGAGAAAAATAATAATCATTCATTACATATTCGTGTGGGATGGTGAAATTTCACCTCGGGGCCAAGTTTCACTGTCTAGGACTCGGCAAAGCTTCGTCCAAGACCGTGAATCTTGTCCCTTCGGTGGAATTTCACTATCCCACACTCGTAGTAATGGATGATTCTATTAATCATACCTGTATTAAATAACATACATAAAATTGTTTTCTTGATGATGTCGCGTCGACGCAGTATTTTAGGGAAGTAATTTTATTCTTTCAAAAGTCCTTTACAACGTAAGACGTATTTTCTCCTTTCTAGTATTCTGCTTCCTTTTTCTATAAAAGGTCTAAAATGTCTTTGCAAGTATCCATTCAAATTATTTGAAACCAATTTTATATCAGTTGCTTTCCAAAAAAGTTGACATGGAATTAATATACACTGATACAATGGTAAAATTACGGCGTATATTCAATGTTTCAACTGTATATTTACCTTTAAAAAGCATAAAGTGTCTTGAACGTATTTATATAGAGGTGTGGAAAATAAAATCTCATATATATAAGTATTTCGGCATATATTAAACAAATCCAATCTTTACACGTTTTCAACATATATTCCAAACATTTGATGAACATATATTTAAAATATATGGTAAGCAAAATGATAACGTTCTCATGTTAATCATAATGTTGAACATGCATTAAGCATTATGTCTCTCGTTTTTGTGGTAATTATAACTTACATATCTAACTTATAATGATTTTTTGGACGTCATAATTGTTTAAAACATCGATTTCTCTAAAATTGAACACCTAGTATTTGCCTCACAGTCTTCGTTTGAGTCTCCAGAATTTTTTTTCATTTGAAAATTCTGCAAACAGTCTTTTCATTGCAGGTGTTGATTTACTTTCGATATCTGAAAGATGTTTTGCACATTTTTTTTTTTTTTTTGAGTTATGGCCGTTGTCTCATAAATGTATAAGTAGATTAATTTTCACCTGATTAATAGCGATTCTCTGTAACCACTTAAACTTCTTGCCACGCATGGTCACCGATTTCGATGAAACTTTGCCCATTATTACAACTTGACACCAGAAACATATATCACATAAAAATTGTTGCTATATGTCTTGGTTGCCATGGTAACAGCCAGAAAAGTTGGAAAAATTGAGATTTTCAGCTACTTTGAATCTTTATTAAGCCTTAATAAAGACTAAGAAAAACAAACAAACCATTCTCACATAAACATGACACCATGTTGCCACTTATGCTATAAAGAAACTATTTAGAATTTATCTCTAAGTAAGTGGTAACTATGGGTACATTTGGAATGCATTTTAGATGCTGAAAAACGCTCAATATTCACTAATGTTAGGTGTTACATGATCAAACTCAATCAACAACCTAAGGAAAACAGTAAAAATATTTGACCTTAAGTAATTAGGTATTGGCAATATTAAGTCTAAAAATAACATTCATGGTTGCCATGGTAACACAGTATAACCATGCAAAATCTGTTGCTAAGATTGGGTTAATGCTACATGTAATATCTTGAAGAAAATCAATAAAATTCATGACTGGCACATATACATCCTTAAGACCTTGCAACACCCACAACATAAGAAATATTGGGATTAGTTGTTACTTTGCAGTGTAACCATGGAAACAACGTACCAGTTGTTTAAAGTGATATTTTTTTTGCTGCCTTGGGAATTTACTTACCTTTTAATCAAGGAACATATTATTTGACTCACCTTGAATAGTACTTATCTGGTAGAACTAAAGTTGAATATCAGATATTGATAAAGTTTGTTGAAAAATACAAGACTGTTGCTATGGTTACCAAGAAGTGAAAATGTTCGATTTTGTTAATTTTATATCAATATTGAACCCTATGTGCCAGCTTTTTGCATCCAGTTAGAGATTGGGTGATAGTCAAAATTGAAAGTCAGGTTAGTTGTTCATAAATATCAATCAAAACAGTTTCGGTTATCTACATACACTATGTACAAGAGTTCGTATCCAAGGAAATAGAATATTTTTCAGATTTTTATGCATATTTTTTCGGCTAATTTCCATAGCAACGCTCTATTTAAAGAATTGAATTTGAATTTTTTTAAAATGTGGAAATTAGGTCACACCAATGCCTTTAAAAATTGATCATCAGATGTATAGAAATACGCTTTTTAAAAAGATAGGATAAGACTAAAACACTAAGAGAGTAAATTTAAAATCCCTTCGTGGTATTAAAACCATGGCCACCATGGCCAACCTATAACAAATATCATATTTTGTCCTTGGTATATGTTACAAGGATCTCTTCTCTATTATTTGCTTGCATTTCAACCTATAATTGTTTTTATTCTTAAGTGTATGACTTTTTAAATTAAAATTAAATGAACAAAATTATTACTTTTGAATACTTTGTTTCCATAGTAACGTATGTAATACGTAATTACCAAACATGTTTATCATGCATTCAAGACATCAGGCCTTCAACTTTCAGAAACAGTCATTGCCACTTGTTTGCTTTGCTGCAAACCTTAAGTTGTCATGGTAATCATGACACATAGCAACCAATTTTTGCCTGATTTGAGTTTATGGTATCAAAGACTTTTATCATTGAGAGTTTGGAAAAATTCTGAGACTATGCGTACCACAGCTCCTATATAAAAGTTCAAGTCATTACAGAGAATGGTTCTTAATAACCCTGTCTAGGGACTCCAGCCTTTTCTCAGACTATACAGTCTACCTATACAAAGGAAAAAGAATGCGTTGTATACTTAATCACTCAATAAGTTTGGAATAATTTCTTAAATTCTATTTTGCAACTATATCAGCATTTTTATTATTATGTTTTTCTGAGCATAATAATTCTAGTAGGATAGCAAAGTTAATTCTCTCAAAACAATATTCTGTCTGTGATATGAAGGTGTAAGATAACTCTAAGAGGAAGTTTAATACTATTCACTCTTTACCAAACTTATGTTAGAATTATTTTCGGAGACTGGGTTACTTGATTGTCGACTACTGGTGACGATATGGTTATTCCGATCACTGAATTCAACTGTTGAAATATGGATTGTCATGATTGTCATCTGTTGTTAATGATGAACCAAGAACATTAATCAACTAACATGTTAAAATACTTTGCTCTATTTATAACAAGTGCGCCATATAATATTAAAGTCTAAAAGTTCAATTCACTAAATACTGGAATACTAGAAAGAAGAAAATTATTTGTTCATTTGAAAGTTTTATATGAAAAGGCTAAAGAAAATCCATACTTGGATTCTTCAACATTTGTAGGTTTTTAAGCCACCAGGTTTTACGGAAAACAATAACTCCGAAGAAACCCGTTTGTTCCTTAACAAAAATTTGTCAACAAAGGATGGACGCAGTAAACATTAGTGATATTCTTAATCACAAAAAGGTCAATTCTTGTATTCCAAAACATTTCAAGTTTAAATCCAAACCTTGTATTTCTTACAAATATTCATCGATCATTGCTTCAGGACTTTTTAGTTACAAATGCTTTTCACTCTCGGTCACTAAAGTACAAGTGATGAAATACGGTGTGTCAAAATTTCCACCTGTTGTTAACTATGAATCAAGAACATTAATCAGTTAGCATGTAAAAATCCCTTGCTCCCTTCATTACAGCTGCGGCATATATTATTGGACTGTAGAAGTTCATATTATTTAATACTGAAGACAGGAATACAACAGAAGAAGAAAATCATTTTTTCTTTTGAATGTTTTATATATGCTATATGGAAAGGTTAAAAAAATCCCTACCTGGATTCTTCATTACCAAAATAAACATTTGATTCTGTGATAGCGGACAAGATAAAGATAACGAAGAGTTATCGGTCTCAAAAAAATCTACAACCAATCCAAATCTGTGAAAAGGGCATAAAGCATAGACCCCCGGAAATTCCAGAGATGTGCCCAGCAGTGAGCCATATAAATTGGTCACGAAGACGGAAAATTCCGCAGTCAATTTTTTTCATACAAACGAAGGCCTAACAAATGCTATGGTAAACTTAAACCAAAAGACTATCCAACGATAGGTTCTATTTGTTAGAGTTTATTTAAACGATTATAGAGTTTATGAAATGCTGACATAAAACAAGATTGTTATAATCCCTGCCAAGGAAAAAATAGCTAATTTGTCAGTAGCCTGCCTCTGTTTATAAATTGGTGGTACTCAGAGCATGGTAATTCACATGTATACAGACGGTGTTTGAACTGCAGCGAATAGTTGCATAGTACTAGTATTTGCACAATTTATCCCACCTCTAAATTTTGAGGTCTGTGTTTGCTCTGCTTCAAATTTGTATCGTTTCATTGGACTTTCGAGATTGAATACTGTTCGTTATCTTCGTATTTCATTAACATTTCTAAGTTGATTTTTTTTACTCCAATCTTAAGAAATGAAAAAGGTGAAGATTTCGAACAATCATCGATCTCATAAAATCTATAAACAATACAATGTGAAGAGGGCATAAAACACGGGACTCTGGAAATTCCAGAGGTGGGATCAGGTGTCTAGGAGGAGAAAGCATCCTCTTTTGACTGGTCATACTCGCCGTAAGCCCTATGTACTGAGTATTGAGTATTGAGGTCCAGGAAGATGAAACATTCCCTATTCAAATTCAGTATAAAAACAAAGATCTAACAATTGGGCTGAAACAAGCCACCCAAAATACGACCCAGTGATAGGTAATGTTTGCTAACACGGTCATTATAACGACTATATATATATAATTTACGAAATGCCGACTTAATACAAGATTGTTGTAATCCCTGTAACAAAAACTTATCCGTCAGTAGCCAAACTCATTTTAAAAATTGATCGTACTCAGAGTATGCTCATGAGTATCGAATAAACACAATATGCAAGTGATAGCTGGATATTACTCCAACAATAAGGAAGGTTGAAGATTGAAAAGTTGAAGTCATCTCGTTTGTCATACAATAGTAAGTTAGTCATTATCGTCTTTAGTTTATAGAAGTGTTATTCTTAATCATTTGATTTTTTAGAAAGCAAACCAGAACACTTTTGTTTTTTATATATTCATGCGTCAGCTGACATTTTTAGTTTGAAACATATCAGTATCACTTGCATATTGTCATAAGACGTAATTTATAGAACAACGATGTAATTTATAGAACAACAATATAAATTGGTTAAAAAAAAGACATTTCCGTGTAGTCGTCCTCGTCAAAAAAATTGTTTGCGTGTAAGATTTGAATGTTCATCAATTAAAAGTTTATGGTTTTAGCATTTTTAATTAATATGTTTACAATGAGGAATAAAACAAATTTTCTTCATGCCAAAGCCCTTGCAAAGCAGTGGTTAGAGCGTTTCGTCTAGAGTAGCGAATTAAAAACACATGCGCGGGTTTGAAAAACCATGCAGCTCTTTGAGACAAGTTCTTCGGATGATACCATATCAGTTAACGTCAGATGTCGTAGCAGATGCTGACATAAAAAATCACTGAATGCTACATGCCATAGGATTAAATCCCAGCTTTCTACCAGCAACTACAAGCAACCATAATGAGTGAAAGAATTATCAGTGAGGCGTAAAGCAAACAACCAACCAACAAATATGTTTTCAAAAAGTTGTATATTACTTACTTTGCTCACATCCTTATACAATTGACGAATGCTAAACTTAATTTTAAAAAAAAAATTATTTATAAAATACATTCTTTCTTTGATATTTTGCAAATGTAATAGAAAGAAACCCTGCTGTATCTATTAACATGTACATTTTTACAAATTCGTTTGTACTCATGTAGAAATAAAGACTTCAACCTCACATAAGGCAAGGCTGTTATAAGATCCATGTATTATCTGCAGTCTCACAATGTTTCTAAGTACATTATCTTCACATAATATCTCCACCACTTGTTTGGTTATCCCGGGTCCCTTAAAGAATCCACAAGCTGTAAAACTGTAGGCATCCTGGAACACCCACAATGATACGTCGTGAAGGCGCTCTCCTGGAAGGGAATTCAAATGTTGGATTATTTTTTTTGTTGAAATTAAATCAATTAAATTAAATTAATTTTTGTACGCATGTATATATTCATCAAATGAATTTTTACCATTAGTAAACACCATCTATGGTAATATATACAGACATATATATGTTTTAATGGTTAAAAGCAATTAGAACTTTTCTTTATACCATTCATGAACAAGGAATATATAGAGATAACGAACAGCATTTATGTCATTTATTTATTTGTGGTGTCATTGTTTTTTTTTTAAATGTAATTATTAACTTTTAGTGTTACAAACCTGCTCCATCCTGTCGATTGTATAGCCTTACAAAGGAAATGAAATAATATCCATCTAAATGAATTTGAATCCAAGGATGTGTCTCGTAGTTTGAAAGAAAACACTGATGTGCACTTCTATAGTCGGCCACCTTCCCATCTACGGCCCAGCCTGCTGCATACCAACCACTATCATAAGGAAACGTGGACGACGAATGTGCCAGTTGTCGCAATGCAGCGTTTCTCACTGACTGTATTTCTGAAAAGGAGGTTTTGAGAACATTCGTAAAAATATATAATATAATCAGAATTGAATGAAAAAGGTAAAGATAACGAACAATAATCGATCTTAAAAATCTACAAACAATATAAATCTGCAAACATGGCATAAAACAAGGACCTCCAGAAATTCCAGAGATCAGGTGCCAAGGAGGAGTAAGCATCCTGTGTAAACCGGGTTCACTAGCAGTGAACCCTATATATTGATCAGGTAGACGGAAAATCCATGGAATAACTTATTACAAAATGATTTTCCAATTTGATTTTGCAGTACTACATACCATAGTGCTGCCATTCGATGTTAAGAATTTTGAACAAAGTGGGCGGCAGGTTATGGTACAATTCCAATGACAAAACTTTGCTGGAGGAACATAAAAGGTCATACACTTAAACCCTGTTAAAAAACTTGCACATTGTAATAGGCTTTCTACGTTTATACTTCTACAGTCCCTGTAATTGTATTTAACTTTAAACAATATTTTATTCACAGATCTAAAAATGAATAGGATTGGGCAGCAGGCTCACCCTTTTTTAGCCCTCAAATTTATTATTTTAGCCCTGTAATTGTATTTCACAGAAGTTTCTTTCTTAACAAACCACGGGACTGCCATGCCCATTTATAGAGTATAAATAATATGCAATTTACATTGTAGAATTATCATCTTCTTGATGTTGTTTTCAGAAAGTAAAAGAGAGACATCTACGCAGCGAACATTTTCTACTTTGATCACTCTTAAATTCTTTTGATCGATCTACAGCATTGATTTATTAGGAGTTGTTAAGCAATAAAACTTACAACGAGTAAAAAAATTCATGAAAGCATGTTGAAATTTGGAATTCTATACATTATTTAATTACCAGAATCTGTGATTGCTAAAATCATAAACGTGATATTTGCATTCATAAATTAACAAATTTTAACCTACCATACTGCTAAGGTTTTCTGAAATAGTGCACAGTTGGTTATGGTACAATCCAAATCACATTATATAAATGATATGAAGTTTAGGAATCCAGTATAGATAGGATAGATCGAACTCATCTTGGTTGATTGGAATGTTAAAAGTATTAAACAACAATGATTTTGTTTTAGTCACCTACCATAGTGCTTCCATTCTCTGGTAAGGTTTTCTGAACAAAGTGCGCAGTGGGTTATGGTACAATCCCAATGACAAAACTTTGTTAACGGAACATAAAAGAAGGTCACACTTTTACTTTCCTTAGAAAGACTTGCACATTGTAACAGGCTTTCTACGTGTAGATTTCTACAATCCATGTAGTTGTATTTCACAGAGGTTTCTTTCCGAACAAACAACGGGACTGACAAACTCAATGATATGATATAAATGATATTTAATAAACATTTCAAAACTATAATTTTCATGATTTTTTTTTTCAAAATTCAAACAAGGTTTGAATTGGGTTAGAATGTCAAGGTTTAAGTAAGGAAAAAATCCTCAGCATTAACTTGAAAACCTCTTTGTCTCATGAAAAATTAAATAAAAAAGAAGAAAATCACTAAATAATGTACGGAAAATTTGCATTCTTTGAGATAATCTTCTATTATTTTTTGAATCCCTTCTAACCCATTTCTGTTAAAAATCTTGACATCGTTTACCACTAACGTTAATTTTCATTTACTTCATTTATATTCTTGAGCATTTGATATTATCTTTCATGGCATCTTCTTTAAAAGTTGTACATTCTCACAAAAAGGCATATTTGTCCAAAAGCTGCAGAGTTTTGAAAACAAATAACTGTCTAGGAAGTTGTCATTCTTAAGGATCGATGAAGGATGAAATATTCATAATAAAGGTTAGGTTAGTGTAAAGATAAAAAAAAAAACCCTTGGAAACTTGGAGAATCAATTTACGATTTTCATGAGTGCAACGATTAGTCTCTTTGATGGTAGCATAAGAAAGAGAATATGCTAAACCCCCCTTTTTTCTTAAATTTTCTAAGTACCAGGAAAGAACATATTGTAATGAATTTAATCTTGTTTTCAATTACCTCTAATTGTATAAGAGAATGCTTAAATTTAAATGCAAAAAAATATCTGCAATATACACGACCTCTTTGTAAACGTGAATTATTTTACACGTGAACCCTAATTTCTTTAATGGTGGGTTCAAGTCGATGAATTCCGCTGTTGTATATTTGTCGCGGAAGGATTTAAACTGAAAAGAGCGAAAAAAGTTGTCGCCAATGACAATTGATTAACAAGAAATATGCTGATCTCAGCAATGAAATGTTCGTTATCTCCATATATTTCATCCAATAAAAATCAGAAAGCATGTGGGGGTATAATCTAGTTTATAAATATAACTCGTCAAAATTTAACTAAGTGAAGTTCAAGAATACGAAAATAAAACCTAATCTTAAAATTACCCAAATTGAGATCAATTCCTTGCCACCTTTTCTTAGAAACAACCATACTAAAAAGGAATGTGGTCGATGAATGCGTTGCCTATTGCAAGGCAGCATTTCTTGTATATGCCTCTTAAAGTTTTTTTAACTTTTCAGTTATTTTAAGTGTCAATTGTCTGTATTTGTTGAATATAATAAATAATTTCCTGAAAAAAAAATTCATAGTACATGGTGATTTGAAATGCTCAGAATCATAAATACAGCGAACACGCCCTTATTTAACCCTCATTCAATATCAAACCTCTGACTTTCTGCGTTCTGTGTATCAAGAGGCCCATGAGACAAAATGCACACCTGAGTCACCCTAGTCATGCTGCTCTTAAGAAAAATTGAAAAGTTTTGCTCTTTTTTTTAATCATTTTTATTTTAGAACCCATAAATTGGTTCCACGTTAATTTCAAGAGGTCATATCTTTAAAAGTGAAAGTTGAAGATAACAAACAATGATCAATTCCATAATCCTGTAAAGAATAAAAATCGTGAACAGGACAAAAACACAGATCCCTGGAAACACTAGTGATGGAATCAGGTGCTTTGGAATAGTATACATCCCCTGTCGACTGGTTAATACGCCTTGAACCCTCTGTATTGACCAAGTAAACAAAAATTATTCGAAGTCAAATTTGTAAAAAAAAAAAAAAAAAAAAAAAAAAAAAAAAAAATGGCGTAACAAGTGTATGAAAACTGAATGCTATGTATCTTTACTGTGAAACTTGGAATTTCAAAGTTAATGGTTCAAAAACAAATGTAATATTTTCAAAATGTAGACAACCTGAAAATACTTTTTTCATGTACAATGGTGAGAAATTATGAACTGTAGAAGAGTTTCAATACCTTGGCATTATTATTTCAAGGAAGGGTAACTTTCAGAAGAATAAATTAAGACTTGTGCAACAAGCAAGGAAAACTATGTTTGATGTTTTATGTAAATCTAGAAAGCTATATCTGCCAGTTGATATTTTATTACAATTGTTCAATGCAATGGTTGCTCCTATTTTACTGTATGGTTCAGAAGTTTGGGGATACGAGAACAATAGTATTATTGAATCATTACTTTTAGAATTCTGTAAATATATAATGAAAATAAAAAAATATTGTGTATGGCGAACTAGGTAGAGTGCCATTGTCTGTATTTATAAATGTTAGGATGGTTGGCTTTTGGCAAAAAATTGTTTCTGGAAAAAATGTAAAGATCTCTCGAATGATATATGAAATTATGTATAATCTTGATAAAGAGGACATTTTCCAATTCAAGTGGTTGTCACATGTCAGTAGCGTACTGATCAAATATGGTTTCGGAAATTATTGGAATGATCAATTTGTTCCAAAAAATGTTTGCGTATCTAGAAAGGCTAAAGACCAATGTAAAGAAACTTTTATATCAGACTGGAAGTTAAATGTTTTTAATTCTCATAAATGTGTTAATTATAGGATCTACAAAACAAACTTTGGTCTAGAGAAATATTTTTGTTTGTTACCCTTTGATCTTGTTCATAGTTTAATTTCGTTGTGTTAGTCACAGATTACCTATTGAATGTGGAAGGTTTTTAAATATAGATAGAGCAGATAGATTATGTGATCTCTGTAGTGTTGGAGAAATTGGAGATGAATTTCACTATATTTTTAATTGCAATTTTTTCAATGATGAAAGAAAAAATTACATACCTGAAAAAGTTTACAAAGTGAAAATATCAATAGTTTTGCTAACCTGTTTAATAGTGATGACAAATTTACCTTAATTGGCTTGGCTAAATTTTGTAAGATTGTAATGTCTTTATTTCACTCTTGAAATTCCTTCCAATACCTCTAAATTAATACTGTATATATATTTATCCTTTGTTCATTTGTTACCTTTTCATTGTTGATTTATTTCTTTTTGTACTTTTATGCCTCATGTGCGGGCATAAAGTGAATAAAATGTTTCAATGAAAACATGTAAGTCAGCGATATGTTGTACATGTATATGCAAAATATCGTTTTAACAACGATAGAATTTGAGAAATATTGACTTAAACGAGATATTTGAAAATCTTGTAACATTAACTTATTTATCAGTAGCCTTTATTGGTTTAAAAATTGATCATAAATTTATTGTACGGTGAGTTTGCATTATGAATATGAATTTAAACGCATTAAAAAAAAGTGTGTGTCAAGAATGTGTTTAGAAATGTGTCTATCATCTAAACACATTTTTACAGTGTATGAAATTATTAAATCAATCTGTAATCTTGTAAACCTCAAAATTAATTAAAACTATATACGCATGACCTACTGGCAACTTATTTTTATCTATTGCACTAAAAGGTTGAGAACCCGCTTACGCGAGTTTGGTTTTTTTCCTTCAACAGCTGCAACATTGATTTCCATCTACAATGTTTTCTTTTGTAACAACCAAAGAAAGCATTTTATTGTGTAAACAATTAAAAATAGATAAGCAATATAAATACATGTATTTATATTGCTTATCTACTTTGCACTTTAAAACAGCAGTCTCAATATTTTTAAACTACATGAATGAAAAATCACTATTTTCGT
Organism: Saccostrea echinata; assembly: GCF_033153115.1. Lineage (NCBI taxonomy): Eukaryota > Metazoa > Mollusca > Bivalvia > Ostreida > Ostreidae > Saccostrea > Saccostrea echinata. Next base: position 3,514,665 of record NW_026889809.1, read on the forward strand.
GTGGCATACAAAAATAAAGTGTGTCAAAACTGAACTAATAAAAAGTTCCTCACATTCTTATTGAAAAGGTTTTTTTCCTCCATTAATTTGTTTTCGTTTGGGGAATACTCAACATAAAATCACAAATTTTGGAACTAAACAATGAATGAAAAGAAAGCTATCCGTTTTTGTTTTTTAATTATTATTTTTGTTTGTCGTTGTTGTTATTGTTGTGTTCACAACGAAATATTGACCTCTATCTCACATAAACAAAGAATATTATGTGACCCATCTGTAATCTGCAGTCTCACAATGCTTCTAGGCACTTTATCTTCACATAATATCTCCACCACTTGCTTTGTTATCCCAGGTCCCTCAAAGAACCCACAAACTGTAAAACTGTAGCCATCCTGGGAAACCAGCAGTGATACATCATGAAGGTTCCATCCTAAAAGGAAATTTTGGGAACTGAATCATTTAATTTAAAGTTGACTGAATCGTGTACAAAATCAGGTACGAATATACCATGTATACAATTTTGTCTGGTTTTTTTTTCTAGTCAAACGATGATTAAGGCACCTGGGAAGTACAATATTCACCTTGCCCTCCGGGCTCGGTTAATATTGTACATCAAAGGTGGCTTAATCATCGTATTGATTAAAAAAAACATTAATTTTTTTTTATGTTTTATTACATGAGTTAATCATTAAATGAAACAGTCATTCAGCAAAACATATCATCTTGCTTCTTTACATTTGTTGATGTCCAAGCCTAACATATTATATTATACAATAACCAGTTGTTTTTTTTTTTTTTTTTTTTTTTTTTTTGGATGTTTAAATCTTTTAAGATGTGATGTAGAAAAAATAAAGGCACGTATATTAAAGTTGATTTAAGAAGAATGAGCATTACAAGAAAAACAATTGACAACTTACCTTAAAACGTTCTTCGACAACTCCAATCCCCAAGAAAAAGAAAACCCCCAAATCCAAAATTTATTTGGAGATTTTACGGTCCATTAACGGGGGATCCAGCCTTTTAAAGAACATTTAATACTACATGTAAAAGTAAAACTAGAAGTAAAACAAGAGGCCCAGGGGCCACATCACTCACCTGAGCACTTTGGCTACGAAAAAGCAGAAATCTTTCCAGTATTGATAAGTTTAAATATAAAAGTGGTTATGGGTAGAGGGGTATGATTTGAACAAACTTTAATTTACACTTTCTAAGGATGCTTTTGAATTAATATGACACATAATAGTTTTGCTGCTCTTACGAAGAATTTTTTTATTGATATATCCTTTATATTCCTTTGTATAATTATGATCCCCTGTTATGGCCCCCTGTATTCTCCTGGGGGTTATGATTTGAAAAAAAAGTGAATCTGCATTACCAGAGGATGCTTTTATATCATTGTGACTAATCATGGCTTTGCTGTTCTTGAGAAGAACATTTTTAAAGATGTTTCCTATGTATTCCTATGTAAAACTTTGATCGCCCATTATGCCCTCCCCTCCTACCCCTGGGGGTCATGATTTGAACAAACTTGATTCTACATTACCTGAGGATGCTTTCAAATATGACCGATCATGGCTTTGCTGTTCTCGAGAAGAAGATTTTTAAAGATTTTTCCTATGTATTCCTATGTAAAACTTTGATCGACCATTGTGGCCCAACCCTACCCCTAGGGGTCATAATTTGAATAAATTTGAATCTACAATACCTCACATGATTCCACATTAGTTTCATATTTTCAAGCACATTTGTTCTTGAGATGAAAATTTTGAAATGGTGTCATTAATTTTTCACGAATTATCTCCCCTTGGAAGAAGGCGAAGTCCTTCACTGGAACGAACATGAATCCCCTTTGCCCTAGGATACTTTGAAGTAATTTGGTTAAAATTGTCCGAGTAGTTCTTGAGAAGAAGATGAAAATGTGAAAAGTTAACGACGACAACGACCAACAGACAAATTTCGATCAGAAAATCTCACATGAGCCTTCGGCTTAGGTGAGCTAAAAATTTTACGGATCGGGCAGCCAACTACTAGTACAACCCCACCCCCTCCGATCACAAACATGTTAAAGGTGAAGATAAGAGTAGTGGTCAGTCTCAAAAAATCTATAAAGTAAGGTGTTGATCCTTACGTCGCGGGTTCGAATCCCACTGTGGGACGTGGAGACCAGTCCTTCGGATCAGACCGTATAAACCGAGGTCCCGTGTCGCAATAAGTGCTGGCACGAAAAAGACCCCTCACTCCTCAATGGCCCTGAGTGCCGGGCATAGGTCAAAATTTGCAGCTCTCCACCAACAAGTGGCGGCGTTTCCATATGGGTGAAAAATTCTCGAGAGGGACGTTAAACAACTAACAAACAAACAAAAACGGATCGCTTGAAGTTTCAGAGGTGGGATCAGGTGCCTAGGAGCCTATTTGTTATGATTACTTGACTGAAAGTCGGGTGCAAATACAATAACTTTCCAAAACTATTTGTATCATACTGGAATGCACATTTCGACATATGTCTCTTCAGTGATGCTCATGCAGAAACGTATAAAAAAAAATAAAAGACTTTGAAGAGCTAAAGAAAGGAGTGACAAAGACTGGAGCCAAATACGTCGAAGGATCAGAGCTATGCATGAGGGAGATAATTATGGTACGCCGATTGCATCAAAATTATTTTCTGCACAACGATTACGATTTTATACACGAGCATGATGAAAAATATACACGAGTAAAATAAAAATGCATGTATCGGTAAAAATTGCACATAGTTTGAAAGATTTTAACACAAATATACCGAAAAATACACGAATCCGAAATTTTCTACACGATTAAGGGGTATAAAATGCACAAACGTAAAATCAAAAATTGCACGAGCACAGGAAACTAAAAATTACACAAACAATTTTACTGCGCATACAGCTGCGCATATCATTATTATGCACATAGAATATTCATTGTGTTCTTGGTTTTCTGTACTCTTTATCTCTTCATGAATGCTTGATGTAATCGAGATAAAATGGCCTTGACGATTACATGCATATATTTGTTTCCTTCTTTATTTCTTTGCTAAAACTCGATCCGATTTCTAGGTAATGCGAATCGAACGAATGATTTTTTTTTTTAATTTATTATTATTTTTTTTTTTTTTGTGAAGTGTGTGAGAAAAATTCAATAGCTGTTCGGAGATATTAATTATGTTTTATATTGACCGAGATTCTAGTCAAGATATGGAGGTATATTATATGATGCCGGACATAAATTGTGACAAGAAAGGAATCGCATGTTTGTGCTATAATGCAAGGTAAAAAAGTACCATTGCATATGATGCACTCGACTCCGAACTAAAAGTAATATTTAAAGAAAAAACACAGCAAACTCTAAATTCTTAACGATTAACAGTACGGCTGACTATGATCTTCATTCTCAAAAAAAAAAAAAATGATAGAATTACACAAGTGTACCCTATTTAGGTGGTGGTGTTTTTTATAAACGCTATGGCCTTTGAGAATTCTCTAACTTATAGATACAACTTTAATGGAAAGTACTTGTATAAAATAAAATTAACACATGCATAATAAAACGATTAATAATATAGATTCTTCATGAAAATGATGACAGAATTATTGCTGATTATAATCATTAAATTGTAGAATTTATTTTGGTACTTTTCATTTGTACTAATTATGGATTCATTTGGGCAGATTTTTTTTCATTTAGGAATAGGAAATCATTCAGTTGGCCGGATATATTTTTTTCCCCAAAAAGCTTAAATAGTGGGGATAACCAGACCTTAGATACTAGTATACACAGTATATATGTATTTAAAGTCAAACATTACAAAATATTTTATTTCTAATTATACATTGACAGGTATCGATACTTATAAAATATGAGGATATCCATTTTGGTTGGATATGTTATGAATTCCTTCCTTGATATCGTATATTTTCAGTCATAAACTACTCAATAAAAAACAAGACATTCTTAAGCGTAAGCGTTACCTTCATTCGTGATAAATGTTTTCACTTTTAATAAAAAGGTCCAGATTAAGGGAAAATATATATACTTTATGTGTTTTATGTTCATGTGGTTTTGTGTTTTGTTACTTAGAATTTGTCCAAATGAAATAACAAAATTCTACTCAAATGATCCTGGCACCGGGAAAACACATGTTTAGTGGCGGATCTGATTCGTGGATCGATTGGAGTCACAACATTTGAATCTATGTATTTATTAAAGTTTCAAATCGTTGGACCATAATGACACATCAGAAATTTTAAAACATGGTGAATTACTGAATACATCTACGCACAATGGTACAAATAAGAAAATGGGAATGGATATGATGATAAATAGAAAGAACATAGAACGTGTTTTATCGCTCTTGAAAAATGCAAATAAATCATGTTCTTTATGGAACTCGAGGTTTGACAAATATTTTCCAAGATAACAAATTCTCTTTTCGAATTCGTATGCCTAAAATTTTAATTATTTTCCAAATACTAAGTTTCTTGTAATAACACCTATGCCCATTATAAAAAGAACCTGACTATAAGTATAAAATGAAAATAATCGTCATTAACATTCAGGGAACATAATTGATACAAGATTCACTTTTTAAAAGATTATTCATGTGCATATCTTACACTTCTGAAAATTCAGATTATGAGTAAAAAAGCCTAATCTATGCAATTTGTTTTTTGTACGTATATAAAAGGTTTGCGTTATAGCAACATTGTACATGTGTATCAATGGCATCAACCAGGTCTTGTTTTATACTTCGAGCATGACTACGATTAGTATAAGAAAACATTTGATGAATATAAACCTCAAGAAATCTTTGTTTTATTACCATGTGCAAATTTATTACTGTCAAAATCTGCAATGAAAATAAATATACATGTGTAGCCAAGTCCCAGCTTATTAAGTTCATCTTGTATGTCTTCTAAAATTTAGTCTTACAATATCGTTACAGTTCAGTTGAATTTGCAATCCTGATTTCGATAGACTATTTTATGTACCCTTAAATTCTTAGAAAATATTTCAGGCACGTAGCATCAAGAGGGGCCCCCTCTTCTACCAAACACAACCTACTTCTATTGTAAATGTCCACTGAAAACTCGGTTGCCCCCCCCCCTTTTTTTGTTGAAGGATAGTTTAAATGAAAGTAATTTTGGTAATGTGTTCTGAAAGGAAGGTAGAACACCCCCCCCCCCCACACACACACACACACACGAAATAAGATTTCCGAATTTGGATAAATTATTTTTTGCTTGTCAATTTTTTTTCCCAGATATTATCAAAAAAAAATCTAACCCCCCCCTTCCCCCACTTTCCAAACGAAACAACGTGCCTGTATTTTATAATTTTAAATTTTCTTAACTCTTTTAAATGTATTTTACCTATTGAAAATAGACTAAATTAAAAAAAAATCATAAATTAAGCTTTAATTCACATAAATAAAAGGACTGTATAATTTTTCTACATTTTCATGGAGCTTTCTGAAATCACCACACGTTGTTCAAAAATTAAGACTAAATGTATTACTTTGTTACATACATATATCGAAAAGTGAGATATGCGTTTTAATATTAAAATTAAAATTGCACAAATATTTGCTCGATTTTCTTTACTGTTGACTTCCAAACAGTTTTCGGTCAAATTCCACAACCCAGATGATCGCAACATTGCTTTAGAATCTTTGTATGAAATGCTAGTAGTCTTTAATCAAAAGGTATTATTGGTGTGTCAAATAGCTATAAATCGATTAGCGTATAGGTGCCTTTCGTTCCAGAACCAGCAGGGAGGGATTTCTTTATGAAAAGGTCACGCATGCACATCCTTGATAATTACCAAAAGTACACACAGTGGGTGGTGAAGGAGAAGAGTTTGATTTGTTGTTAACTCTCCTGTATTATATCACATGTTTTTATTTATTTTTATTTAGGCCTATATGTCATTGTTTTAAACTTTCAAAAGAAATTGCTCTCTAGAGGAATGACATACTTAAAAAAATCCAACAATTAAACCCACAACGGGTAATATGCATTCCCCTTTTTTACGTTATCTATACAAGTATTGTGTAGAATGTTTTTAATCGGGTGTCATATACTACTTAAGATTGTGTGCCTGTCAATTTATCTACATGTATAATATACGGTGTACATATTCTTGAGAGTCTAGCGGAATTTTAAAAGAATCTTTTTTTAAAAGATTACCAACAGGACGTAAATCATCATTTTGTATTTATAATATGTTTCAAGCATCCAAGCCACACTGACCTGTTCTCTAATTAATATTAATGAAATGTGCGCAATGAGGATGCGTTGCGTATTATGTCGATGTTGTATTCTCACTCGTGCAGTTTTCGTTTTTACGTTTGTGTAATTTCCTCACTATATCGTGTAAATATTTTGTTGATTGTGCAGTTTTTCTATAGTTTGTGTAAATTTCAATAACTTCGTGTGTATTTTCCTCACTTTGTGTAAGTTTTTACTTACTCGTGAAATTTTTGTTTAAGGTCGTGCAGAAAATAATTTTGAAGCAATCGGCGTGCCATAGATAATTCTTAATTTTGAAACAAATTTCTAAATTTTACCACAGCAATTAAATATATATTCGTATCTTCAAGCTAGTACCGAAGTACTTAGCTACTAGGCTGTACACATACCATTTCAATCCTGCCTATTGTACAATCTTATAAAAGATATGAGGTAATTTCCTCCTAAATTAATTTGAATCCAGGGCCTTGATTCGTAATTTGTAAGTGTACACTGATAAGCACTTTGACGGTTTAGAATCTCTCCATCAACAGTATAATGTGCCGCATAAATACCGCTGTCATAAGGAAATGTGGACGAAGATGATGCCGACTGTAGCAATGCAGCGTTCCGTGTTGAGTGTATTTCTAAAAGTTTGAAAAAAAAACCCTTATTCATTTATTTAACTTGTACAAATGACAATTATAACATATAATTTCTATTAAAATAAAATCACGGGTATTTGAATATTCAGACACCTCTTGCTCAACCTAACAAAAATATACTATAGTTAACTATAGTTTCAAAGTTTTCACTATAGTAAATCAAAGTTTTCACTATAGTAAATCAAAGTTTTCACTATAGTGAATCAAAGTTTTCACTATAGTAAATCAAAGTTTTCACTATAGTAAATCAAAGTTTTCACTATAGTAAATCAAAGTTTTCACTATAGTGAATCAAAGTTTTCACTATAGTAAATCAAAGTTTTCACTATAGTAAATCAAAGTTTTTACTGTAGTAAATCAAAGTTTTCACTATAGTAAATCAAAGTTTTCCCTATAGTAAATCAAAGTTTTGACTATAGTAAATCAAAGTTTTGACTATAGTAAATCAAAGTTTTGACTATAGTAAATCAAAGTTTTCCCTATAGTAAATCAAAGTTTTGACTATAGTAAATCAAAGTTTTCACTATAGTGAATCAAAGTTTTCACTATAGTAAATCAAAGTTTTCACTATAGTGAATCAAAGTTTTCACTATAGTAAATCAAAGTTTTCACTATAGTGAATCAAAGTTTTCACTATAGTAAATCAAAGTTTTCACTATAGTAAATCAAAGTTTTCACTATAGTGAATCAAAGTTTTCACTATAGTAAATCAAAGTTTTCACTATAGTAAATCAAAGATTTAACTATAGTAAATCAAAGTATTTTACTATGGATTTCAGATTGTTATATTTTATGTTCTATAGTCCATACATGCATATATTAAATGAAAACATTACTTGGATATCAACACATTATTCACAAATTTTACATCATTGTTATTAAAATTCAGAGATTTTAACCTTTAAAATCTCAGAAAAGTTGTAAAGTTTCATAGTAAATCAAAAAATAAAAGTATTTACCATAGTTAAATGTAGTTAACTATAATAGTAACTATAGTTAACTATCGTACAATTTTGTTAGGGAAGACTCAATAATGTTTGGAGATCTGATAATAAATACTTATACAAATACAAATACGTTTACTTAGAAAATTCACATTTCTGTGGAAAGTTTCCTAAAGAGATCATTGTTTCTGTTTTTCTTTCATCTCTCACTATTAAAAATAGATAAGGTAAAGGGTATCGATTTTTTTTCAAAATTTCGAAACCTTTTCGTCTTTTAATTCTAAGATAAAATATACAGCATGGATGCCAAAGATAAAAAAAAGTACTAAAACAGGTTTTTAAATCTTGTAAAATATTCATAAAGTCAATTGATAGTATATTATAGATTCTTATAATCTCATCGACTCTTTCTTGTTTTAAATTAAACATGTCTAGAAATTGTTGTTAACATTCATGTACACGCAAAATCAGGAATTTACTGTTTGATTATTCTGTGAAAATAAAAAAGGTGAATATAACAAACAATGATCAACCTAAAAAAAAATTCTCTAAACACTACAAACCTGTGAACAGGGCATAAACAGGACCCACGAATTTACAGAGATGGGATCAGGTGCCTAGGAAGAGTTAACATTCCCTGCTGATTAGTCAGCCGGGCCGTGAACCCTTTGTATTGATCAGGTAGACAGAACATTCCCTAGTCGACTTCAGTATAAAAAAAAATGGCCAAACAATTGGTAAGAAACATGTCAGCAAAATATGACACAATGATCGGTTATACTTGCAAACAACGTCCTTAAAGCGACCATAGAACTTAAAAATTGCTCACTTCAAACAAGGTTGTTTAAATCCTTGTAACATCAATTTATCTGTCAGTAGCCTGCCTCGGTTTAAAAATTGATCGTACTCATAGCATGTTCTTGAGTTTTATAAGTTGGGAGACAAATTGGTGATGGCGAAATATTAAAACATAAATAAGGGAAGTTGACGATGGAAAACCTGAAATCATCTCGTTTATCATTAAATATAGTCTGTAAGTTGGCCCTTATTGTCTATAGTCAGTAAAAAAAATCCAGATATGAAACAGAGATGTGGCAGACTCTGTGGTGTCTTTTATTTTGGTGTTTTTTTTATTATGTTTACTTGGATATATGACATATGAATGGCAGTAACTATTGTTAATTGATAATACGTCGTCGGTATATATAAATGTCGAATTGAAGGTATCAGCAAGAGTTTTCGTCTTATTTAGAAGTTTCTAAATAAATTGTGCTTCATAAGAATATAAAAAGAGGTCGGCTAAGGAGCACAATTAGTGCCCATCGGATTTTCAACAGTTTGTTGGAAAACCTGGTCTCCAAAAACTACATAAATATTGTCAGTGAGAAACTCCAGCATACTCTTAATATTAACTTAAAGTACTTTGGTGTAGACTGTGATTTTTAACGATGTAATTCTATTGATGACCAATCACAACATACAAATTGTCAAAAATTATACTTAAGACGCAATGATATCAAAAAGCCTAGTTTTTCATTTATCGTGATGAATGGTTGTATAAATGTAGAAAAGTCGTACGTGTTGATGCTACTGATTTTTGGCAATTTTAAATTTTCTAAAAGTTCTTTAAGTCTTTGAGAATCCACATCTGATTTAAACCACTTCTATAATTTGCTGTAGCAAAGTAAATCTGACATTTCTCCTTAATAGCAGTTAATATTTTGGTATTGAGTGGAGATAGGGAAGAATATTTGCTGGGCCCCGGAATGTATCTTTGTGTGTAAGAATTCTTTTTAAGTTTAGGAATCCAGGATAGGTTGGGTAGATCGAACTCGGTTGACTGGAATGTTAAAAGCATTAAACAAGAATGACAATGATTTTTTTAGTCACCTACCATAGTGCTTCCATTCGCTGGAACGGTTTTCTGAACAAAGTGCGCAGTAGGTTATGGTACAATCCCAATGACAAAACTTTGTTGACGGAACATAAAAGAAGGTCACACTTTTACTTTCCTTAGAAAGACTTGCACATTGTAACAGGCTTTCTACTTGTAGACTTTTACAATCTTTGTAGTTGTATTGCACAGATGTTTCTTTCTTGATAAACCACGGAACTGTCACAGATATGAATAGAGTATAAATGATATGCAATACACTCTGTAGAGTTATCATCTTCAATTTCAAGTGTATATTTTCAAAATACAATGTACATGAATTTCTGGTAAGGAAAAGTTTCTACACAACGATATCACTTTCTAATTTGATCACACTTCTATTTCTTTTGATCGATGCATTACAAATGCCAACATTGACTAAAAAGAGTTGCTAAATAATAAAACTAAAATTGATTTTAAAACTCCAAATAGCATGTTAGAAAGATGAAATTCTATACATTGATTGCATTAACATGATCTTTGTCTGATAAAATCTTTATTATATTTGCATACATTATCTAGATTATTATCAATATTATATTTCATTACTACTATAAATTGCTTATTGTCATTAATAATTATGCATAAATAATTTCGGAGCGAGTGAATTACCTTCATCCTCATCCTTAAATAAATCATTTTAAAGTCGTTATTCATATATTTTGCGAGATCTTCTCTTTGATCTCTTTGAAGGGACTGGGACACAGATTTGAAGTTAATACTTTCTAAAATTTTAACTATAATGTCTTGACCTATATGTTGCTAGAGCATTTCTCGCCGAAATATAATAAAAGCGTATTTGGAAACTTCTTTTATCTAGAGATTTTTAAAACTTTGAATTTCTGGACGCTTTTGATTAATACATATCCTGGCACTTTATCGAAGTAACTTAAAGCTTCATCCTTAATACTTAAGAAAAGTAGAAATCTTGTTGTATTAATGCAAAATATAAAATCTATTATCCAGAAAATTCAGAGTAGAAATTTTAGAAAGCAAATCCAAGTCACCAGTATTGTCAGTCCGTGCTCAGTGATGTGTGCAGAGTAAACAAACTGAATACACCCGTTAAAACGTAAACATTAATAATAACAGAGCTCGTGCCCTGTTTACAAACACAGATGTTTGACGTGATATAAAGAAGAATGTCATTGTCATTGTATTCCAAGAATATTCATGTAAGTTCAATTCATTAAACTGAATTTATTTTTTGAATAAACGTAGAAATTTAAAGTGTAAACAATGCAACTGTGTCCAGGCCCCTTTAAGTTCAAACCCCAACATTGATGGAATCAGCAGAGATTATGAATTTTAGTGATGAACTGATTTGAATTGTTATTTTTGAGTTTTCTCGGGAATTAATGCCTTTACATTGATAAAAGATTTGGAGTCGTTATGTTATTTTGTGTATATAACTACGTTATATGTTATTATGTAAAACAGCCACTGCTATTAATCCTATCTATACAGATATTGATAAAGTGAGAGCCACGTGGAATCAACTATTTCAAGGGTGGCTGTAAGGAAGTCAACTAGAACACTAACGACAACTAAAACTACTACCATTATAATATCTACATTATTTCGCTTCTATATTTAAGGTTTTTAGTTAAATTCTGTAGAATATCAAGACAATCTTGCTTTAATGCTTCAGAGATGCGGAGGGGAGAAAATTTTTACGTCAATGGCCTTGAACATCGACTCATATACTTACATGTATATAAGATCAAGTCGATTATAAAACTATAAAAAGGGGGCACTATTCACTTCGCCTTTCTTGCTCGGAAAATTTTGTTCTGCAATATCTAAATGGTCACAGTAAACAAATAAAACGTATTGAATATCACATTTATGCTGTCAGATATACCCTATTAATTAGAGTTAACATGATACCAGACATGTTTTGTCTATTGCAACATCAAACCAGTGAAATCTATACCATGAAATTTAAGGTGGATTCGATTTTATACTATAATTGCATAAAGAATTTGTTTTTCTTTTTTTTTTTTTTGACTCTGAGAATTTTTTCTGTCCTTCACATCTTCTCTATTAATGATTGCTGGTGAATATAAGGTTCTATCTCCAGTAGGATTTTACAATATAACATCCTCTGATGTCAACTAAAATTCGAAAACTTTACCAATTTCCATCCAGAGTTTTCATTATTTGTCGTCTAAATCTTTTGTTAAATTCTCTATTATAAAACTGGTAAATGAATAAGGAATTACTAATCCTCATATATAGCTTTACCATTTCCTATTTCTTACTAACTAACCATAACATTAATAATGCTAGACTAATTAAACAATCTTCTAGCTGTTTAAATGTCTTCCTTTGTTTTATTGATGCCTGGACTAATTTAGAGATAACAGAGGAGCACATGCGTGACAAAGGAACGACAACTTATAGAAATTGGGTTTATACGACGTAAATTTGAATTTTCTAGGTACAGGTAAATGCAAAGCAACTAGTAAATTCAAATTTTACAAAAAGATAACTACAAAATCCGCTGGTTACAAATTCACTGCCACTTGACTGTATACAAGAACGTTGATTTGATTTGAATGATTTGCTAGTTTACTCCACTCATATCGATTCATCATAAGTAACATGAAAATGACATTCTAAGATGTGCATTATAAGCAGTATACTATTGCCTATGTACCGAGTGGGCAATCATCTAAACAAATCTCGACCAAACGATCTATGGCATTCATCTATCACTGATTTGTAAGCTTGCTTAATTCAGAGAATGTAAAGAAAAAAGATGAATAAAAATATGGACGTCTTATCTAGAGCCTGGTAAATAAGCAAAGACAACTAAAACAAGCATTGCATATGATTTAATTTCTAATTATTTATACTTTAATAACAAATGTCAAATAAATTTCATATCACAAAAGCTTTCATGGAGATAATCTTGCAGTCGGTGCTATCAGGTTTAAATGTGAATGTCTCCCCAACTATCCAGTCGTTTGGAAGCTTTTTACGACCATCATAAACTAACTGGTTTCCATATGTCCGGCCTGAATACTTTTTGTTACATTTATCTAAAGTTATACCACCTTTCAGGTCCTTTGGTAAAAAGAATCCAACAACATCTCCTTTCATAACATTAATCTGTTCCGCGGAAGGGACTACATATCGTCGAATTCTGTGGTTCTTTGAACTTTTAATGACATTTTGACCAACTAACTCAAAACTGCAAAAAAAAAAAAAAAATGTACAAGAATATGTTTTTAGAATCGCAAAAATGCATAACGATGGTTTCCGCATGTTATATATTCATAATTACCTAATCTTTTTTCCAACAGTCTTTGACTTTCGCCACACTTGAAGAGCCAATACACCATCATATATACTGTAAAATTCCCATTTCACAAGACGTCCGTCTTTATGAATGCGCATAGCCTCATTTTGGGCTGTATAAGCACCTCCGTCTGCACCGCCATCGCGACTGCGCTGTCGTAATTCCACGTCAAAATTAGCGGTTGGTAAACTGTGCTCAGCTTTCATTCAAAAATTAGAAATTATTTCAAGACGACGTATTTCACAAAAAGAAAAAAACAATTATAATCTTTAAGGAAAAAGAACATAGAACGATCAATTTGCATGAAAACCAAAAGAAAAATTGTGTTAGAGATGGTACATACAAGTACATTTAGGCGGTTCGCCAGTAAGTTTCCCTGAAGAGAGGCAAGCTCTTCGCAGATTTCCACCAGTAAGTACATACCCCTTACGACAGTCATACTCGATTACATCCCCAGTACTGATAATAGAACCCCTTGATAACTGAATGGCATTTCGTGGATATCTTGGAATCTTGCAATTTTTACCTGGTGAAACAGAAACAACTTTACAAACAAGAAGTCTGTAAGCCAATGCTCACAAATAATACCCCCGCTCTGATGTGAATACACAAGTTCAGTTATGGACAAACACAGTGATAATCAGAAAATTGACATCGGATTTGTACAAAAAATGAATCCCAACATATGGCACGTCTAAACAAAGAGTGTGTTAAAATTTCAAGCACCTGCGATTAGTAGGTGCTGAGAAAACTGCGATCAATATTTGTTACATGTATGTATGGTACGGACAGATGCACGGATAAACAGAAAGTTGACATCGGATTTGTGCAAAAATGAATCCCACCATATGGCACGCCTAAACAAAGAGTGTGCTAAAATTTCAAGCATCTGCGATGAGTAGTTGCTGAGATAACTGCGACCAAAATTTGTTATGTATGGTACAGACAAACGCACGGATAAACAGGAAGTTGACAACAGATTCGTACAAAAATGAATCCCAACATATGGCATGTCTAAACAAAGAGTGTGTTAAAATTTCAAGCACCTGCGATGAGTAGTTGCTGAGAAAACTGCGACCAAAATTTGTTATGTATGGTACGGACAGACACACTGATAAACACAAAGTTGACATCGGATTCGTACAAAAATGAATCCCACCATATGGCATGCCTAAACAAAGAGTGTACTAAAATTTCAAGCATCTTTGATTAGTAGTTGCTGAGAAAACTGCGACCAAAATTTGTTATGTATGGTACGTGCAGATGCACGGATAAACAGGAAGTTGACATCGGATTCGTACAAAAATGAATCCAACCATATGGCATGCCTAAAGAAAGAGTGTCTTAAAATTTCAAGCATCTGCAATGAGTAGTTGCTGAGAAAACTGCGACCAAAATTTGTTATGGACAGACAGACAGAGAGACACACAGACAGACACACAAGGGTAAAACAGTATACCCCCTCTCCTTCGGAGCAGGGGTATAATAATGTGGTTTTCTTCGTTTTGATTCTATGTTTTATGCAGTCTATGCCTGATTTGAAACAATAATACCTTTGTTTTGACATAGACCACAACTTGCTGGACAACTCTGCCATGCAAAATCCGGATATTCTTTACACGTCCCCGGTTCTGATTCTATCTTCTCTACACAATTTGAGGAAGCATCGACACATTTTCTGCGGTCTTTAGATAGTAATTTATTTTTTTTAAAAATACAATATATATCTTTAATTGTTTTTTTAACTGCATCAACATTTTTCATTGAATTGAGGAAAAACATCTTACCTGATGGTATGAATTTGCAGACAACAGCTAAATATTTTGGGACACTACACCTGATACCAGACCATTGGCCGTCTCTATCCATGTACGCACACTCACTACTTTTACCTTTGAAATATGTTTTAAAATAGTTTACATGCAGTTTAAAAAAATTCCAGGAAAATTACAGCAACTAAAAAAACATTTTAGTTTCACTTTTCATTACCCTTTTTCCACTTTGTCCACGTGACTTGAGACATGTCTTCCTGCCATCTATGACGCCCTCTTCCGGCGACTTCCTCCAAACCTAACCAAATAGGTCGCATATCACCCCTGTGTATATATACATATACATTTAAGTTCCTCCAAACCTAACCAAATAGGTCGCATATCACCCCTGTGTATAGATACATACACCTTTATGTTCCTTCAAACAGTTGTCAAACCCAACCTAAGCGTTTGCATATATACATCACATTTCCGGTAATATGATTTATCTGTCCGGTAGATATTTAATTAATTAGTAGGGTTGTTCACAGTTATGTTAAATGTCTTGGTTATTATTTATTATGATTCTTTGAATGAATCATTCCTTTTTTAATGGTCAACATTTTATTTAAAATAAATCTAACCTCATGTGAACTAGGAATTCATCTTCGTCTGCATCTTTTGATGATGTAACAACTGCGTCATAAGCATGACAAAGTTCATTTGCCGCTGTTTTGTTTACTTCTACATCAAAAAACTTATAGCAAGACTTTTTGAATGGAACCCATTTATTTGGACAGCCTGTTAAAGAAATTTTGATACAATGTATCTTAACTAATGGTGTGCTTTAAACAAGCCTGAATTCAGACATTTATGACACAATGAGTCAGTAAGAATATGAAGTAATGTATGAAATATATTCACGTCCACAAACAAAGTTTCCTCCTGACCAAGAGCCATCTGTAAGACACTGTCGGGTTTCTTTCTCCAGTCCGCCATTACAACTGTACGTCACATTCTCCCCTACGCCATACTTTTTCTTCAATGATGACGTAGGTTTAGCGTCATCAATGTCGTTAGGAGTCTTACATTTGACATTGTCAACTATCAGTGGTAGAAAGACATGCAGGTATGATATGTGAAGGTTTTAAAAAAGCACACAATGGGCATGAGTTGTTCTGAAGTCAGAAACGAAAAAACACAATAATCAAACTAAACGAGAGAGCTAGGTTATGCTGGTCATTTTACTACCTGGCAAATCGGGTTTTTCTTTGCAATATCCACAAGACTTCCGGCAGCCATATTTGATGTCGATGTCATGTCCACACACTTGTGTTCCGTTAGAAAGTAACTCCTCACAGTCGAAGTATTTATCAAAGCAATGACCTGTTATGATCACAATTGTTATTAAAAATAATTACAATGCATATTTTATAAAATAATCTTTGCCCTAATTATTTCAAGAAACATTTACCCAGTCCACAGGGGTCGCAGTAGTTCCTCTCACAATTCTCTCGGTGGATGTAACACCAAGGTGAAGTTCCGTCTCCAGGGTTACGACAGAAATTACTGTCAAGGCCATCATCAAGGTCGCTGTAAAAAAAATCGTCATGATATCTGGGTGTTTTAAGATGATTCTTATGGGAACATTTGAGAGAGACTGACTTACTGTGAGTTGAATGTACTGTGTGGGCAGTGTTGGACTTCACTCCAAGGGAGACAAGGCTCAAAGTCTTTTGTAAAATTTACGTTTCCTCTGTAATTCTCTCCCTTTCCAGTGTAACAAAGGTCGTGATCTAGACAAACAAAATATTTTTAGATTTCACAAAAAAGTGAAATGATAACGTAAATGCATACACGTGTATTTATGAGAATTTATCGGGAAATCTTATTACGTGTATGTAAATAAGACGCACCTGTTAAAAGCGATATAGTCGCTTTAAAGCCTTTCTGTACTACATCAGGACCACTAGTGAAAACCAAGCCTAGATAATTCCTTTCTGTAAGAATCGTGGGTTCAAATGTAGAACCACAATAGCTGAAACAAGATCAAACACTAACGTTTATTTCTGTCCCATAAGATGTCAAATTTGGTTGACATGCTGTAATTTCCTCAATAAAAGATTATTCGATAAAATTCCCAATTTTACATTTGTAAAAGCATACTTGATTCCAGGATGACCCGGAAGTGTAAACTTGACCTCAAGATAATCCCCACATTTATCGTCTTCTCTCAGTTCTACCTCAAACTTCTCAAACGTCATTCTCATTCTTGTGTTTTGTGGACTCTATCGATATATAAGATAATACTTCACCTTGTCCACAGTACCTTTTACTTATAATCCAGTAAAGATATTTCTTGTACTTATTATATTAATTACCGTAATTGTCCATTGACAACGCTGGCGTGGATTATATTCATTGGGAAAGTTTGGAGAAGATATTGTCGTACTGGGGTTATCTCTGCTTAGTTCTATCACGTCACCACAGTCTGTATAAATTAAAATGGTTTGTCTTTGTGTTTTTTGTCTTAAGGGGAAGAAGGACCTTTAGCTGAAAAATTCTTGTCATTCAATTTTTTTTTAATTTTGTATATTTCTGATTAAGTATGTCCCACGTATCTTAAAGCAGTTATATCATTAGGTTTCTTACCTTATTTTAGAGATACTGATTGACAAATACTATGCCCTACAGTATCAAAGTGGAGTTTTAATTCTCCACGTTTCCGGGCTCTTTACTCTGTCCATAATGGGATTTTTAAAGCATATATAAAAATATGTAAGTGAACATGTATGTTTTAAAATAATTTAGAGTTTGAATAGGGTTTAAAATTCGAAAAAGCAAGTTTCTTCTATCACACTGCATCTGGATAGGGAAAATTAAGAACTTTTTAAGACAACTTAAACAACAAAAAACGTAATTTACAAAAAAATTCTATCATTCAATATTTTTAAATTTACGTTGAAATGCAAGTCCTTCTAATTACTGATTAACTGTAAAAATTTCGAATGGTGAAGCTGACCTCAATATTGCACAGGACATCGTTAAAGACGACATAAGCAGGACAAAAACTTGTCATGTTTACATTTCGCGAGTACGGGAAAAACCATCTAAATAAGCGAAATAAGATATACCTACATAAGATTTCCGTCATCAGCCATGCAAAAATAATTTTTTGTGTTCCCCGTTTCTCAAAATATTTCATCATTTACTGATTATGACCTGTTTTTACATAATAATACCGCCCCTGTATTCACAGAGTATGATCTTGCTGTACTAACAGATCGTGTATGATGTCACCGACGAATTGGACACGCAGTTTAGGGAAACAGAGGAGTGGATCAATCTTTTTCATAATTTGTTAATGTTTGCAAGAATGTTAAACTTTTCATTTTTTTTTAAATATTAGACGGTAATTAAAGAAAAAAATTGTCAAAAAATTATACAAGAACTGATGCTTTACATGTTTTGCACTATGACGTAGTTAAACAAAGTCATGTGACCATGTGTCCTTCATCCCCTTAAAATGGTTTTTCTCTGCTGATTTTTATTCACATTTTTGTATATATTTACATGAACATGCTGGAAAGGTAGAGGAGATAAATGATATGACCCGTTATATATCATTTATAACACTTATTAATGATGCACATGTATATGAAAACATTAACATTTGGCAGTTATTTAACCAACCTGTGCTGTGGACGTAAAATAGCCAGAATAGAACAGAATTGGTTAATGAGGAAGGATTGATGCCATTTGTTACAAACCATAGTTTATTGGGGTGTAGTAGCAGACGTTGATAAAGTAATTTCTGTCTTGTCTGATGGTTATATCTGGAGCGGATCCAACAATTTTATTTTCTCCAGACAAATCATTCTCAATCATCAACCATTGACTTGACGTCATCATGTCTACAACGGAAGAGGGTCAAAGGTCAACGCTGCATAAATTTACGGTACATCATACAAATAATATCATCTCATACGTACAGTCTTGTAAATGTTTCCTTGATTATAGATATAGAAATGTTTCACCTTTGACTTCTTGACATTCGTATCCTCTTTCAAACAAGAAAAATGGTTGACTACTGGGTAAATAAATCTGATCGAACCAGCTTCCGTCATTACGACAACAGAAATGGAAACCAACATTTTCGTCAACTTTGATATCAGGAACCGGAAGTGACTTGACACGAGGGTTTTTATTGTTGTCAATGACAACAAATCCATCTTCAAATCCTATTGTTAATATAAAAAGAGCCAACATATACAAGTGAGATGGTGAATATTGGATACATTTTTTTTAAAAAGGGGATTTTTACATAAGATGTTATTTGTCTAAAGTTCCTTTCAATTAAATCAAAAGTTCACAATAATTTTTTCTTCAATATCTATGTGTTGGAATGAAAGAAATGATGTTAAATGTAAATATAAGTTATGCATTTCAGTTTTAAAGTTCATGGGGATATGACCTGATCCTTTCTTACCAAGTACACTTATTATGAAGCGCTAACAATGTCATTGTAAATTGATTTACCGCTGGGACACTTGGTGTTTGAGCTGAGTATACAATACTGCCCGGGCTCCCACTGTGTATCTGTTCCGGGGCTTTCCTCTTTCGTACAGAACTTGAGCGTGAGTTCGTCATCACCCGCCTCTGTATCTATGTTGTACAGTTCGGAGTGATCGGAGCTAGGGACACCGAGAGAAAGACTCCCCTCCTTAAATCCCTCGGGGCAGCCATCATTGGGCTTCAGCATTGAAAACCCACTGGACGGCCATGAGGCACTTCGTAATGAAGCGTCTACAGCAGCAATAGACAGACAATTAATTTTTTTTACGTTAATTTTAAATTCCGTTTCTGTTAGGTTTTAGTGATACATTTCTTTGTATTTCATATTCCTATCTATGCCAATAATTTTAGTGTTACATGACCTCACGTTTCAAATATGAATTTATGTTTCAGAAAACATGATATTTTAGGGAAGCTATTGCATATTGAACAAATCCTTATATTTTGAAGATGTGATTATGTCACCTAGTTAAATTAAAAAATGGAAAGTACAAGTCAATCTATAGCGACCTTTTAGGCGGATAAAACTACACAAGTGGAAAATTATGACAACATTGTAATTCCATTCAAACTTAATCATGGGGCACCTTACCTCCACGGTACACAGTTGTACATCCAGTTTTGGGGTCGAGACCCTCCGGACATCGACAGGTACAAATGTCCCGGATGTACGATACATATCCTCCATTCTTACATTGCATGGTGAAATCAGGGCATCGTAATTCTAAAATTTAAAACAAATAATGAATAGATAACTCACAACTTGTTTCTTATCCTCCCCGTAGGTGTGTAAAATAATAAACTTTTACCTTGACATCTGTGTGTTTGAGAGATTTCGTAGAACATGTAATAGTTATAAGGGTCAGGGGTCATCATTAGATACTCAAGGTTGGGGTCTAACACTGTCATCGTCGGCTCAGCGTTAGCGGAGAACATCTTGAAACAAAAAGAAAATGTTAAGTTTATTGTACAGTTTAAAACCATGCCTTTGTTAATTTTCTGGTGTTCTAAGAATAGAATTTTAAAAATCTAGACATACAAATTTATTGTAGTGCATCGATGTGCCGAGGTCATAGTAGCCAAACGTCTTTGAACTTGACGGATCTTCTTCCTCGTATTCTTTCACGCGATCTGAAACAAAAAATAATACAAAAATTACACTAAAGTAGAGGAACTGTGAGCACTGAGCTCAGAAAATGATAACCCCCCCCCCCCCCCGCCTCCCATATGTTTATAATGGCAAAGTCCATGTTTTTCTATGGGAGACCGAAATAAGTGTCCCATCAAAAAGTGAAATAGGAGTTGCACAATGGCACTATGTAATAAAGATTCTCTGAAAGCCTCATTAAATTTCATTCAGTGGTATAGGAGGAGTTGCGGACAAGAGATGGGTACCCCTCAATATTATTGAAAAATGACAGTGTCTATGTTTAGCTATTGGAAACCCGAAATATGTGTCCGATTAAAAAGGAAAATAGAAGATGCACTATGTAACAAAGATTCTTTGAAAATGTCATTAAATTTTATTCAGTGGCATAAAAGAATTGCCGATAAGAGATGTGTACCCAAAAGCGTAGCAGACAGACGGACGGACAGACACCCTTATCACTTTACACCCCCGCTTTTCAAGCAGTGTGGGGGTATAGAAATACTTCATAGTCTTTAGGGACAACCTTAAAGAGTAAACAAAAAATTAACATGTCAAGCCGCATTATTTCTATTTTTAGCTTTGCATTTTTGAAGACATGTCTAACCATAAAAGACTATGCGCAAAATAATGTTTGTATACAAAAAAAAAACCTTTCTGTTAATTATGAAAAATAAAGAAAGGTTTCTGAATCGTTGCTGTAAAAAAAGAATTGTCAATTTCATTATCTTTTGTTTTTCGTTTTCTGTCCAGCTTTTTTTTAAGATTGGGAAATCTTGTAAAATTGTTAAATCGTACGTGAATTAGATCACCTGCAAACTGTCTCTATTGCGTTGAACAGCATATCAACAAATTAAATAAATTAAAATTTTCATTCTATCAATCACAATGACGAGGAAGTACATAGTCCAAAGATTGTAATATAGTTCAACATCCGAAGAAGACGGTAATGAAAACAGCAGAAAAGCAGTGGAATATATAATTTCCAAAGGACAACCAAACAATAGATCCAATCTAGCCATGCTTTTTTTTTTTTTTTTTTTTTTTTTTTTTTTTTTTTTTTTTTTTATTTATTTATTTACTTTTCTATTTATTTATTTATCTTGGTTTGTTTTTACTTTTTTACGTATTACTAAGAATTTGTACTTTTTGAGTCATTGGTTACTATGTTATAGTTTAGTTTAACCCGTTATGCTGCATATTTAGTTTTTGCTCTACAAGGGTTACATAAACTATAATTTTGCTTTATTCTTCTTTTTCAAGTTTAGAAACATCAGGTATTACCTGGCATTACATTTTGAAAGTTAATTCTAATGTAATCGTGGTGTAGGTAACTCTTCTGCTCGTGATGTAAACCCATCGCATGACCAATCTCATGTACACAGGACTCCTACAAATATAAAGCATGACCAATCTCATGTGCACAGGACTCCTACAAATATAGAGCATGACCAATCTCATGTACACAGGACTCCTACAAATATAAAGCATGGCCAATCTCATGTACACAGGACTCCTACAAATATAAAGCATGACCAATCTCATGTACACAGGACTCCTACAAATATAAAGCATGGCCAATCTCATGTACACAGGACTCCTACAAATATAAAGCATGACCAATCTCATGTACACAGGACTCCTACAAATATAAAGCATGACCAATCTCATGTACACGGGATTCCTACAAATATAAAGCACGACCAATGTCATGTACACAGGACTCCTACAAATATAAAGCATGACCAATCTCATGTACACAGGACTCCTACAAATATAAAGCATGACCAATCTCATGTACACGGGATTCCTACAAATATAGAGCATAGCCAATCTCATGTACACAGGACTCCTACAAATATAGAGCATGACCAATCTCATGTTCACAGGACTCCTACAAATATAAAGCATGACCAATCTCATGTACACAGGACTCCTACAAATATAGAGCATGACCAATCTCATGTTCACAGGACTCCTACAAATATAAAGCATGGTCAATCTCATGTACACAGCATTCCTACAAATATAGAGCATGGCCAATCTCATGTACATAGGACTCCTACAAATATAAAGCATGACCAATCTCATGTTCACAGGACTCCTACAAATATAAAGCATGACCAATCTCATGTACACAGGACTCCTACAAATATAGAGCATGACCAATCTCATGTTCACAGGACTCCTACAAATATAAAGCATGACCAATCTCATGTACACAGGACTCCTACAAATATAGAGCATGACCAATCTCGTACACAGGACTCCTACAAATATAAAGCATGACCAATCTCATGTACACGGGATTCCTACAAATATAAAGCATGGTCAATCTCATTTACACAGGATTCCTACAAATATAAAGCATGACCAATCTCATGTACACAGGACCCCTACAAATATAGAGCATGACCAATCTCATGTACACAGGATTCCTACAAATATACAGCATGACCAATCTCATGTACACAGGACTCCTACAAATATAGAGCATGACCAATCTCATGTACACAGGACTCCTACAAATATACAGCATGACCAATCTCATGTACACAGGACTCATACAAATATACAGCATGGCCAATCTCATGTACACAGGATTCCTACAAATATACAGCATGACCAATCTCATGTACACAGGACTCCTACAAATATAGAGCATGTCCAGTCACATGTACACAGGACTCCTACAAATATAGAGCATGGCCAATCTCATGTACACAGGACTCCTACAAATATAAAGCATGACCAATCTCATGTACACGGGATTCCTACAAATATAAAGCATGGTCAATCTCATTTACACAGGATTCCTACAAATATAAAGCATGACCAATCTCATGTACACAGGACTCCTACAAATATAGAGCATGACCAATCTCATGTACACAGGATTCCTACAAATATACAGCATGACCAATCTCATGTACACAGGACTCCTACAAATATAGAGCATGTCCAGTCACATGTAGACAGGACTCCTACAAATATAGAGCATGGCCAATCTCATGTACACAGGACTCCTACAAATATAGAGCATGTCCAGTCTCATGTACACAGGATTCCTACAAATATACAGCATGACCAATCTCATGTACACAGGACTCCTACAAATATAGAGCATGTCCAGTCACATGTAGACAGGACTCCTACAAATATAGAGCATGGCCAATCTCATGTACACAGGACTCCTACAAATATAGAGCATGTCCAGTCTCATGTACACAGGACTCCTACAAATATAAGCATGTCCAGTCTCATGTACACAAGACTCCTACAAATATAAAGCATGGCCAATCTCATGTACACAGGATTTCTTAAATGCATGGCCAATTATTCAAAACAGAACTTCTACAATCATGAAAAGATTGCATGATCTATCAAATATATACACGGGATTCCTTTAATCATAGACTTAGTTTAGTGACACTGGCACTTGTTTCGTATAAAGAACACCCCAGGGTACCTAGCTCAATTTTAGGCATTTCCACTTTAAACTCGTATTTTATTAATTTATCAATCATTACCCTACTTTAACAAGATATAATTCGCATTTGGATACATTTTCCCTGTCTAACGAATCGTTCCAGGCGCTCTTCGTCGAGCATCTTTATTGTAAACCACACATTTTAAGACTTTACAGAGGATACATCAATTTCCGGTTAGGCTTATAGCATGTATAGTGTAGGATAAAACCAGACACTTCTGAGCTTTTCATTCCAAAGTCTTCATTCTGAAGTCTCTGGTTTTATCCTACGCTACACTGTATAAGCCTAACCGGTAGTCGATGTATCCTTTGTCAAGTCTTAAAAAGTGGATTCCAGCAATATATAATGAGACTCATCTTCCGTGCGTCGGAGTTCTCGTGACCTACCGTATATACATGTACAGATGAGACCACAGAAAGACCAATATAATATATACAGGATTTATACAATCATAGACCAATATTATAATCCATCCTCTCTAACCATATTTTCTTTTAGAAAGCAGGAATTATCTTCACATAAGCTTGTCTTGTCATCAAAATCAGGTACTGTACACCAAAAAGTATCCTTTGCAATTACTTTCTTTTGCAAAACTTTTTAATATCATAAGTCATATGGGAAGGAAGTTGGTTTACAGTATCATGTTATGTGTACAATCTACTGCAGGTACTTGGAATTATTTAGTTTAGAAAATTAATGCGCCTAATTATACATTTGCTAATCTGATGTTATTATCACATATCAGATAAAACCTTTATTAAACGTCTTATTTCAGAATCTGAATATAACGGAGCAGAGTACTTTGTTACATGTAAATGTTTTATTTAGTACTGTATTTGAATTCGGCGGAGGACAGGTCAGATGGGTGAAAACATTTCTACTTACATCCATACAACAGGAGATCTTTTGTCCATTTCTTCTTGTGTTTCCTAGGACTGACCAGCATCTGGTAAAATTATAAATGTTTATTGAACACTGATGTCCTACCAGACTTTCCTGGTAAGTATAATATGTAGCTCCATTTCTCGTAAAAGTATGAATAAGAAAAAAGGTGTTTTTCTCTTTTAGCATAATCACAACAACGAATGTATATAGTGTCATCATAAATTACGAAATATTCAAATATAGTTCTTATTTCTTTTGTCTGTCAACCTCCAAACAAATAATTTTTCATTTGCAGGGTGATTTGAAAACCATTCTTTAAATAAATATTCATTTAATTTGAGCAATTGCTAAACAAAAATGTCTGTTTCTGAAAGACATTTCATTTCAAGTATCAACTGGTTTCTTTCGAAGTAAATTCCAAGACAACTACTCAAAAGTATGACAGAAAGAAGTTCAACATAGATACATAAAATGTCAACTTCGGTTAAAATCAGGAAGTGAAATAAGATAAGTGTTTGGAAACAATCATTCATGAATTTTCAAAACAAAAAGAATTCTATCTTGACCATGCACCAACACCCTAACCGACACCAAAACAACGTCATTATGACGTCACCCTTTATTGTCGACGTGTTTTAGATAGTTGTTGTGGTCCAGCCCGTACTCTCTGGCCGTGGTTTTTGTCCAAGGGACAAATCTGATACAGGTCCAGTATTCATATCGTCTATGAGCGCGGAGTCGGCCCAGGCGTTCCTCCTTTGCTATGAATTGCCATAACATTATCATATTGCCATGTTCTTTTTTTCTTTTTTGTATTTACATTCACTCAGGCAAATTTAAAATTTAAACATGACAATATCCACAGATTAAGGAGAAGACATTTTACTTTTTTGAAAATCAGAAATTATAAATTTGGTCTTTATTATTCTTTTCTTTTAGGTTCATTACAATGTTATATCACTTTTAATCAGTACGCCCTCCCTCCACCAGTCTCGAAAAATGAGTCCACCTTTGCACTTGAATACAATTTTTTCTATGTTTATTCATTTTCTAAGAAAGTTTAGTTGTGGATAAATGTCAGTATATTTTTTTCTGTTTTAATTGATACCCACATTTAACTTCGGATGTAAATACGTAAGGGATGATTCCATTGGTCCAGTAACGGTTCTCGTCCCTTATCGCCATACGTTTGCCACGCCCCTTCCACTCTCGATTTCGTCGTCGCCGTCTTCTTCCCTTCTGTCGCCGTCTACCGAATTTTCCTTTCTTTCTGCCTTTTTTATTCTTGTTCAGTTTCTGGATTAACTGCGTTTTCCTTTGTTTATTACTGTTTCTTTGAGCTTGAGATGCTTTCATTTTATCCTGTTTAGATACGTCAGCTCCATAAGCTTTCTGCAATGAAAAATTAAAAAATATTTTTTTATTAGAATTGCGTCCAAAAATTTATATTTAGAGCAATAGATGTTGATTTTTGCGCGTCGTTAACTCATCAACAGTTGTCTTTCCTACCATATACTCTTTTGCTTTCTCTGGTATTTCCACCTCGTCTGGATTCGCCCCTATTTTCTTTGCAATGTTACGCTGATTTATATACTGGTAATAAATCAACTCCTGTTCTTGTATTTTCTCTTCAAATGACCCGTCATCAGGACTTTTTACTTCCTCATACTCCTAAAATATACAACCAACCAAAGTAATCTGTCAGAGAGATAATTTACGGCTGATAAAAAAAGTTTAAAATATTCGTTCTTTGACAGCGAACGGGATTTATATTTTGACAGATCACCACTTTGATCTGATATTTACTATTCCGGCTTATCTCAGAGGATACTGTAACAAACCTCCAAGATCTGGAAGGCCTGTCTGTCCTCGCCTTTGGGTCCCATGATCTTGAAAAATTTTCCTTTTGATTTAAATCCTTTGACACCCTTTGCAACCTAAAAATTGAAGAAAAAAAACATCTTTAGCACATTTATACAATAACATGCAGTCTTACAATAACGTGAACACTATAAGTACTTTTCAGTTTTAATAAATGTATAAAACATTGGTTAATTATTATATTGACTGTTCAATGAAATTAAATTACCAAATCATCTTTGCCGTGCGCACCAAGAAACGAGAATATTATCATCAAAATCGTCAACGTGGCCATGGTTCCTAAATTAAATAGAAACAAAAAAGTTAGTTTGAGAAAGAAGTTACTATTCCTAAGGCAAATTGGGAAAATCTCATTCATTAAACAGGAAAGTTATCATCAGAATTGTTATTAGTACATGTACCATGGCCCCTAAATCAAGTAGAAAAAGGGGGGATAAAGAATATCAGAAAAAATATATATTACATATAGATTATTAGATAAATTTGGAAGATCTACAATATTAGACTGTATCTACTTACATACTGTTAGATTCCGTGCTATTTTTCTGCCATTTTCTCCCCCTTTCTGCTGAGGTCTCCAGCCGATGTCCCTTTATAAGAACTCGTATTGTAATACCCAAATACAGAATCGGGAATGATCCCGGGTTTATGGGGACAGCAGTCCCGTATAATTGTCATCAACCCCTTCATACTATGGGATTACTTCCATTTTATTGAAAGGTATGCAGAATGAAACCTTAATATCTTTAATAAACGAAATGGAAATTGTTGGTGTTATTGAATTTGTCACGTCATTCTCTTTGGATGTTTTCTATGAAATCTATCTCATGACTGCTTTAATTTGCCTATATATGTATTTTCTAAACGATCAGTTACCCTAAAATTGGTGTAAGAGACCCCACCCCTCCCCCATCCCCCTGTTTCCACTTAACAACATTTGATAAAGAAATGAAATGTGGGCTTTATGATATAATTAAATGTTTTAAAAAGTAGTGAATGGATTTCGTTCTGTGAAGGGAATGTTCTCCAACGTTAACACACACCAAATCCTGACCTGATTTTATTCGTATTTTTAAATTCAATGTTTCGAAATTTCATCTTTTACTTTTAAAAAAAATCAATAAATGTGGAAACCGCTACATTTGATATAGGAGAGTTATTTTTCCCCTCAGTTAGCTCAGACAGGGATTGAATCTAATTCCCCTCTCCCTTTCCGATTTATTCATGCAGAATATTATTATTGTTAAACTGTATCTATAAATAGAACTTCATTTCTTTTTATACGTATACGCCATGAGCCTTCTTATCAGTCACTTATGATGAATTATTTCATAAAAATAGCTTACGCTGGAATGGGTACCTTTGAGATAATAAGATATATGCACGTTCGTAAGATAATATACTATAAATAAATATAAAATTAAAGATCCAAATCCGTTGATCTCGGAATTTGAAATATTTGACGTTATCTGATGCCAGCTCTGAAGGCACGTGTCTCGAGTTATCACGCACGGTTGTCTCTATTAGTGCTGGTTTCCCGATATCAAATGTTAGCTTGTCTTTCAGTTTTCAAAGATATCATTATCAATGTTAAGCACTTTTGATGAGGGGAATTTTCATTGATTTGACAAGCCACATGTCAAAATTGGATTTGAAATCTTCAGATTTTTGTGGATTCTTCCTCATTCTAAAAATTGAAAGATTACAGACACTCTTTTGAAAACAAAAATTACAGATAAAGTAGCTTCGAATTATAATCATGTTTATTTGCCTTTTGATGAGAGTAATTTTACATTGATTTGACAAGCCACAAATGTCAAAATTTGATGTGAAATCTGAAAATTTTTGCGGGGCTCTTCTTAATTCTAAAAAATTTAAAACATTACAAACACTCTTTTGCAAACCAATTTACTGATAAAAAAAAAAAAAGACTTCAAATTGTAAAATTTGGAGCTTTGATAATTGGGGGGGGGGGGTCCTGATATCGGAATAAAATCTCGATTACCTTTCTACTGTTTACATGCACATGTACTCTTGTGAGAGTTTGTCGTCAGTGACGAAATGTTCGTAATCAAACACCCCTCACATTTTGGATGTTCTATTTCAGGAGTGAAGTTAATGGGGTCGCCTGTTAATCGATTGGCTTTAAGTTGTTTACAAAACCTTACTATAGTTAACTAAATTACAGTTGGAGTGAGTTGAAGGCTAGCTGATAGCCATTATGTACATTTCCTACTTATTCAATGCATTTTCTGCTATTACTTGCAATTGTCAAAGTATAACGAACATTGAAGATATCGAACATTCTTTCCAATGTAGCTCAAGGCCGTTGCCAAAGAGGGAAGGGGGGGGGGGTATTGCACGCCCTTTAGAAAAAAAACACTCGAAAATATCTTCATTATTTATCAAAGTAATAACTTCAAAAATGCACAAGAACCCACAAGAACCCACAAAATGGTACCTATTTATATATATAAAAAAAATATCGATCAGGGGAGGGGGTACCTTGGCAGACATTTCCCCGTACCCCTTTCCAAAAATATTGCGATGGCCTATGGCTACTTGTAGTATACTCTTGAAATGCCGGTTGAGTTTACTATACATTTCCAAAAACGTGACTCTTATATAGACTGCACATAAACGTAATTTATGATCAAATAATCTTTTAGCAATCCCATGTATGTAAAACATTGTACACTAGTTTGAAAAACAGCCCCGATAGAAAGGTACTACATTTTGTTAAACAGAGCTGGCACTATAGCATCCCTGATCATTTTTCAGTACCTTCAAGACCACCTTTAAAAATTCAAAATAACATTAAACATGGATGCAAAAGCATCTAGGCAATCAGTATCACGGGTGTGGCTAGTGGCTCTCTCCATTGTTGTGCTTCTTTGAATGAAACTTACTGCTGGCTTAAACGTAAGATTTTTTTATCTGGCCCTCCAGCAGCGCCGTATTACTATAAGATAACCTGACCAAATACACTGGGCTGAATGAAATTTCCTCACAACTGGATGACTTACTTCTCCATCAACATCGCCTTAAGTTTTCACAAAAATCAGTAGAAAAAGTATAGAGACGAGAGCGTCTAAAACGGTCAGGTCATCAGTGTAATAAAGAGACCACAAACACCAGCAGATAAAGTCAAGTATAGGGACGAGAACATCTAAAACAGTAACTTCATCAATGTAATGAAGAGGCCACAAACACCAGCAGAAAAGTATAGAGACGAGAGCATCTAAAACGGTCACTTCATCAATGTAATGAAGAGGCCACAAACACCAGCAGAAAAGTATAGAGACAAGAGCATCTAAAACGGTCACTTCATCAGTGTAATGAAGAGGCCATAAAACACCAGCAGAAAAGTATAGAGACAAGAGCATCTAAAACGGTCAGTTCATCAGTGTAATGAAGAGGCAACAAACACCAGCGGTAAAAGTATAAAGACGAGAACCTCTAAAACGGTCACTTCATCAGTGTAATGAAGAGGATGACTAAGTTTCCAAGAACTTTAACAGACAATCCTATCTACAGATGGGGAAGTTTAGTAAATGATATAGGAGAAATAGAGGCTGATAAATGAAAACAAAGATCATAGCACGACCATTTGCAGAGCAACACACGTCAAGCCAAATAAAACATCAGCTTTATAACTATACTCCGCAATGGCCCGAAGACTTGGAAGACAACTAAAGGGTCTTCTTGATAAAGGTCATGTGTTTATTAACGACTGCCTCCGACAAATCTTTTGATACAATGTAAAAATTAGAATTTCGCAGCATATGCATAATCCGAGGAAAAAAGCTTTAATAAACTTTTCACGGATACTTTTTATGACCCACACCCCTGGATCTCAAAGCCTTACTTAAGATTGAGTCTGATCTCCTCAGTCGATACTTTATGAATAAGGTTATTGGATTATCTAATCATGGATGAAGAATTTATTTCATGAATTTTACCAAGCTATCGTGTGGTTGTTCATGAAAACAAACATTTGCTTCCTTTAAAAAAAAATCTATATTTGTAGTCCCATCTAGTAGATCCTGTCCTAAATGAAGACATTCTATGGAAGAGGACATGTACCGCCATCATCCAATCTGGCGAACGGATCAATGTACATGGACTGTCATCATCTAATCCGGAGAACGGATCAATGCCTCATTTCCCTAGACTTGACGGATATTAATTTGCAAATCTGAGCCCGGAAAGGTCTTTAAGTTAGGTATGTGAAATATAATTGATGAATCAACCCAAAAGCAATATACGGTCTAAGCCATTCTTAATAATGGCGAAATATTTTATATAAAGAGCACTCGGGCCACTTCATTATTTGGATTATTGAGGTACGAGTTCCTGACAATAATTCAATTTATTCATGTACAATGGCTAGATGCGGCAGTCATAATTTATTGACAAACTTCAGACAACTTATATACATATACATTTTTCCAATCAATAAGGAAAAATAAAACAAAATTAAGAAAAAAAGGGAAAATGACATCTGATGGAACTTAAAGAAACAAAGAAAGAAAACATACAGAAAACTACAAGTTAAAGACTGAACCACTTTAACACTCAAGACTGGAAAACAAAATAGTTTTCTAATGGACAATTTTGTATAGTAATAAAGTTTCGCATATACCTAGAGTATCTTCTCAAATTCCTTAATTGCAGTCTTCTGCACTATTGTAACCAATGCCAAGAAACATTAATATCCCGTGTCGGTTATTCCTACCTCCTTTTAATAAGATGCTTCTTTAATTCATTTTGTTAACATCAATGCTATGCTGTTCTAACCTACATGTATGTACGGGAGACAGAAAAAAAAGCATGACAAATGACCTTGACTTTTCTTTTTAAAATAAAAATTTAATATTTACCATGTCCTGACGTGATTCAGAGGAGAAGGGGGAATTTTGGAGTTTGGAAGAGAATAGTCTCCTTCTTACTCAAGAATGGAATGGAGAAATGCAGTAATATATCATTCTACTTTTTATGTTTATGATTTAAAATTATTTTGAGAAGTTTTGCTATTACTGATCAACATTGCTATATTTACCCGAAATGCACGAGAGTTTTGGTATTTCGTTTTATGGGAACTGATCTGATAAGTAATTCTAATGACAGTGTATTGTTAGAGCAAGCAATCGATTGGTTATTATGTTATTTTTCAGAAAGCTTATCACCTTTGCGGCGTTACGCCTAGATGTGAGCTGTATTAATTTGGACTGAGACTGTGTGACATTAACAAAAACATCCGGTGAGATAACAAATCTCAAAGGTAGCGAGGACGTTACAGCAATTCAATATCCCAGTATATCTCGTACAGACGGTGTGTGTGGGAGAGGGATTAGGATGCCGGCTTATATAGACCCCAAAACAGAAACTTACCATTCAAATAAAGAACTGATAATTACGACCCGCCATCAAAAGTCTTATCCAACAGGGAGCATACATATCATATTAAAACTGTTTCTGCAATATCAGTGTTGGATCGTTACATAAGCTGTACTCAGGGGGACTCTGTGGGGACGTGTACATGTACCTTTACTGTCCAATGAGGAAAGATTCTAATAGCAGATATTAGGATAATCAAATAACATGAATTTCCAATTATTATCTTGTAACTAAATGTAATTTTAAAAAAAAACATATGAAAACTTAAGTTTATTGTTTGACGTGAGGTTTAGACTTCGATTTTTCTCCAACTTTACCTCATTTTGATAAAAAGAATTCAAAACATTGCATTAGATTTATATAGTTTAGCAAAGAATTTCAGTCAACAGTTTTCACTAAAATATTCGATTTTA
The DNA here is from genome assembly GCF_033153115.1 of Saccostrea echinata. NCBI lineage: Eukaryota > Metazoa > Mollusca > Bivalvia > Ostreida > Ostreidae > Saccostrea > Saccostrea echinata. Next base: position 3,547,299 of record NW_026889809.1, read on the forward strand.
CTGTATCGTAATTATAATGAAGAAATCAAACTGTTATTGTAAAAAAGATCACAATTTGAGTGCATCAAAACTATTCAGTTATGTACTCTCTCACTATTCAGAATTTCAGATGTGTACTCTATCGTTCGAAGAGCTAAGAGAAGCCTTATTATGTCGGTAATGGAGTATGCGCCCCGGTGACATTTTCTCAACATGGTGCACATTTTTCTTAATTTCAAAATATGACGGATTATTGTTTTCCGGATCTCCACGGATAATACTGTAACCCAACTTCCGGAAGGCGTCAACCTGGTAAGCACTGCAGTCAGACATAGAAACCGGATGTGTTCGATTGAAATTCGCGAAGTCAACAACAAGAGAATCACGATCGTTGTATTTTTTTGCCATAGTATTGAAACGATGTCCCCATAAAATATCCCAGGCCATGTATGAGGTCTGTGTTTGTAGATTGTTACTGGTAGTGGACACTATTCCGTCCAGTATCACAACTAACTCAAAGTCCTCCCTCTGCAAATCCTCCCGAGAAATTTTCCAGAATGGTGACGTATTGTCAATGGTATGGACAAGTTGTGTAGGCCACGCCATGAAAAGCTGCGGACTTCCGTCTTCTCCATTGAATTCCATCGGAAAACACTTAACAGGATGACTACCTCCGTCCGTCGATCGCATCGTCTTGAAGAGATGCCCACGCACATGCGCACCTATGATGTGAGAACGACGCATGTCGCCAATTCGGATGACTAGTTTATATATCCCATCCTCTTCTACGATGCAGGCAACAGAACTAAACATCAAGGTACCTGACCTCTTTTTACCTCGCCGCACTTTAGCCACTACAAGTCCTGCGAGAGCAGCCTGCAAGCCGGCGCCTATAATGTTCTGTAGTAACACGCCTATTACGGCGTAGGGGCATTCCTCTGTAACATATCGGAAACCGTAACCTATGGTTGTCTGTGTTTCAATAGAAAAGAGATAAGCTGTCGTAAAAGAGTCAACATTCTCAAAACAAGGCGTTTTGTCTGTTGCTTTCACGTCACTTATATCACCATGGAGTTTGGAAACTAGCCAGTAAAACAGTGCAAAAAATAACCACGTGATCACAAATCCACTAACGAAAATTAACATATTCCATCTCCACTTAGTATCCACCATTGTGGTGAAGAAGTCATTCATGAGATGTTTTCCCTTACCACGAATTCCGACAGTCTTTATATTATATGTAGAATTTTTGGAAACTAATCGAGGTCGATGTCTGAAAGGCCGATTTTCCTCAACTGTCGCCATTTTAAACTATTCCTATGAACTGAAAAATAATAATAATAATAAATAAGAAGTCCATAGACTCTAACGATTTGAAGATATGTTGGAATCTTAAGTTAAATTTATCTATAATTATAATAGTTAAAGATCAGTTTAAGATTTAACCTTTAAATGTTAAACAAGTAATTCCAAACTGCGGGCTTTTTTAAATCATCAAATATGAACCCATTCAGAAACTCCAAACTAAAGGATGGCAATACTTTTTATGTAGCATGTTTAACTTGTTGTGACGGTCTAATACAGCTCTTTAGAATCGATATCTGAAATTTTTAGAGTTAATTGTCGTAAATATGCAACCTAGAGACGAATGAGCATTTGTTTGACATTTGACATTCGTTGGTAAAAAAAAAACAACAAAAAAACCGCATTTAGCCATATTGTCTCTTGGCAAGAGTACACGTATCCTTCATTATAATACACCCACCTTTGTTCATTAAGCTTTTTTTTCAAATGAATCTTTTTTTATTCAAATTTCTAATAAATATACGGATTAAAACAAATATAGCCTAGCATAAACATAGATGTATCTCGTTATTGTTACATTATCGATAGCATAAACTATTTCACATAATTATGAACAAAGAAACGAGGAATTGTACCATTTACAGAAATGTCTAGATTTCTAAATCGTCTGTAAACATAATTTCTTTGACAAAAGATTCAGTGACTGTCTTGGTGTTATATCTAATTCCCTGATTAAAGAAAAACATTTAAAAAATGACTCAAAAAAATCTCATTACATTCCAGTATACTTAACTAAACTTATTTACCGCCCACTTTCCTTATTTATGTAGCAATATACCGTTATCACCTGTATAATTATGTCTCCCAGTTGATTCGATACGTAAAGGAATGTTCTACTTGCGAACAATTTCTAAAACGAGGCAAGCTACTGGCCAAAAATTAATGATACGGGGTATCAATATACATGTAGTTTAAAGTGAATATTTTGCAGATTCTATGATCGACACAATGACTTTGTTTGCAACTACAATCTGACAGACGTTCTTCATACAAATTCGAAGGTCGTTATTTTCCTAGTGACTACAGAACTGTGCTTCTCGGTTTTCCCGATCATGACAAGCGACTCATTGTGGGTGTGTCCGGTCGACAGGTGATTCTTCCTCCACTATGGCACCTGATCCCAACACTGATGTTTTAATATGCCCGTGTTTGCGCTGCTCCCAGTTTGTACTATTTAAAGTTTGCGCTGCTCCCAGTTTGTACTATTTAAAGTTTGCGCTGCTCCCAGTTTGTACTATTTAATGTTTGCGCTGCTCCCAGTTTGTACTATTTAATGTTTGCGCTGCTCCCAGTTTGTACTATTTAATGTTTGCGCTGCTCCCAGTTTGTACTATTTAATTTGACTTTGAGATTGATTACTGCTTCTTATCTTCATATTTCATTTCATTTTTTTTTAAAATGCGAATCAAGCTGATTGAGACCCTGCTAAACACATTCCAGTTAAAAGTCATTTTTGATTTTAGCATTTTACTTTCTTACATTTGATTTAAGAACTTATTAGTTTGAATAATCCAGGGCTTGGGACAAGCCCTTGCCATAGTAAGAATACGTTCCGTATAGTTGCATTGTAGCAAATCGGAGAGGATCCGCTCCGACACGATCTTGAAGAATACAAAAAGAGTTATACTAAAAATCACTACCTAATCATTACGATAACAATTCTTTTTTTAGCTTGTATATGTCTTCTACCCTAAATAAAAATAATCCATGTAGTGAGGAGATGATCCTTACGTCGCAGGTTCGAACTTGGAGACTTGTCCTTCGAATGAGACCGTATAAACCGAGGTCCCTTGTCGCAGTGGGTGTTGGCACGAAAAAGATACCTCAGTGCTTAAAGGCCGGAAGTGATGAGTACTGGCCTAAATTAGCACCCCCGCCCCACCGCCAAGTAGTGGAGTTTCAATAAGACTGAAAAATCTTCGAAGGGAAACATACGCAGGTACATGACAGGTGCCTTTAGAGAAGTTTTAAATCTAGCAAAGGAATATAAAACAAGAAATCTTTGATTTGTAGATTTTATCTTTATCCCATCTCTCGTGTTCTAATTGTCTTCGATACTTCAAAAGACTTGCTCAACAAATCGGACGATTTTGTGGTGTCTATTCTAAGCATCAGAGGAAATCAATTGGCGTTAACATCTGTATTGATTGATAAGGGTAAACGTTTGTTTACAAATCCTGTAAAAGTATTTATACTAAATCTCAAATCTAAGAATTCCTCTGTGCTGTATTTGCAGGCGAAACTCACCAGAAATGGCATCTATCAAATGGCGAGGCAAACAATGTCGTGCTTTTGTAATCCTAAATTCATTAAATAAATCTGGGATCATGTCAAAAATATTTTGAATTGTTTAAGATATTAGAAAACAAAGCAGTCAGTAATGGTATAGCGATGTTACGGATGAGAATTCATGCGATATCAATGCTGCTTTAATACGTATATGTTTATTAATTACCCAGGTTAACAGTTCTCAGTTTGTTCGATATTCATGCAAGGAGATGAACAATGTTCGTTTGCCGATAAATCATTAAAGGATCATGCAGTGCAGCGATTATTTCATATCACAAAAAAGTTTATTACAACCTATAGATCCTTGATATATAATCTACTGTTCAATGTCGGGCTCACCTGTGTTGTTGTTTATTGACGGTTACCTGTAGAAGCCAGGGGTGCTAGCTACTTCCCTGTTAAGCCATTGTCCGCTTTTATGGATACAGTTATAACTGACGGCGTATAGAAAATAGAAGACAATTTCCTCCTAACGATGAGCGATTGTGACGAAACGCTACAGGTGATAGACAGTAAACTTGTCCTGTACACCGACTATAAACATCCATGTTTTGTGTCGAGGTCGATATACTTTTGTAAACAAAGAATTGATTTAAATCTGATTTATACCGACAGACTTGTTCAGGTGAAATTTCAGAATTTTAAATATCCTCCAGAGCTTCATGGACAATGATTATCGTTGTTTACCCTTCCGTTTCTGTTTCATATCAATTAAATATGCATCTAATGTATAGTAAATACAGTGTACATATGTATGGCTAGTCTCTATTTAATTTTAGGGCCTCGGGATCCCTTTGAGACACCCGTGACCGTTTTATCGTCATCAATTTTTATTTTCTGCTAAAGGAAACAATGATCTGGAAATCCATAAGAAAAAGTAACGTTTATGGTTAAAGTTTAATATCAAAAATTACGAATTCAAGAGTTCAACTGAAGAGAAAGCTATAGCTCTCGTTAATTTTTACACTACTTACCCGGACGGGTGTAATCCTGAGCTGTGTATATACGGGTCAGTGGTATTTACATGACAAATATACATGACCCTCATCCGCTTTCATCGCACCTTTTTATTACGGAATAAATTTCCCTCGGGAGTCATCGCCCTTTGAACGTGCGAGGCCAACAATCCATTGTGTCGTGCAAAATAGCTATACACTTTTGATATGTATGTCGCACAGTAATTTTGTTTTTTGTTTCCTCCAGTTTTCTGGTAATTTGTTGTTTCTAATTATTTAATTCCGTGGTCTTGTCTTTATCCGAGCTTTGGTTAACACAGGCGATGGTACCCCCCAAACATTTCCTTAAAGAACGTAAAAACTGCACGCGTATGAAGACGTTTTAACACTGCAAACTCATAATGTCCTCCACGAGACAATTCCCTTGTAGACGAGGGATATTGTCCGCGTTATTGGCCGCCCGAATGGAGTATTCAGGCAAACTCTCTTATCAAATTTGTAAGATTCAAGGAGATAGACCTTCTATCAATTTGCCAATTTCCCTTCTAGTTAGCCAGCCTAATTGAACAACATAAGGAGCTATCGAAACTTGAAGGAGTTGTTGTGAAAGCTGGCAAATTATCACCAAATGTACAGATATCTTCTCCTGAACTGAGTAGACAACATTATTTTAATCTTCTCCCCATTTTTAATGATTTATTACACACGTGACATTCACTGAACATATATGTTAAAGAATTTATAATATTCCATTATTCATAATACACTTTTCCTTGACGCAGTCGTCATTTAATTGAATTCTCTTTATTTTATACAATTAATATAAAAGACTTGATTTTGATGGGCATATTTGTAATAAAGGCCATCCTTCATTGAGTATAATTTATACAATTAATTAAGAAATTACAAGTTTTATGAAAAGGGTGCGATACATTGGGATTTGAAAATAAACTCCACCACGACCACGTTGTCATCGAATGCAGTGTCATAACTACTTGATTCTTTTTAAATAAAAACAATTGCATAATGCTTCTATCTTTATTTCACATTTTTCTCTGAACTGGAACACTCTATGTCGGGGGAAAAATCGAAAGATTCCGATTAATTTCAAGGAGGAATACCAGAGTTATTCCCCTTGATAAATTCTTAGGTAATAGTCTGACATTTATCGTGTTGGTTTGGATAATCACACAATCAGTTACAGCTTTAATTATATACAGCTACACCACTGTCCATAATCAATTAAGGAAAGTTCGTTAAGACGCTATAAGTTAGTGCAGTTCCTCAGGACTCTTTAAGTTAGTGTCTTTGTCATTAAAATTAATGGAAAAAGAAGCCTCTTAATAACAAAATATATTTCCTTATACCATATACCTTAACTAACAATAGAGGCTTGTGTTCTAAATATATTGGCCTGATGAGAAATATGTCAGAGATCTTTTTTTTTTTTCAGAAAACGACAGGAGTCCTAAAAAATTATCAAGTTCCAAACAGAGAACAGGCAACGACGCCAGTTTATCATATCATTGGACAAGTTTTACACTAGAAACTGAATATAATGATTTAAAATATTTCTTTTTACCATCTAAAGCATGAGGCTAAAATATATTTCTCGCACTTGTTACCATTTATCCATTTTTTTTTAATTTTTATTAATGTTTTTTTCACTTAATCTATCAAGTATCTACTTTAAAGGCGGCTTCAAATTATTACTTGGCCCAAATTAATTCAATTCAATGACGGAGCAGTGATATTTTCACGACAGATATACAGAAATGATATATGGACTCTTTGGGACATTGTAGTTACGAACATCTTAATATTATAATTAAATCAATAAGCATTTTCTCACTTGTACTTTTTTTTTACTATAATAAATTTATTTATTAAATTCTATAACATTTCATAACCACTCTCTAAAAGTTTTCACAAAAATAAAACAAGTAACAAGAATGAAGTGATAATATGGAAGAAATATTGCATAAATAAAACACAGTAAAACTTGACTAACAAGGAGATGTTTCATGTGACAATCACTGCTTTGTAGTGACAGGAATACTACACGATGATTGGACGTACATCTCGCACTGCTAGCTCGATACATCACTAAACCTTATTCTAAGGTAATACTTCAAGTCCAATCAAAAGTCCAATTTCCGTCTGGCTAAAGAAAAACACACAAAAATGCATTTTTGACAGAGAAGTTTCAGGTATCCTTCAATAATCTGTCAACTCGGTGTGTGAACTCCCTTATAAGCACTGAACATGTCAAATCATGGCCGCAAGATAATGTAATAAACGTTAATCCTACATCGCCGATCTAACTGCACATCGGGTTGTGTACTGGGACTTCTTTGCTGATTAACAAATATAATTATTCTGTCACATGTATTGCTCATTGATGTACTCAAACCTCCGCCTCCCTCGCGGGGTGTTCTGCATTATAGGACATACAGTACTGATGTCGAAATAACTGCAATGATATTTCCCATCATCATCTATACCAGGATTAATACTCAGAAATTTACATCCCATAACGATTTCATCCGTAAGGTAGGAGGTTCGAACTTGGATCGCCCTACTGGTAGATTCTATCACGCCCTCTATCGTCACAACCAACTCTGAGAAGTCTCCAAACTGATGGAGATTTTCTGGCGGCCATAATGGACTATTCTCGTCTATAGTGTGATACATAACTGCTGGCCATAACAGAGTAAGTACATCTCCACCACCTTCTGATTTGAAGTCGATAGGGACCTGGTCTAGAAATTCTTGATTAGTGTTGGGAATAGGGGTCCTTTTGATCAGTTTACCTTTACCTATCACGTCCACAAGATGGGAGCGCCGGAAGTCACCTACTCGAACCATAAGCTGCCATTTACCGTCAACAATCCCAATACAGGCCTGCTGACTGAAGATGATAGCATCCCCACGCTTTTTCGACCTCTGAAGCTTTGTGAAAACGAGAGCAGCTGTCAAACACTGTACTCCGATCCCGATAATAAACTGAAGAAATACCAAGAACACGACATGAGGGCAATGTGGGGTTGAGGCTCGAGAACCATACCCGATTGTATGCTGGGTCTCCACCGAAAACAGAAATGCCGTGGTAAAATCATACACGTTTGTGATACAAGGATCGTGGTCATACGAGTCTACAGTATCCCCATTAATGTAACTAAACAGAAGATAAAAACAAGCGAATACCGTCCAGGTCAGTATAAACCCCATCACAAATATCAATAAAATCCACCTCCATTTTGCATCCAGTAACGTTGTGAAGGCGTCTCTGATATAGTTTTTGAGAATGCCTGTGTCCACATTTTCTAGTCGGACACGGTAGTTCCCATGTTTGCTGACCAGTCGCCACTTGTCGTCCCCCATGTCCGACTTAGAGTCCGTGCGAGACCGGACACAACTGTCCATTCTAGTTTTTAATGTTTTCATTACCGGTGTGTTGTGTGGGTCGTACTGACTGACAAGATTGTGACTAGAGGGAAATTCTTCTTGTGTATATTTATACTCCTTCTATGACATCATTCACTTTACCTTGCCACCTGAGTGCGTCTCTTGTCGCGCGTTTTAAGCAACTTTTCTCGTCATCTACAGGTTGTATTAACCTCATGCAAGTCAAAATGTAAAAACATGAATTGTAAATGAATGTTTGCTAAGAAGAAATGTTGAAATTTTGTTCCAGTTATTTTTAATTGAATGAAGAGCGACCTGCCTCTCATTATCATAACCTAAGGGTTTAATTTAGTCTTCTTGAAACAGAATATTATGGTGAATGTCAAATGGCATGCCATACTGCATTAGAGAATTAAGTATAATAATTCGGTTAATGTCACTGTATAAGAGAAAAATTTGAATCAAATACAGTAAGCAACTATTCATTATCCGTAATAACTTTGTGCCAGTGTTAGAGATTACATATTTTCTATTCAATTTATTCACTCAAAAACCATGTAAATGGTACATGAGGTACATAAACGTATAAAAACATATATACATATAATATAGTGGGTCAGGCAAAAGGTGAGATTAATTGAGCTAGCTAAGGAGAACAGACAATACTATTAATTTTAGTAATAAATGTATATAATTTTTTTCCAAAGATTCAACATCTTTTTGGCACATGACTTCACAAAACTTCATCGTATTTGGGTTTGAACAAAATTTTTGGTTCAAAAAATCTTTCCTCAACTGGTTTAAAGCAATACATTCTAAAATATAATAATATTCATCTTCTATCTGTTTACTGTCGCATAAGCTACAAAATTTTTCACTTCTTTGAATACCACTCCATCTACCTGTTTCAATTGGAAGGTGATGGTTTGTGGTTCTAAATTTAACAAAAGTTTTTTTTAATTTATATGATAACAGCGTTAAATATTTTTGGCAACTCAAAATTGGTTTTAAAAATTCTATAATTCAAACTTTTTGAAGATTTTTGAACTTCACTATTCCACTTTTGAATGTATAGATCTTTTAATCTTTGTTTGACTGTAGCAGCTATCCAATTTTCTTTATAGAAATATTGCTCGTACCATGAGTAAATAAAATGACACTTTTTTAATAAATCAAATTAATTCCATGTGTTAATTGGCGTAAATTGTAAGTTTTTTTAAAAAATATTTAAACTGTATCATTTATAAAGATTAACTTAAATGTTTTCTTAAAGCACTAGTTTATATTTTGAAATATATTTACTAAATTTATACTTCAATTTTGAATGGCAATTTTTAGTAGGAATATAAAACGATGAGTATTTTCAAGCTTTGTTTGAAAATTTAGGATTTGTCTGCTTTTTTTCAAGGAGTTTCATGTGATTCCAGATTATATTTTTTCAGTGTAAAGATGTATTGAAGAAACGGAATAACATGTAATTGTCTTTTATGAATTTCTTGATAATCCTGTGTCCTTCAAGATGCCTAATAATCACGAGCTAATAATGGAAAAGTACGGGGAAAATACATGCATAATTTATTAGGAGTAGTAAATCGTAATAAGCAATCGTATGGACAATGCGTCTTTATAAATTTAACCAAATTTGTTATCATTATACGACAGGTAAAACCCCCAAAAAATAAAGAAGATTCTGTTCTCATTGGAATAAGGTTCCTGACCCTTGTTCTAGTTTACGACTCTGGCATTCCTTCACACTTGATCTAGCAAAGGAAGTATTAAAGTCAGACTTGCCGCCAATAAAAGCTAGAAAATAAAAGGAATAACATATTGAAAACATAAAACTTTATTAATTTAATATTTGGCATTCTGAATGTGATCTGTATACACATCTAACCTAATAATGACACACCCGAGTTTTTGATGTAATATTGTAGCGTACTCGCGTGCACGGTATATAACACAGGTCCGCATATGCTGCCTTGCGGTACCGAGAAGTCCAGACATCTAGGCTGTGATTTAGACGCGTTGATGCTTTCCTGAACGAAAGGTATGATTGAAACCAATGAAGAGCCACTTCAGATACTCCGAAAGTAGTTTCTAACACGTTGCTAAGTATGGCATGGTCGACTGTGTCGAATGCAGCAAAGAGATCCAATGCGACTAAGGCAGTAACTTCCTGTTTTTCCATTTTCCACCAGTGATCATTTAGACTTTATTTGATATTTTAACATATGCATTGTTTTTTTTATTATATGTATGTATTTTATTGTATGTACAGCGCCAATGATTGCATACTGTATGTAAATCGAGCGCTTTAACAAATTTTTTAATTTAATTTTTTAAATTTTAACAATTTTTTTTAATAATTAAATATCTCCAAATGTCAGGATGACTTCTGTCTAAGTTTGCAATTATTTTGAAAACAAACATAATTCATATATTTCTGTAATTTTTTAATGTTACTGGAATTTTCCAATCATATAAAAAAAATTTGTGTATGTGCACCAATATTGTTTACAAATTAAAATAGATAGATCATTTCTAAATGATCCGTGGTTATATTGATAGACAATTCGCATACATCTTTGCAAACCAATTAGTGTGTGGTGAGAAAGTACACTTATTCAACCACAGACAAATTATTCATATTTCCTTTTGCTTAAGAAAATAATAATAAAGAAAAACTTTTGAGTGCCTCTTTTGGTCAATGTTGGACGAAAAACATAAAGTGGAAGGATTAAGTTTCATAAAATTTTAACTAAAAATTTTATCTCTCCTTCATGTTTCATTTGGAAATCAAATTATATACAATATTGAAGAAAATATGGTCATTAATTTTCACCTGCGCATGCAATTATTCAGTATTTCTAAAAATAACTGATTTGTAATTAGCAGACTTCTTTCAAAATTAAAATAATTTCTGGCATTTTTAAATTGAGTTGCCGTGCCACATCAGTGATTTAGATCTGAACTCTTGGTTTAGATTTTTTAATGAAAATTGAAGCATATTTTTGCCAAGACTTTTTCGCGTATTTAATGGCGGAAACACGACTGGATGGTATGTTTATTGTCACAAAATAAAATAAATGGAGATAAATCCATCATTTTCTACTAAAAGACACATCATTTTATGTAAATGAGCTGTAGCACCACCCACTTAATTACTAGCACGACATGTGCAGTAAAGCGTGACCAACAACATTTTACATGAAAGGTAATTTGCCGTATTAGAGTGACACGCGCTGATTTTTCTGTGTATATCGTGCACTTACCTGCATAACCAACTACGAATCAGCTGACTGTCTGTTCTTTTACGAACAGTGGCCCAAGAAAACGGACTGTCAATCTTTCACGGTGGTGAAATAAGATGCCAGAAACAATCTCCACGGACATAGACACAGAGAAACCTAGAGCCAAAGTCCGATTTGCCAAAACAACAAAAGTTAATTTAACACGGACCCTACCGAGGCTGATTGAAAAGAATGGGACATGTAACATCGAATCAAGGACAATTCGAGGAAAGAACATTCGATTCATGAGCGACATTTTCACCACACTTCTAGAGACACAATGGAGATTGTTTTTGTCTCTGTTCGCGCTGTCTGTTGTTTTCAGCTGGGTTTTATTTGCTACAGTGTATTTTCTAATCGCTTATTCTAATGGTGACTTTGAAGAAAAAAGCTATGAGGAGGACAGGCTTTTTTGTGTAGAAAACACACCGGACTTTATTTCTATGATTTTGTTTTCCATGGAGACGCAGACGACAATCGGATACGGATCCCGTTACGTCACAGATCATTGTCCCGCGGCCGTGTTCATGGTCACAGTTCAGTCTATTCTCGGAGCTCTTTTACAAGCTCTCTTGACAGGTATCGTTATTGCCAAAGTTCAGAAACCAAAGAAGAGGGGAAATACAATTCTTTTCAGCAAAAGCGTGTGTATTTGTCAAGATGGAGAGGACAAGTATATGTACATACGTGTGGGTGACTTACAGAAGTCTGATATGATTGACATGCATGCACGTGCTGTGTGTGTGAAAGATAAAATTACTAGTGACGGAGAATACATTTCTCATTTTCGCCATGATCTGGATCTTTGTAATGAATTGAACTCCAGCAGAATTTCGTTGAGGTGGCCCGTTGTTCTACAACACAAGATTACGCCAGCCAGTCCTTTCTGGGCCTTGGACGAGGGTGAAATCAAATCTGCAGATTTTGAGCTTTTGGTATTTTTACAGGGAGTTATTGAAAGTACTGGTATGTCATTCCAGGCGCGGACATCATATCTGTCGCATGAAATTCTGTGGCAGCACAAATTCAAGCCGATGTCTACGGTTTGTACTACGTCTGGAGTATTCCAGTTCGATTACAAGCAGTTCAACGAGACAATCAACTTCCCCTCCACGACACCCAGCCCTGGCAAGAAGTTCTTCCGAGCCAAGTACGTTCGTTCCTCCTCTCCTGGGGACCATTCTTTAGGGGGAGAGTCGGGAATCGCAGATATGGATGACGCCCTGTCCACAAACTCTGATAGCAGCACAGATATTTCTAATGATAGTACGAAGTACGGGAAAGTGTCGCTCAATATGTATGACTGATAAATTGTACGTTTTATGAAGACGTTATATGTAGTTTTATGTATATCTGTTTCTTTCATGTCTGTACAAATTTGTTATAAATGTGAGGGTTTGGTCGTAGTAGTGCTGTGACTTTGCTATTAAATGGCGTTATACATATTATTTTTATATAAATTTACAAAGTTTTGATCTTATATAGTGAATTAAAATATTTCAAATCAAGATTTTTTTTGTAATCTACAATTCTAAAGTTGATAACTTTGCTGGATGGTTCCTCTGGATGTACATGTATAGAATATAATTTGTATTCCATCAAGGACCAACAGTCTAGGACATAGTTATAAATTATGTTCTTTATATTATGATAACAGTATAAATGCAATAGAAACATTGCAATCAACAATGTTATCACGATATATGCTGAATTATCTTTCATACAATGGACCAGGAAGAAGAAGACATAACTCAATAATGTTTAGAATGAATTTTAAGTCTTTCGGGGATAGGGTGTAGTACAGCATTACCTTAAGCAACACGGAATTTGTCGTCAGATTTAGTCATCAATGCTTGTTCTTTTGACATGTCAACACCTGGGTTTACCTGTCCATGTTATGTAATGCTGACACATTGATGTTTAACCGTCGCTAACTATCTGCTAATCAGGAAAGGTTTGGTGAGAAACTGTCATTCACCGAGTGGATTACTTACTACGTGGTCACATTGCCAGACATCTGACCAATAGGAACTAGGCTTCTTGTTGTGAAATGAAATTTGCTGAATGAAATACCAGAGCTGGAGTAAGAGAATTATGCACCAAAATTGCAATATTGCTTCATTTTGACGTCATTTGGAATGCTTAAACCGGTTATTACTGGTAGAGACATATTTCTGACAGACGGCTGTCCTGTTCCAGGCATATTCCTACACTCTAATGAATAATCAGCAGTAATGGTTAGTTCGTTTGGGACAGGAAATTTAGTGTTATTTTAGTATGACGTCATAGTATACACGTGGGGTGAGGTATGCTGTGCCCTTTTCATAATTCTCTTCAAACCTGGGATATGAGACGGAAAAAAGTTTGCTGCAACTTGATACATTCATGAGATTTTACACCTAGTATAAACATGATTCAGGCAAATGTCAAAAATATTCGATATCTACTTATCTAGCCTTAAGATTTTTTCCTTGGTATTACATGTATCAATATGGGAGATTTATACCAATTATGACATTTTTACTCTTTTTGAAAATTTTCTAAACACTTTGACTCATCAAAATTTCCCGTGCAACCCTTATTGTACATCAAAATAGTCATAAAATATCTAAATGCAGCTTGAAAAGCGGCCGGGGGGTGTATAGTGATGGGAATGTCCGTCTGTCTGTACGTCCGTCCATCTGTTACGCTTTGGGGTACCCATCTCTTACCCGCAACTCCTCTTATATCACTGAATGAAATTTAAGGAGACTTTCACAGAATCTTTGTTACACAGTCCCATTGTGAACCTCCTATTTTACTTTTTGATTGGACTGGTATTTCAGATTTCCGATAGCAAAACATAGACACTGCCATTCTTTCTATAATATTGAGGTGTACCCATCTCATATCCGAAACTCTGCCGAACAAAATTTAATGATACTTTCACAGAATCTTTATTACATAGTGCCATTGTGCACCTCCTATTTTACTTTTTGATCTGACACTTATTTCAGGTATCCCATATCAAAACATGGACTTTGCCATTTTAATCATATGGGAGACGAGGCGTATCATTTTTAAGCTCAGTGCTCACATTACCTCTAGTTTATGTAAGCACTGACTCTCATTTAATAGATTCAATGGTTTACACACTACTTTTGACTCCAGATTACCCTGTTTACCTAATCAATACGTATCAGTCGGGATTAAGGCGGGTGTGACTCGTCGACTGAAGGGGGGTGGGTTAACTTCTCCTAGCACCTGATCTCACCTCTGTTGGTTGCAGTGTTTTTGTCGAATGTGTTTCATATTGTTTGCAGGATTCATGAGATTGATCACAGTTGGTTATCTTTACATTTTTCATGCATAATTATATACTCACATTCAGTGAAAGAAGATGAGCGTGTTTGGCGTGTGATCTGCTGGTATAAGGCGTACGAAGCATTTATAGTTTAAATGTCTACAATTTGGTCGGTTGACCACAGCTGGACATACTTTATAAAGTTACGCACATGGAGAAATGTTACATTTAGGTTGAAATACTTCGTCAAATTTAATATATATATCAGTCCGCTCATCTTAATATTAAATTACTAAATGTAAGACCTAGTATCGCTTCACATAAATATAGTAAACACATATACATGTAGGATATAGTTAAATGCAATTACAAGTACATGTACATATCAGTAGGTTGGAAGAATTGCTTTCGCTTTCGGTGCAACAGAACCAGAATTTATCTATCTGTAAATAAATCAGTACATAAAATTAAACTGACAAAAGAATTGATTGTTTGTACTAAAAAAATATTATGCGAGGATCGAACCAAAAGTATTTCATTTTTATTGCAGTGGACGGGTAACGCATTTTTTTTTTCTCTTTACGCTTACTACTGAGCTATCACCGCTACACACCCTTTATGGTTTTTAAAGCAATAATGAAGCACCGCATTTACACATTGGATTTTTTTTTTTTTAGGAAAAGTTCATTTTTTTTATCGTCTCTAGGTCTTCTCTCCATTTTTAGGTCACCTGAGTCACTCAGGTGACCTATTGCTATCCGTTCTCGTCCGTCGGCGTGCGGTGTGCGTCGTGCGTCGTGTGTTAACATTTGAACATTTTTAGCTTCTTCTCTGAAACCGCTTAACCAATTTCAACCAAATTTTGCATATAGCATCTATGGGTAAAGGGGAACAATAAGAATTTGAATTTCATGGTCCCTGCCCCCCTGGGGCCTGAGGGGTGGGTCTAAAACCACCAAAAATAATGCAATCTTTAAAAATCTTCTTCTTTACTCCTGGACATCAAGCAGTCAAACTGTTGGCATGATTGTAAATTGTGAAATTCATGGCCCCAGGGTCAGGGGTTCTGGTGCTAGGATGGGGCTATATAGATCATATAGTGAAAAAGCATTAATTCTTTGAAAATCTTCTTCTCTGCTCCTGGGTATTAAATAAACTAATCAAGTACATAGTTATGAAGAGCAAGAGTGCCTCTTCCAAAATTATGAAATTCATGGCCCCAGGGTCAGGGGTTTTGGTGTTAGGGCGGATCTCTGTGGATTATATAGTGAATATGTATTAATTCTTTGAAAATCTTCTTCTCTGCTCCTGGGTATGAAATAAACTAACTAAGTACATAGTTATGAAGAGCAAGAGTGCCTCTTCCAAAATTGTGAAATTCATGGCCCGAGGGTCAGGGGTTCTGGTGTTAGGGCGGGGCTCTATTGATTATATGGTGAAGATGCATTAATTCTTTGAAAATCTTCTTCTCTGCTCCTGGGTATTAAATAAAGTAACAAAGTACATACTTAAGATGAGCAAGAGTGCCTCTTCCAAAATTGTGAATTTCATGGCCCCAAGGTCAGGGGTTCTGGTGTTAGGGCAGGGCTCTATTGATTATATAGTGAAAATGCATTAATTCTTGAAAATCATCTTCTCTGTTCCTGGGTATTAAATAAAGTAACTAAGTACATAGTTATGATGAGCAAGAGTGCCTCTTCCAAAATTGTGAATTTCATGGCCCCAGGGCCAGGGGTTCTGGTGTTAGGTCAGGGCTCTATTGATTATATGGTGAAGATGCATTAATTCTTTGAAAATCTTTTTCTCTGCTCCTGGGTATTAAATAAACTAAGTACATAGTTATGATGAGCATGGTTGCTTCCTCAGAAATTATTAATTTCATGGCCCCTGGGTCGGGGGTTCTGGTGTAGGGCGGGGCTCTATTGATTATATAGGGAAAAGGCATGAATTCTTTCAAAATCATCTTCTCTGCTCCTGGGTATTTTTCAAACAAAGGAAGTGCATGGTTATGATAAGGAAGAATGCCTCTTCCAAAATTGTGAAATTCATGGCCCCTGGGTCAGGGGTTCTGGTGAAGGGGGGGGGGGGGGGCTCTATTGATTATATAGTGAAAATGCATAATTTCTTTTTTCAAAATATTTTTTCTACTACTGGTTATAAAGTAAAGAAACAAGTGTATAGTTATGATGAGAAAGGGTGCTTCTTCCAGAATTGTGAGTTCGTGGCCAATGGGTCAGATGTTCTGGAGTAAGGATGGAGCTTTATTTATTTAATAATATGTTGAAAATGCATTTCTTTGAAAATCTTCTATGCTTCTGGGGATGTTCAAGGCAAACAGAGTAAAAGTTTTAATATGCAAGGGTATTTTTACCAGAATTTTGAACACCTGGACCATTTAGTCAAGTGTTCTGGTCTTGGCCAGGGCTCTATTAACTTGTATTCTGCTCAGCAAAGTTATTCCCCTTTGCCATTCACCTTTGATAATTAATCAATGTAAATAATGTATTTGAAAGCTTAATAGAATAAAAGAATTATGCAAGAAAATTTATTGTATTATTAAAAAAGTACTTTCATAGTTTTAATGACTTGGAAATAAAAGATGAATAAAAATGAGACAAAAATAATTTATCTTTTTAAATGTTCTTCAAAGGCCAAGAGAGGCCATTGTGAGAAGTAATAATATGGGGTTAAATAATAGACATTTTGTTAATAGTCTGCATGGGAATAGTGATAAATGGGGGGGGGGGGGCAGATAGATACTAGACCAATTATTTTGCTGATGCTAATCATACTATTTTTCTTGCCTTTGGGCAACAAAGCTTCATTTATCACTTTATGGATCCTCTAAATTGTTGTATTGTACTCAGGTGACCGTTAAGGCCCTTGGGCCTCTTGTTTACAAATGTTTATTAGCTTCTTTGAAATAAAATGCACACAAATTACGTTTCAAAATCACGGAGAGATGACCCAGAGATAGCAAATTTTTAGAAAAACGTGTTTAAAAATGTAACATTTTATACCAAATGACTCATCTAGCCAATTTTCAAGTTCTTTTTTAGCAAATCAAAATACAATATCTGGAAAATATTTCCCTTTCCTATTTCACAGGAACCCGATACATGAAAAGAATGCTAAAATTTCATGTGACAGATCAATGAAATTTTCACTTTTCAAGTGTGCCCAGATTCCTGATGAATGCCAATCAAAGGTGCCCTCGTTCTTTCTTTATGAAATACATTGGAAATTTACAACATTCAATATTCTTTAACACTCGCTTAAATCTTGCCATTTCTCGGAAGAATACAAAGTAGAAACTATGCATTTTTAATACCTAGCAACACCTAAAATATTTTTATATATTTTTGGGTCAATTTAATTAAAAACTACCCTATTAAACTATTGTAAAATATGTAATAATTTTCGCAGTTGATTCGATACGCAAACGCATGCTCTATGTATGAACAATTTCTAAAACGAGACAAACAAGTTCATAAAACAAGGATATAAGTCATCATTTCGCAAGTTCTATAGTTGATACAATGACCTTGTTAGCAAATACATGTACCTTCTATCATTAAGTCAAATACTGACTGACGTTTTTCATACTAATCGTTAGGCAATTATTTTTACACTGAATTGTCTGCGGATTTTTCCGTTTTTCCCGATTGTGGCAGGGGCGCAAGGAGGGTGTGACCGGTCGGCAGGGGATGCTAACTCCTCCATGGCACCTGATCCCAACTCTAATGGTTTAGAAGGTCCGTGTTTGCTCCTCCTGATTTGTATTGTTTTAATGGACTTTGAGCTTGAATACTCTTCGTTTTCTTCATATTTCACGTTTAAAATTAATTTGTTATTTTTTCCCATCTCAATATTCATTTGCTTCATATAACTTTCCAAGTCACAACGGCTCTTAGTCCATTAAGCACACTAGTTCTGAAATTCATTGTAAAGATTAATGAAATTAACTTTAATGAAGAGAAAAAAAATAGGGAATATAAATATTAGCATTGAATTCTTATTATTGGATGTCGTCGGTCCTATAACAGCATCAGTCCATGCCGACAAATTATCATACCGCGCTAACGCCAGGTGCTGTTATAGGACCGACGGCATCCAAAAACAAAAATTCAATGCTTAATATTGATGCAAAAATGAAAGCTTATGGGAATTAAATATACGTTGAAGCCAAGTCTTTTATCATCTTTTCTCTTTCAACTTGAAAGTGCATGTGGTTGTTGCTGGGTTTTTTTTTCGTCATTCTCATCATTTTGTCACTCAGATGAAAAATCGTTAAATTGGTCAGGTAAATATATTTTAAATGAAGGCCGAAAAATAGCGTCATACAATTACGTATTCGCATCCTATGTGCGTTGTTTATTGTTTTTGTCACTTAGTCTTCATGTTTGTGTCTTGTAATTCAACAAACATAAAACATTCATTTATAATCATTCGGATCAAGTGTAAGAATAAAAAACCAAATCCACAAAGATAAATACGCACTGATGGTGATTTTAATAACCCATGATTAACATATCCGGTGATTAACATCAATTGGTTTTGTTAATTACAGAAGAAACAGAAGAAATACATTCAGACATTGTGTATCAAAAACTAGGTTTTCGGAAATCGAAACCTCGAGATTCAACAAACATTCAACATCAGACTGGTCCAAGAAAATTAGGCTTTATTATGCAAATTTTACTATGAATCAACGAAACAAAATACTGTACGCTTGATGAGAAAGTTGATGATAAAGGACAGTGATTAATCTCTTTAATCCGTTAAAGAATACTGTCACAGAGCTATCCCCCAAGTTGGTTAAATGTAAGTAAATGAGAGAGTTAGAAGCTCTGATAAGGTTGCAGGTGCACGACGCAGGCGTTGTAGCCTTGTTTCCCAGGGGTGTCGTTTTAGCTAGTTAGAGAGAAAGAGAGTTGAGCAAGCATGAATTTATAATTTGTTAGTGTGTCAGTTCTGTTGTCGTTTGTTTATTATGTTTGATAGAGTTCTGAGAGATGAAAGTGAGCATTGGGCATGCCCTGAGAACATGCGAGAAAAGAGGAGAGAATGAGTTCGGAAGTCAATGAGAGTGGATGTATCTTATGATTGTGAACTTTGCGTATTACTATAATTATATTGCGTGTGTTGTAAATATGTAAATAAACTATGTAAATAAAAACAATCGTAATTATTAATCAGTGCCAGTGACAGGGAGGACCCCCGTCACAATACAAACTCTTAAAAAGGCAAATGAAAAAAAAAATCTGGAAACACCAGAGTTGGGATCAGGTGTTAAGAAAGACACAAAAACATCCTTTTTGACCTGTCAAATCCGTCATGAGCTTTCAGTTTTGATAAGGTAAAGTCGTCGTCAAAATTGCTATAAAACAATGGCCTGGCAATTAATGGGAAACAAGCGAATCAAAATAAAACCCAGTGATAGATTGTATTTCAAACAGGGTCATTACAACGACCATAGGATTTGCGAAACACAATTTTACACGAGGTAGTTTAATACGGAAGCCCGTTGAGGCCAGTTCAGAGAAAGAAATATTTTTTATTGCGTTTAAACGCAATAATTATTGCGTTTAAATGCAAAACATTGCGTTTAATCGCAAAAATAATTGCGTTTAAACGCAAAAGATTGCGATTAATCGCAATGTATATTGCGTTTAAAAGGCAAAACACTTTGCGATTAAGCGCAAAATATTGCGATTAAACGCAATCTTTTGCGTTTAAACGCAATACTTTTGCGATTAAACGCAATACTTTTTGCGTTTAATCGCAAATATATTTTTGCGTTTAAACGCAATAGTTTTTGCGTTTAAACGCATTAATTTTTGCGATTAAACGCAATACTTTTGCGTTTTAACGCAATAGCATTGCGTTTAAACGCAATAGTATTGCGATTAAACGCAATAATTTTTGCGATCAAACGCAATAATCTTTGCGTTTAAACGCAATAATCCTTCCTTATAATGATTTGATTTGCATTTAAACACAATGATACTGTAGTTTCAAAATAAAACATGAATTAGTCAAAGCTTATGAATACATGTACATTAAGAAGATCCGATTTGTTCTGTGTCTTTTTGCAAAATTTTCCAGTTTTTGAAAATTATAGTAAAACAATGGCATCCTAACAACCAGAATGTCTTTAATGTATTAGAAACCAAAACTCTTAATGAAGTCTCTGATCAATTGCTTACGTATATCACAACTTATAGAGAATGTTTATGTTGTATTAATAGCACTTGTCAATTTGATACATGTAGTACACATCGATCAATCTGTTTTCATTTGATTTTGATCTCATATAAATCCATCACATATGTTCTTGTGTTTACTGTATGCAACCATAGGAAGGGTTATGAATGTACATTTAAGTCTAAATGCTTCATCATGTTGTACGTAATTCCAACATTTCCTCAGTCCTTTCCACAAATCCCTTTATACATGGATTAAACTTGTGACCGCAACGTAGGTGACAGTTTTTTTTAACAGAGCAACTGACCAAAACTTCTTAAAGAACGTAGAGAATAATAAGCTTAAGACATGTCTCGTTCTTAGGTTGCCTTTGTTTTTACAACTCGACAATTTTTTTTCTCCTCTATCAATTCTTATTAGTGATTTATCCTTTCAGAGAGCGTTTGCTCGGAGAAATCTGATTCTATAAAGCAAGACAATACACAATTTCCTAATAAGTAAAAAGAGAAAGAAATAAAAGATATAAGTATGCGTGTGTCCATTATACTCTGCAAGGTTTGATACAAATGATTGCCTTTAAACACAAAGATTATTGCCTTTGAACGCAAAGATTATTGCGTTTAATCGCAAAATTATTGCGTTTAATCGCAAAATTACGCAATGATTATTGAGATTAAACGCAATGTTTTGCGTTTCAATGCAATACTTATTGCGTTTAAACGCAATAAAAAATATTTCTTTCTCTGAACTGGCTTCAACGGGCTTCCGTAGTTGAAAGCCCTGTACCATAAACTTATTTGATCAACCTATTTGTCGTCGCCCGCGTGGCGCAGTGGTTAGAGCGTCTGCTCTAGAGTCGCGAAGTAAGGAGTTGATCCTTACGTCGCGGGTTCGAATATCACTGTGGGACGTGCAGACCGGTCCTTCGGATGAGACCGTATAAACCGAGGTCCAGTGTCGCAGTAGGTGCTGGCACGAAAAAGATCCCTCACTGCTCAATGGCCGTAAGTGCCGAGTATAGGACAAAATTTGCAGCTCTCCATCGGCAATGGTGGCGTCTCCATATGAGTGAAAAATTCTCGAGAGGGACGTTAAACAACATACAATCAATCAATCAACCTATTTGTCAGAACCCTGCCTTGGTTAATGAATTTATCCTTCTCGGAACATGCCAATCATGAAGTAGATTTGGCATACTCTGTGGTGATTTTTATTTGGAGTTAACTGGGATATATCGAGTCGACATATGAATGGAAATAAATATTGTTATTTATAAAAGGTTGCCTACATTTATCGAAATGATGAAGGTCACTCTGCAAGGCTTTTCTTAGACTGAAGCTAGCAGCCAATAACAGCAGCCATAAAGCCCGTAGAAGCTAGCAGCCACTAAGGAAATTCATCAAAGGACTGAGAGTACTCTGACGCAATACTGTTTAATGCCTCATTTTCGACAATTTATAATTAATAATTAAATAATTAATGCAACACTTAATTATTAATTAATAATTCAAACACTTGGAGGCAGTTAAGCTCACCTGCATAAGGAAAATTATACGGTTTCACAACAAACAAACAAACAAACAAAAAGAAGAAAATGTCACCATCTTTGACCGCTTAAGAATAAAACAGCATTGGATAGGTTAAGTACTTCCGGGAGAATCCCTTTTAGGCTCTTTTACGGGTCTCAGGAACATGATGGTGCCAAGAGGCTAACCTGAAATTTGCTTACTCCTAAAATTTACATTGATAAGGGTTTGAAGGTAATTTAATCTATTTTAAGTTATGATCCTTGAAGTGTGCTTCGAACAATTACTGGCTCAAGGTGAAAGGGTCCACAGGGCTATTATATACGGCCATAAAATTTAGGCTGAAGTGGTACCACCAAGTGGTGCCAAGGGCGGCTTACGTATTTCAAGCAGCTTTTATACCTCTTATCTTATAAGTGTGCTTTAAATCATTACTGTGCAAGATAGAAG
This sequence comes from Saccostrea echinata, assembly GCF_033153115.1. Taxonomy (NCBI): domain Eukaryota; kingdom Metazoa; phylum Mollusca; class Bivalvia; order Ostreida; family Ostreidae; genus Saccostrea; species Saccostrea echinata. Next base: position 3,570,052 of record NW_026889809.1, read on the forward strand.
ATTTCTAGGACTATCTTTCCCGCAATCGGTTTGAGGCTGTAACGGCACCACCAAGTGGTGCCAACGCTGGGAAACATCTTTCATGCTTTCATTTTTCAACCATCATTGACCACTAGAACAAACTAACACTAAACTGGAAAAAAAGTTAAGGGCCTTAGGGAGTATCCTTTGTCAACTTTTTGACAGGTTCCAATGACTAGAAAAGGCCAGTTAGGTAACCTGAACTTTGTTGTTTTTCACATTGTCTATTGATATACGGATTAAAAGTCAGATGTTATACCCCTTATCTTTGAAGTGTGCTTCAAATCATTACTGGGGCAAGGTAGAGGGCCCCTAGGACTATCATTTCCCGCTATCAGAATGTTGCTGTAGTGGTACCACCAAGTAGTGCCATGGGTGGGGGACGTATTTCAAGCATTCATTTTGAAAGCATCTTTGGTTACTAGAACAAAGTTACACTAGTGAAAGGTTAAGGACCTTAGGGAGAACCATTTGCCAGGTTTTGGAAGTGTCCCTAGGAAAGGAAGGGGCCAGTAAGCTAACCTGAAATTTGTTGTTTTTCACTTTGTGTTTTAATATGCAGGTGAAAGGTCACCTATTATACTTCTTATCTTTGAAGTGTGCTTCAAATCATTATTGGGGCAAGGTAGACGGTCCCTTGGACTATCATTTCCCGCTATCAGAATGTTGCTGTAGTGGTACCACCAAGTGGTGCCATGGGTGGGGCACGTATTTCAAGCATTCATATTGAAAGCATCTTTGGCTAGCAGAACAAAGTAACACCAGTGAAAGGTTAAGGACCTTAGGGAGAACCACTTGCCAGGTTTTCGAAGGGTCGTGTTGAAGAAAAAGGGCCAGTAAGCTAACCTGAACTTTGTTGTTTTTCACTTTGTGTTTTAATATACGGGTTAAAGGTCAGCTATTATACCCCCTTAAGTTTGAAGTGTGCTTCAAATCATTACTGGGACAAGGTAGAGGGCCCCTAGGACTATCATTTCCTGCTATCAGAATGTTGCTGTAGTGGTACCACAAAGTGGTGCCATGAGTGGGGCACGTATTTCAAGCATTCATTTTGAATGCATCTTTGACTTCTAGAACAAAGTAACACTAGTGAAAGGTTAAGGACCTTAGGGAGAACCACTTGCCAGGTTTTCGAAGGGTCCTGTTAAAGAAAAGGGCCAGTAAGCTAACCTGAACTTTGTTGTTTTTCACTTTGTGTTTTAATATACGGGTTAAAGGTCAGTTAATATACCCTTTATCTTTGAAGTGTGCTTCAAATCATTACTGGAGCATTGTAGAGGGCCCCTAGGACTATCATTTCCTGCTATCAGAATGTTGCCGTAGTGGTGATACCAAGTGGTGCCATGAGTGGGGCACGTATTTCAAGCATTCATTTTGAATGCATCTTTGACTACTAGAACAAAGTAACACTAGTGAAAGGTTAAGGACCTTAGGGAGAACCACTTGCCAGGTTTTCGAAGGGTCGTGTTGAAGAAAAAGGGCCAGTAAGCTAACCTGAACTTTGTTGTTTTTCACTTTGTGTTTTAATATACGGGTTAAGGGACAGTTAATATACCCTTTATCTTTGAAGTGTGCTTCAAATCATTACTGGGGCAAGGTAGAGGGCCCCTAAGACTATCATTTCCTGCTATCAGAATGTTGCTGTAGTGGTACCACCAAGTGGTGCCATGGGTGGGGTACGTATTTCAAGCATTCATTTTGAAAGCATCTTTGGTTACTAGAACAAAGTAACACTAGTGAAAGGTTAAGGACCTTAGGGAGAACCACTTGCCAGGTTTTGGAAGTGTCCCTGGGAAAAGAAGGGGCCAGTTAGCTAACCTGAACTTTGTTGTTTTTCACTTTGTGTTTTAATATACGGGTTAAAGGTCAGTTAATATACACTTTATCTTTGAAGTGTGCTTCAAATCATTACTGGGTCAATGTAGAGTGCCCCTAGGACTATCATTTCCTGCTATCAGAATGTTGCTGTAGTGGTACCACCAAGTGGTGCCATGGGTGGGGTACGTATTTCAAGCATTCTTTTTGAAAGCATCTTTGGCTACTAGAACAAAGTAACACTAGTGAAAGGTTAAGGACCTTAAGGAAAACCACTTGCCAGGTTTTGGAAGTGTCCTGTTGAAGGAAAAGGGCCAGTAAGCTAACCTGAACTTTGTTGTTTTTAAACTTCAAAGGTAAGGGAGGTAGTAGTCTTTCTTTAACTTCATCTCACAATGCAATGTAAAAAATAGTTTGGTTTAGTCTACTGGTCCCTTCCAGGGCCAGAGAGCCGGAGATCCCTCAAAAAGTTGACAAGATATACTAAATAAGAATACTTACCCATAGCAGTGCTATTTTAAATGTTGTCCAAAGATGACAAAGAGAAAATTGCTAACAATTTGGTCCCAAACCTTAACACTACTTAATGGCACCCCTACAACCCAAATGTGAC